>NC_045541.1:158793397-159107286 GCF_009769535.1 Thamnophis elegans
TAGGATTTTTTTTGTTCATTTACTGTAAATATCTATAGAGATTTGCAGTCATCCAAGTCATGGTTGTCCCAAAGGTGTTTTTTCAAAAGGCAACTGGACTTCCTTTGTCTTTCCTTGGAGACATTTCCTTTCCCATCCAAGAAGCTGCTATTCAAGAACTGAAGAAGTTTCTTGGGTGAGAAGCAAAACATCTTCAAGGAAAAACAAAGTCCAGTTGCCTTTTGAAAAAGCACACACACACAAATATATATATAGCTCAAATGTAGCTCAAATGGTTACTCCCTGCCTGGGAGGCAATAGAGCACAGGTTCGATTCCCAAACTTGGGTATGGCTAGCTGATGAGAGCTAAATAGCTTGAAATAGATCTATACTAGTCTCCCTTTATTTATTTATCAGCATAAATATAGCATATATATATATATATATATATATATATATATATATATATATATATATATATATATATATATATATATATATATATATATGTTTTCTGATGCATTCTGCAAATGCACAATTAGCCTCTTTAAACCCCTCCTATCCTTACATGAAACACAAACCCTCAAACAATCAGAACACACCTCCACTCAATCAGGACACAGCCAAGCTCCCACCCAATCAGTTCAAACCCCCACTAGCAGTTAAAAGGAAGAAACAGCCGAGATCTCACATTGCTCCTGGAAGCACCAAGCCTGAAGTAGCCTGAAGATGACGAATGAGACTTCGTCACCAAGACATCTCCAATTTTATGCGGGAGAAAACCCAAATAACTAGAGACCTACATATATATGGGTATGGCTAGCTGATGAGAGCTAAATAGCTTGAAATAGATCTATACTAGTCTCCCTTTATTTATTTATCAGCAGAAATATAACAAATGTAACAAAAAGGCAACAGTAAATAATATTGGGTTTCTGTCTGGATGGTCTCTTGTGACGAGCCGAAGACAGAGAGTGGAAGTGTGACCTTCCTCCCATATTTGGGCATACCAGGGGTTGTGACTTTAAATATATACCTCTCACCCTGGCTGGCTGATAAGGAGTCGAGCTCTGTAGCTCAATGGTTAACACATCTGCCTAAGAGGCAATAGAGCACAGGTTCGATTCCCAACATGGGTATGGCTAGCTGATGAGAGCTAAATAGCTTGAAATAGATCTATACTAGTCTCCCTTTATTTATTTATCAGCATATATATATATGTATGTATGTATGTATGTATGTATGTATGTATGTATGTATGTATGTTATATTTATGCTGATAAATAAATAAAGGGAGACTAGTATAGATCTATTTCAAGCTATTTAGCTCTCATTAGCTAGCCATACCCTTACTGGGATTTGAACCTGGGCTATATTACATACTAGGCAGACATCTTAGCCATTAGGCTAAAAATCTTATACATACATACATACATACATACATACATACATACATACATACATACATATATATGAGGTACCTTGTTCAATAGTAGTAACTATCAGAGGGATCTTGGAGTCCTAGTGGACAACCATTTAAATATGAGCCAGCAGTGTGCAGCAGCTGCCAAAAGAGCCCTTCCAACTCTGTTATTCTATTCTATTCTATTCTAACCATGACCTGGTTTTCTTCATTTGGAAGTTTCTGTGGAAATGCTTTCTAGAGAAGCTTTGAAGTTTCACTTCCCCACCAACTCTGGAAAACTCTGGATCCAATGCTTGAATGAATGCACAGTGTGAATCCTACTAAAGGAGCAAAAAGAAGGGGTCAGGGACTGGGATGAAATGTCATTTCCTGTAGGTTTTTACCCTTACGTGGGAAAAATCCTCCATCGGTTTTAAAGTTTTTGAAAGGTAGGTTTCAGTTGAATTTCGATGGGAAACCAAACCCTCATCTTCTCAAGGATGATCTATTGAAACAATATGACTTTTGGTAGGTGGACCTCATTTGAAGCAAGGCATAAAGATCAGAGTCAAAATTCTGGGGCCAGTAATGCTCTCTCTGGTTCTGACCTTCTCCTCTTTCCCCCTCTCTCTCTTTTCCTCTTCTTCAAACAGTTAACTTTCCCTGCCACTTCCCACATAACACTGTGCCAGGAAAATGACAGCCAACCCCAGGGATATATAAAAGTTCTGCCTTCCCAAACTTGCTGCCCTAAAGTGTTGTATTGCATTTCCCATCATTACATTCCCAAATAGCACAACCAGGAACAAAAGACAATTGAAGCAAGTGTCTTAACTAATGATGAATTACCTAGTTATTCTAGGGTGGAAAATTCTGTAGAGTAGTCAGAGAGGGGTTGTCAAATTTGGCAACAAGACATCCTTGTAATTTCTAACAATACCCTAACTTTAGCATTGTTCTACACCTTAGGCATTATCGTACCATGACTATTTGGTACCTTTCAATATATAGGTTATGGCACTTACTAAAAGTTCTCTATGTGTTGGGGGGAAAGGCTGCTGTTTATAGGGGTGCCATGAATCAATGTGAGTTCCTAAGAAATTTTATTGAATGGCACAATTTGGTGCAACCTTACAAAACATTTGCATTTTGTTTGCACCAATATTACACTCCATGGGAGGGGGGGGTTGCAATAATTTTCCAGCATAATACATATCTAATATTATTTTCATGAATATAGGCATTGTGTCAGGGTTCCAAATAGCATCCAAAAGTAAATCAGAGTCCAAGGCAAAATATTACTCAAAGTTCCAATTTATTAAGACAGCCATGTTGGCACATCTGGGGAAACCTGAATCTGAAAGCTTCCCAGTTTCCCCCACCTAATTGAAAGTTCAAGCTCTTGCTCCCACATCCACAAGTCCATCCCATGGTTCAATCTCCCACTGCCATGCTGGCAGTTCCACCCATCCAGTTCAACTCAGGTGCAGAGGTGCAGAGATAAAGGATGACCTTGGGTTTCTAGAAAGGAATTTTGTTTTGGCTACATAGTATGTGACTCCTTACAATCCCCCCTCCCATTTTCCCACAATAGAAAATGCATAGCAGAATAATAGAAAGTGTGGCCAAAGACCCAAAAGTAAGGTGACCAGATTTTCAGATTGGTAAAGAGGGACACCATTGACCGGTGGGGAGGGGGGGCTTGATTAAAAATTTTATATTTTGTCAAAAGGTCACAAAAGACGATTACATGACCCCAGGACACTGAAACCATCATAAATATGAATCTGTTGCCAAACATCAAAATTTTGATCACGTGACCATGTGGATGCTGCAATGGTCGCTAAGTGTGAAAAATGGTCGCTAAGTGTGAAAAATGGTAATCAGTCACTTTTTTCAATGCCATTGTAACTTTGGTCACTAAATGAACTGTTTGAAAGCTAAGGCTAGCTTGCATTATAATGCCTTATGCTAGCTTACATTTTCAAGAGAGAGAAGCTAAACTCCTAAACACACAAGGAATTTTTCTTTGGTGAATATGACCTCAGTGTACATAAAGAAAAATAAAATAGAATACATTCATCAAGAATCATAAGCTACAACACTTAGTGATAGTCACTAAAGCCTGGAGGATTATTCCCTCTGTGCTTCTTTAAAACAGGATATGTTAGAATAGAATAACAGAGTTGGAAGGCACCTGGGAGATCTTCTAGACTAACCCCCTCGTTAGGAAAGAAACCCTACACCATTTCAAACAAATGGTTATCCAACATCTTTTTAAAAACTTCCAGTGTTGGAACATTCACAACTTCTCTCCTTGATTAGTTTCCACACATTGCTTCTTGTTCTACCCTCACGTTCCTTGGAGAATAGTTTGACTCCCTCTTCTTTGTGGCAACCCCTAAGATATTGGAACACTGCTATCATGTCTCTCCTAGTCCTTCGTTTCATTAAACTAGACATACCTAGTTCCAGAAACAGTTCCTCATATGTTTTGGCCTCCAGTCCCCTAATCATCTTTTTTGCTCTTCTGACTTGTGACTGTTTTTTTCCTTTATGACCACTGCACCATCCTCATGACCACATAATCAAAATTTGCTTGGCACCTGGCATGTGTTCATGATAGTTGCAGTATCCAGGATTATGCGATCACCATTTGTCACTTTCCCAGCTGGTTTCCAACAAGCAAAGTGACCGGGAAAAACCAAACTTGCTTAATGAGTGCATGGTTCACTTAACAACTGCAGTGACTCATTTAACAACTGTGGAAAGAAAGGTCATGAAATGAGGAACCATCTTGCTTCGCAATGTAAATTTTAGGGTCAATTGTGGTTGTAAATCGAGGTCTAGCTGTACAGTATATGGAAATAATCCCAGTCCCTTAAAATTGAAGTGTGCTTGCCTTGCATTCTAAACAACAAAATATCCAACCATTTTTTTCTTAAATATTTTAAGCAAATGTTGTACAAAATCTCCCAATGCAATAAGCTTAACACTGTATGCTGAAGTGTTGGAATATAAAAACTGTCTTGTTCACATATTATGTGAAAATAGCAATGAATTTAAATGTATGACTTTAAAACTAAGTTTGGAGCTATTGTTTATTAGCCAATGTTGCACTGTATTTTATACAAATGCTTCCGTATCAGAAAACACCCATGTTCTTCTATTCCAGACACTTGTAATGACCCTAAAAGACAGCTATTTGTCTATGACCTTCTATAACAAATTCATGGCTTTATACAGAGATACAGTAATATCAACACCCAACTCTGCTCACTGGGTAGTTTCAGACAACGGCTATTTGAGGAGAAGTTTTAGAAGTTACTTGCAATCTTGTGGCGAGTTTGCTGTTTAATCTGCTAGTTTTGCAAAAGGAGAAACTACACAGCCGTAAAAATAATTCCTGTTGCTCAATGCAGCTGTGCTGAGCTGCTTTCCTGGCACGATTTGGAAGATATTTGGTCACAGTAGATTAAATATGGATAAGAGAGCCAGTTTGCCTACTAGCGGTTCAGGCACCAGACAAGAAATCAGGAGTTTCTAGTCCCATTTTAGCATGAAAACCTGCTTGGATGAAATGAGGCCAGTTACTCTTTTTTTCTCTTCTTTCCTTCCTTCCTCCTTTCCTTCCTTCCTCCTTTCCTTCCTTCTTTTCCTTCCTTCCTTCTTTCCTTCCCTTTTTCTTTCCTTTCCTTCCTTCCCTAACTTTCTTCCCCCCTCCCTTTCTCTGTTGTGGGGAGTCGGAAGGAGCATTAGATCTGCTCACCGCCTTAAAAGTGGGATTTTTTTAAAAAATGGCTTTAAAATGGCTTTTGTTGCTTGAAATGGGGTGCTCCGTTTGGGAGGGGGATGCAGAAGGTCCAAATAAGAGGTGGGCTCAGCCTCTGCTGTGATGGAGCAAGCAGAAGGAAAGGCAAGAGCGGGGGGATGGGACTTCACTGGCAGTTGCAAAGCAGCCTTCCCCTGACTGCCTTCCCCCAACGCCCCCCAACCCTTTCAAAAGCTACCCCCATCGCCAGCCTCTCCCAACCGGATCCCCACCTGCCTCCTCGCCGCTCTGCCGCCGCTCTCGCTGCAGAAAAACGGCCCGCATCGGGGCGCGCACACGCAAGAGGGAAACCACTGCCCTCTAAAGGCCACATTGGGAACGACACTTCAGAGAAATAAAAACAATTTTTTTTCATGGCGTCCTTTTTAAAATTGATTTTCTTTCTTTTGGAAAATCCGGATTTTTTTGAACACGCCGCGGGACACGGGACAAATTATTAAAAATCGTGACTGTCCCGCCAAAATCGGGATGTCTGGTCACCTTACCCAAAAGGAAAGATGGCTGCAGGCCTAACACATTGTTGTCCAGCGTTTTCACTAATATATTTCTTTAATATATTATCTTTAATATAAAGAATCTGCCTCAGAACATAGAATAAAAGAGTTGGAAGCAATCTGGGAGGTCTTCTAGTCCAATCCCCGGCTCAAGCAGGAGACCCTATGCCATTTTGGACAAGTGACTGTCCAGTCTCTTAAAAATCTCTATTATGCCACACCCACAACTTCTGAAGACAAGCTGTTCCACTGGTTAATTGTTCTCACTGCCGGGAAATTTCCCCTTAGTCTTTGGAATATAAATACACATCCCCAAGACATCTGTATGGCTCTCACCCTTCAGTTATTCCAGAAGTCTTTAAAAAACCTGGTTTTGCTTTTAGCCCAGGGTTTAAAAAAGACTTTCAAAACTTCTTCTACGGTTTTATGGGTTGGGTTGTCTGTTTTGCACATATATCTCTTATTTTCTTTCATTTTATTGCTTCCTGCTGTTGAAATGTAAGCTGCCCAGAGTCATTGGGAGTTGAGTGGCCTGTAAATCCAATAAAATATTACAATAATAAAATGAAATGAAATACACTCATTGCCTTTATTCTCAGTCCAGCAGTTGTAACTGGTGGAAAACTTGAAACTTCTAAACTGGATATCTAGCAAATGATATATAAGAGGACTGTCCAGATTCAACAGGAAAAAAGAAGCTTTAAAATGGAATGGAGTGGAATTGACAATGAAGAAAATAACCATGATAACAAAACTTCAGGAAAAGCTTCAATGAGTATTTGTCTTTCTTTGTTTCCTTCCTTGGCATTTCCCACAGTTGCACATTCAAGAGGAACCCATTTGTAATACAACATCAGAGAGATCCACATTCCTGCTTTTCAATTACATATTTTCAATCTGAAAGCAATGTTTTCATTGAATGTGGACTACAGTAGTATTCTGGTAAGCTTATGCCTCTATCGCAGAGCTATATATAATCGCTGGAAGAAAACTTGTTAATGGAAAAACATTTCTACTCCTCTTGCCTTCTGACAAATAGCTTGAAAATAACGCAGTTTCAGCCTTGCATAACTCTTGAGGTTTGCTGCATGAGAATAACGCTATAGTAATCACAGAGTACATCTTCAATCCCCCAAATTCTTTTTTCTCCCTTGTCTGGAAGCAAAACCCATTAGGCAAATCAGTAAAACTATGCAAAGAAGCTTCATAGGATTCCATAGAAGTTTCATCTCTAATCTAAACGCTTAGTTTTGTACACTGGTGTATCTACTTACTGGCTGCTAATATTAATGTTAAAGAAATGCAATCAATCTGGTCTTCGTGATAACATTAAACAGCGAAAGAGACTTTGGCAATAGCCTGAAAACTCCAAAGACTCCTTTGGGAAGAGTGGAATATATACAGCAGAGGCCACATCCAAGCCATAAAGACTTCAGAAAACCCTGCCGAGGTCAGATCAACCTTCTGTTCTTCTATCTTTTCCTGGATGAGGTCTATTCTAAATGTACTGAAGAAATGAACAAAGGCCTTCAGTTCTAGCAGAATAATTCAGATCCTTAAAAGTTTATGGGCAAGCTTGGCGAGACAATGTTTTCAAAGCTTAACCCGAGTCCTCTTCAATGCCAGGGCTTAGGCTTAACCGTTCAAAGCAATAAATATGATGAAAAGTGGAAGGAGACCCAAACACTGCAAATTTTTTGAAAACAAAGAGGAAGCCCCACTCATTCAGGCATTTGGAGATATTTCACCTAAGATGTATCCTGCAAGGAAGTCATTTTGCTGCTGCAGTGGCAGTACACAGTACTGTTTCTCCATGTAGAATATAATAAAATATTCTTTATTGCCCAAGAGTGATAGGACACACAAGAAATTTGTCTCCGGTGCATAAGCTGTCCGTGTACATACAAACAACAAAGTAATATAATCATAAAAAAAACCAATAGGAGAAGGTAATAGAAAAAATGAGAATAGTAATACACCACCACAACACAGTTCTAAGCTGCATAAACAGAGGGACAGAATCAAGATCACGTGAAGTGTTAATTCCACTTTATAATGCCTTGGTAAGGCCACACGTGGAATATTTGCATTCAGTTTTGGTCACCACGATTTTTTAAAGTTGTTGAGACTCTAGAAAGAGTGCAGAGAAGAGCAACAAAAATGATTAGGGGACTGGAGGCTAAAACATATGAAAAATGGTTGCTGGAACTTGGTATGTCTAGTTTAATGAAAAGAAGGACTAGGGGAGACAAGTTAGCAATGTTCCAATATCTCAGGGGTTGTCACAAAGAAGAGGGAGTCAAGCTATTCTCCAAAGCACCTGAGGGCAGGACAAGAAGCAATGGGTGGAAACTCATCAAGGAGAGAAGCAACTTAGAACTGAGGAGAAATTTCCTGACAGTTAGAACAATTAATCAGTGGAACAGCTTGCCTCCAGAAGTTGTGGATGCTCCAACACTGGAAGATCTTAAGAAGAGATTGGACAAGCATTTGTCTGAAGTAGTGTATGGTTTCCTGCCTAAGCAGGGGGTTGGAATAGAAGACCTCCAAGGTCCCTTCCAACTCTGTTATTCTATTCTACGTGTGTAAATATCCTTAGACATAAGACAGTGTTGAGTAGTTTAGTTGTTCAACAAAAATGATGGCATGAGAGGAAAAAACTGTGCCTGTGTTTAGTTCTTTTGGTATGCAATGGCCTATACCAATGCCCTGAAGGGAGGAGTTGAAACAAATTATGTCCAGGATTTGAGGGGTTTGTAGATATTTTCTGTCCTCTTTTTGGTTTGTGTACTATACACGTCCTCAATGGAAGACAGGCTGGTTGCGATTGTTTTTTCTGCAGTTCCAACTATCTATTGAAGACTGTATCTCTCCTCTTTGGTTTCTGTACCAAACCAGACAGTTATAGAAGTACAAATGATACACTCAATAATTCCTCTGTAGACCTATATCAACAGCTCTAGTATATAATCCCATATCTCATGCAAAGGAGGTCCAAAAGATGGAACATTGCAAAGCAATATCTGCAAAAACCACATAGGAATTGCCTTGCAGGAGACAAATACCAGCATAATACCAGCATAAAGTGGTTGTAACTCAAGAAGTGGGTTGGCAAATGGTCAAATCACAATTTGCAAGCCTTGCGTTCCCTCCTTCGCTCACATGTGTGGCCTCCTGATTTTTGATTTAGTAGCAAACGCAATGCTACATCAAAATTTGCCAAACTATATAACTTGTAAGCCAGGTCAATAAGAAAACTGACTTTCCAACAGTTCATAGCTTTGGAGATAAACTGCTAAACCAGAAGTGAAAACAGAACCAGAATTTCTAGAAGACTAATTCATGCCATTATCCAAGACATGCTGCACAATGGAATAGCTATCTTTCCCTTTGCTGCTCTGACATCCATAACACCATGTTCTGATCAATTCAACTGGCAGTGAATGCTTGCTGACCAAGCTAATTAATCAGTGATTGTCCCTGCTGCCTCTCCACAAGTCCTCCTCCATTGCATCTGAACAAGAGTAGATATAGAGCTGATAAGGCCTCACCCTACCCACCCACCAAGCACAAATGGCAAGAAATAACATGCTAGGAGCAATTTATTTTTCTTTTTTCGCTGTGTGCCATAGAGGTTGGAAGTCTGAACTTTGAAGGGGTTATGGAGAAAAGGGGAAACACCTTGTGAATGACCCGGTTGGAGTTGAACGTCAGGAATAAGAATAGTATAGAATAGGAAAGAAGAGAACAGAACAAAATAGAATAGCCGAATTGGAAGGGACCTTAGAGGTCTTCTAGTTCCTGCTTAGGCAGGAAACCCTACACAACTTCAGAGAAATGGTTATCCAAACTCTTATTAAAAACCTGTTGGAGTGTTGGAGCATTTACAACTTCTGGAGGCAAGTTGTTCCACTGATTAATTGTTCTGTCAGGAAATATCTCCTTAGTTCTAACGATCTCCTTAGTTCTCCTTAGCTCTAATAGATTTCCTGCAGCATGGAAGAATGGAGATATTGGTTCATCTACTGGATTGTAGTGGAATCTTTAGGGTAGCCAGTAAATTGTATGTGACGGATGTGCAATGTGAAAAATCTTTTTTTCCCCTGTTGAATCTTTATTCATGAAATTCCTGTATAGTCAAACTATATTACATTCTTCAAAATAGCTTATTTTTTAAGGATTTATTTTTCTTTCGCATATATTAATTCACAAATATACATTCTCATGTACTATTAATATTTATATGGTATCTTTTAACAATTCATATAAAAATTTAAAAATACAATTGGGGTTGCTTTTCTGCCACTCTGTATATCCATCTTATTTTACAACAGCCCTACTTCTTCCATCCTCCCAACCTTCTTCTTTCTCTACCTTCTTCTTTCTTCCTCTCCTTTCTCTTTTCTTCTCCCCCTCCCTCTCCCACACTCCTCCCCTCTTCTTCTCCTTCCTATCCTCTCGCCTACTCTTATTACCCCTCCCTTACTTCCGCTCCTTTTCCTTTTCTTCTTTCCCTCTTCTTTTTCCCTCCTTCTGTTGTTGTATTTATGCCTGGGGAGATATTGGTTCATCTACTGGATTGTAGTGAAATCATTAGGGGAGCCAGTAAATTGTATGTGTGTGCAATGTGAAAAATCTGAATAAAGTAGTTGACTGGAAGACCTTAAATATGCAAGGGAAAGAGAGAATGCACAAATCCCCATTGAAGGAAAAATGTGAGTGGAGGACAGAGGAAAATACACTTCCAGGATGCCTGCAGAATGTCTTAGCTAGCAGCTCAAGGCATGGCTGGAAAAGAGCTCTTCCTTGTTTGAGAAAGCTGTCCTAACTTATATTAGTAAACCATTAATCTGAATTGGCCCAGAAATACTATTCTCATTTTTCCCCCAATTGTTACAATAAAAATGGAAATAATAACAGTAACAACAATAATGATAACAGTAATTGTAGAAGTCCATCCACTCCAAGCTTCATTGGAAAAAGAGCCTTATGGGATGGCTTTTTAGCAGAATAATTGCCGAGGGGGCAGGAGAGGTTTAAGAACATCCTCTATCTACCTTTACTGAAGTTTTTATCCCAGACTACACTTTTTATGGCCTTGTTTGGTTAAAGCAAACAAACAAGCAAGCAAACAAGAAAAAAAAAGCATTAAAAAGAACCCCAGAGACAAAATATACCCACTGTGGAATGTGTGGTTTGGCCTACGGACAGGATTGTGTTGTTTTAATAAATAAATAAACTCTGATCCAGAAAACCTTTTAAGAGATCCATGCTCTTTCATCTTAATCCCATCGGAATATTAAAATGGAAAATAGATACTCCTAAACCCAGGACACTGACAAGACAAAATCCCAGCTTGGCTCTTTCGTTGGCAACTAGAACTCTTGCTAAGGCAACACGCCCCAAATGCTTTTGTTTTGCAGCAAAGATTACCTGATTCTCTCCTGGACATTGTGAGTCCAGGAGCATCCATGGGGAGGTCAAGTTGATAGCCATAACAGTGATCGAAGACCTGTCTCTTCAATAGGTGCATTGGACATCCAGTGCCACCTTGACTTTTTTGGCACCCCTCACAGATGCCCTACTGGAGCCATTGGACAAAGGGAATTATGGAAGTTGTAACCCCAAATAATTGGAAAGTGAGAGGTTCAGGAAGACACATCCATCCCAAGTTTCAGTTCCAGGAGATAGCTGGGGTAGCTAACACATAAAATATGGACCTCAATGTTGGGCCTTCTGGTTCTATTAAAAACCAAAGCTATTGTCAATGACTGAACTCTTAGGTTTAACTGCACTAAGGCAACAAATCAGCGTTAACATTTTTATTGAGTTATAAGATAAAATTAGATACACAATACAAAAGAAAATAGGAAAATATTTGGGAAGAATGTGGGGGGGGAGTGAGGAAGGCTTAAGAGAAACAGAAAAAAGCATTGGCTTCTGACTTTCTCTATTGCAGTAAAATAAGGCATTAACAACTTTTTGTTTTTTCATAATATAAATTAGCCATTTCTATAAAGATCTATCAGACTAATTGGTAAAACCCAAAATCAAAGTTTCATTCTTTTCCACTTCAAGCACAAAGTTCAGAAGCGGTTTCCAGGTGGAAACAAAAATACTTATATTATTTTCTTTAATCAAAGTAATCAATTTTGCCATTTCAGCCAACTCCATCAGCTTCTGCAGCCATTTGTCCGTGCTAGGAATCAAAACGTTCGTCCATTTTTGTGCATACAAGAGTCTTATTGCTGTCAACATATATAGTAACAAGGTTCCACATTTTTTCCCTCTGTGTCTTTTTTCATTAGGCCCAAAAGGAAAGTTTCTGGTTTCATCTTCATTTTCAAAATTTTCTGTATTTAAAATATGAATCATACTCAAAATGTTTTTTGCTTTATCACATGTCCACCATAGATGATAAAAAGTCCCTTCTTTACTTTTACACTCCAACATTCATTTGACATCTTAGATGAATTATCTGGTGTTAAATACCAACAATACATATCTTATAAAAATTATTTTCAATTATAATTTAATGTAATGTATAATGTAAATAGTAAACCCTTCATGCACATATTTTCCCATTGTTCAAGCATCACATTATATGCAAAATTCCTTGCCCACTAAATCATGCAATGTTTTTACATGTTCATAAGGCAACAAATCCTGCCAATCATTTAAAAGATCTCCATGACCTTCTCTCCGCAGGCGGAAAAAACTTAAAATGCCAAAGTTGCTTTAACAAAGTACTCATGTAATCCCCATTTTCATGACACGTATTATATACAAACCACCTTTGATTTGGCACAGACAGCTTGCCTTAAATATTTAATGGATATAGTCTAGCACAGTGATGGCTAACCTTTTTCGACTTGCATGCCAAAAGCTGGGGGAGGGCAGGGGGTTGTTCACGGGTGTGCCACACTCATAATGCTATGCACGTGACCCCAGCATGCATGCGCATGCAACCTCCCTACCCGCCTGCTTTTGGAACACCTTTTTCACCCTCCCTAGGCTCCAGAGGCTTTCTAGGAGCCTGGAGAGAGCGAAAACAGCCTCCCCCACCCCTGGAGGCCCTCCAGGCTTCAGGAACTTTCTTGAAGCCTCCCGGGGGTGAAAAACACCCTTACGGGGAACCCAGAAGTTCAGAAATGGTGACTTATGGTTTGTCCGTAGGGCCATTTTTTTGCCTTCCTGAGCCTTCAGGGAAGCCTCCTGAAGGCTCCGGAGGGCAAAAAACGGCCCTACGGACAAACCGGAAGTGACTCATTTTCAACATTATCGGGAGCTTTCTAGGATCTTGGAGAGCATTCATACCCAAAAAATCTGGAGTCCATCATTAGGAAACCCTAAAAAAAAAGATGCTAAAGACAGACCATCAGAAAAATCTATCTTTGTAACTGCTAAGAAGAAGCTGGGAATCCATCCTAGGACCTTCTGTGTGAGCCACAGGCTCTTTTCAGTGTTAATACTTAGTCCATAAGGATAACTGCAATTGTTTGCAAGATATTATTGTTTAATCTTGGGGTGGGGGGATGAGCAAAGTTTCCTAATATGTAATCAAGGGTGGGCTTCAAAAAATTCAGCAATGGGTTCTCTGCCCAGTTGCTGGGTGGCCATGACCATGGCAGGCATCATTTAGTTGGTCTCCCGGATGATGGTGAGGGGGGTGTTTTCACCTTCCCCAGACTCTGGAGGGTCTCCTTGAGCCTCTGGGAGGGAGAAAACTATCTCCCCCAGTGATAGGCCCTTCGGAGGCTGGAAACAGGCCCATTTCCAGCCTTCCAAAACTTCCAGGAGGCTCATTTTTCCCCCTCCCCAAACATTTGTGCGGGCCCTGCACTTACCTCACATCCAAAATGGACCACGTGGAGACTCCTGGGAGGGGAGGATGGGGGTGGGGTGGGAGGGGCCAGCCAGGGGTGGGATTTGGAGGTTCTCCGAACTGGCCATAACATTAGCTACGGGTTCTCCCGAACCCAGGCAAACCCATAGCAGCCAACCCCTGTATGTAATGCCACCTCTTCACACCAACATGTCTATTTCCCATATGCTGATTAATAAGACATTGTAAGAGAATGTGTAGCAACAATGGGGAGGGGTGTTGCATATTGTAGGGCATTGATGGCGAACCTTTTCAGCACTGAGGGACCCTGATATGTATTTCCTCTTCGTGTGTGAATTTGATCCCAGGGAATATGTTATTGAGTCTTGAGTAAATTGAATTATTCAATTTAATTATTTAAAATACGGAGCAGAGAGTTGGTCTCCGGCAGAAAGCCTCTTAAAGAGACTAGAAGCATTTGAAATGTGGATCTACAAGTGGCTGTTACATATAAGCTGGGTTGACAAAATCAGAAATAAGGAGGTGATAAGCCACCTGGGAAAGCCAAGGGAAATCATCAAAACCATAAAAAAGCGGAAGTTAGAATATTTTGGATATGTGATGCGACACCTGAAAAAATATGCCATACTTCATTTAATCCTCCAGGGAAAGATTGAAGGCAAGTGAGGTCCAGGCAGAAGAAGAACATCATGGCTTCAAAATCTAAGGGTTTGGTTTGGACAAAACTCAGCAGCACATTTTTATGCGGCTGTTGATAAAAATAGGATCACCAACATGATCGCCAACGATCATGCTGGCCATGTGACTGGGTGGGAGTGGCTTTTTAGCCATGTGACCAGGTGGGAGTGGCTTGCCAGCCATGTGACTGGGTGGGCATGGCCAACTTGTAAAATGTGGTGAAACTCACTTAACAACATTCTTGCTTAGCAACCAAAATGTTGGCTCAGAAACTCTGGCATTTGAAGCATACAAGTCTTAAAGCTGTCAAGTTACAAGACACTTGCACCCCTCACCCTTTAGAAAAAAAACCCAGGGGTGTTTAAACTTGACATCTTTAAGACTTGTGGACTTCAACTCCCAGAATTCCTTCTCTTGCTCTTCATCTTGATGATGTGCGGACGGGCGGGAGGAGGGAGCTGGAACCGGTTCTAAATGGCACTGTAGATTTGTGGAACCTCTTCTATAGAAGAGGGTAGAACTGGCAGGAGCCCACCCCTGATGTGCATGCTGGGAAGATGAGGTTCTGGTCAGAACTGGCCACCTGGCCAGTGCCTGTGCACTGGCCAGGTGGTCTTTGCATGAACATGCACACCAGAAACCAGAAGACCAGCTGACTGGTGCGCATACGCATGCTAGAAATGGGAAAATCATCTTCCCAGCATGCGCCTGCTCTTTCAGTTTCCCACACACATACATGCACACTCCCATTTCAGCACTTGGTGCTGAAAAGGTTCGCCAATACTGTCATGGACCCTTTTGGATGACCTGGAATTTCCAAATGCTTCCAGCTCTACGTAAAGGGAGTTGCAGTGGTGCAATTGGGAAGTGACTAAGCATCACTGGGGACTGTCTGCTTGAAAAAGAAAGTTTCCTTTGCTCACACAACAGTCATAACAATGGAAATCAACTGATAATGACTCCGGTTCAACTTTTCCTTCCTATGGAAAACCATCTTAAACATTCAAGACAAGTTCTATTGTCCTCAGTTTCCTTCACAATCTGACACAATTGAGATTATCACAGACTGCTGCTAAGGTTATTATGGTTTCTTAAAAATGTCTGTTGTTGCCATAAGGTGTTTACTTATTAGACAAATGAAAAGTTGGTCAATATTAAGTTATTTTCTCACTTAAAACTGTACTTTCTGAACTCCTTGGCTCTTAGTTCAAGTTAAAAAAAGGGTAAATAATACAAATGGGAATTAAAAGAGCAAAGAACTAATTTGTTACTGTGGCAAATGCCCAGAGGGAGGACACAGGTCAGAGAAAAGCAAAGCCTTCTCTCATAGCAAAGTTTTATTTAAAATAAGTGTGGGCTGACTTTCGAGAGAGAAATCTCAGTGCAGTTTCAAATACATAACACCATAAAAGCAGCTGCATGGAAAGAGCATTACAGAAACATTTAAAAGAAATCAGCAGTTAGAAGCATAAAATGTAAAACAGGGAATGTAAATCAGCATTAAAACAAAGTGGAGTGAAATATCCAGATATTTAAGGGCTCTTTCCAAATAAAAACTATAAGTGACATATAGTTCTGGTAGAAAGATATACCGGTAGGTAGGTAGGTAGGTAGGTAGATTAAGATGATAGCTAGAGAGGAAGGGAGGGCGGGAGGGGTGATAGATAAAGAGAGATGGGATAGATAGATAGATAGATAGATAGATAGATAGATAGATAGATAGATAGATAGATAGATAGATGATAGATAGATAGATAGATAGAAGAAAGAAAGAAAGAAAGAAAGAAAGAAAGAAAGAAAGAGTGATTTGTCTGTTTGTTTGATTGATAGATTGATTTATTTTAATCCTGCCTTTTAAACTTTATAAGTAAGTCAAGGCAGTGAAAAGAAATAAAGTTGCTCGAATCCTTTGTCCTGCAGTACTCTCATGTACTTAGTAGTTTAATTTTAGAACATATTTTGATACATCTATGGGGAGATGAACAATGCTGGATGTGCAGAAATGTATCCACAGGCATATAAAAAAACAGAATGCAGGTTGGATGCAGCAGAACTTTCTTTATGTTTCGGGGTCATTATTCCCCTCCGTTTGGGATACAGCTTCTATGTTGGCATCATAAAAAGCTTTAATGATAACTGAGAACCATGAGGCAAGATGGCCCGGAAGACCCTTTAATGTCTCACGTGACCTCTCCTGAAACATTATATCCATGGCAGTCCTCTGTTAAATTGTTAAATTCCATTCCGAAATAGTATCTCCCCTATGTTTAGCAATTTGTTGTCCCTTGGCTACGGACTCTTGATTTTACAATACCCAGGGCACTCCAATTCAGAATGTGCCTCCGAGGCCGGAGACAAAATTTGTGTCCAAACCTTACTTCTCTAGAATGGTATGTTGCATTGTTGCCAACAGTTTAGACGGCTCCCTTTGAATTACTGAGGTTTGCAGCTGAGCCCAAAGCTGTCATAAATAATGTGTGTTTGTTTCTGCATTAAGCAGCTGTTTTTATTGGCAATAGGAGCAAAGCAGTAACATGTGCTGAAGCTTTGCTGTGAAAATGCAAACAACTCTTCTTGGATTGCTTACATTTGTCTAACAAACAGTAGATTTAGGACTTTTAAATATTGGTTAGAAGTAATTGCTATTGGCTGCTACTTGCAGATAAATATTTGTCCTGTTTTCAAGTCACCACCATAACTTAATTGTACAATGTTTAGCTTGCATACAAACTTCCCCAGGATTCAATCTCAGGTTCTCCGGATTGATTCTGGGAAAGATTGCTACCCCAAACTTTATAAAGTCAGGATATAGATCTCTGATGCACTGTAAACAATGGTGGGCTGTGAACTACATGTGAATGCCAAATTCCCAGACATTGCTCCCAGATTTACTGTTTGTAGAATCATAAAATAGAAAGAGGCAATTTAATACACCAAGTTCAACATTCTGCTCAGGGCAGGAATCAAATTAAAGAACCCCAGACAGATAGCTTTCTACTTTCTACAGTTTGCTTCAGAAGTTGTGGAAGCTTCAGCACTGGAGGCTTTCAAGAAGAGTTTGGACTGCCATTTAATAATACAATAATAGAATAGCAGAGTTGGAAGGGACCTTGGAGATCTTCTAGTCCAACCCCCTGCCTAGGCAGAAAACCCTATACCGTTTCAGACAAATGGCTATCCAACATCTTCTTAAAGACTTCCAGTGTTGGGGCATTCACAACTTCTGGAGACAAGCTGTTCCACTGATTAATTGTTCTAACTGTCAGGAAAATTCTCCTCAGTTCTAAGTTGCTTCTCTCCTTGATTAGTTTCCACCCATTGCTTCTTGTTCTACCCTCAGGTGCTTTGGAGAATAGTTGGACTCCCTCTTCTTTGTGGCAACCCCTGAGATATTGGCATACTGCTATCATGTCTCCCCAATCCTTCTTTTCATTAAACTAGACATACACAGTTCCTGCAACCGTTCCTCATATATTTTAGCCTCCAGTCCCCTAATCATTTTTGTTGCTCTTCTCTGCACTCTTTCTAGAGTCTCCACATCTTTTTTACATTGTGACAACCAAAACTGAATGCAGTATTCCAAGTGTGGCCTTACCAAGGCATTATAATGTGGTATTAATACTTCTTGATTCTATCCCTCTGTTTATGCAGCCTAGAATAGTGTTGGCTTTTTTGGTAGCTGCTGTACACTGCTGGCTCATATTTAAATGGTTGTCCACTAGGATTCCAAGATCCCTCTCACAGTTACTACTATTGAGCAAGGTACCACCTATACTGTACCTGTGCATTTTGTTTTTCTTGCCTAAATGTAAAACCTTTCTTTTTTCACCATTGAATTTCATTTTTTTAGATAGCGCGCAATGTTCAAGTTTGTCAAGATCCTTCTGTAACTTATACCTATCTTCTAGAGTGTTGGCTATTCCTGCCATCTTGGTATCATCTACAAATTTGATGAGTTCCCCATTTATTCCCTCATCTAAATCATTGATGAAGATGTTGAAGAGTATTGGGCCTAAAACAGAGCCTTGGGGTACTCCACTGCATACCTCCCTCCATGTAGATGCAGTTCCATTGAGGACTACATGTTGAGTGCAGTTGGTCAGCCAGTTATGAATCCATCTGGTGGTGATGCTGTCTAACCCACATTTTTCTACTTTATCTAGTAGTAGGTTATGGTCTACTTTATCAAATGCCTTGTTGAAGTCTAAATAAATTATATCGACGGCATTCCTCTGGTCCACTAATTTTGTCACTTTGTCGAAGAATGCAATAAGATTAGTCTGGCTTGATCTATTTTTGACAAACCCATGTTGGCTTTTGGCTATTACTTTGTTTACTTCTAGGTGTTCGCTAATTCATTGCCTGATTATCTTTTCCAAAATCTTCCCAGGTTTTGACGTCAGGCTGATAGGTCTATAGTGTCCTGGATCTATTTTTTTCCCTTTTTTAAAGAATGGGAACCACATCAGCTCTTTTCCAGTCCTCTGGCAGTTCCCTGGTGCTTCAGGATCTCTGAAAGATATAGTTTAGTGGTTCTGAAATCTCGTCTGCCAGTTCCTTCAAAACCCTGGGGTGTAATCCATCTGGAACTGGTGATTTGAACTCGTCTAGGGTAGACAGGTGCTCACTTACCATTTTCTTCCCTATTTCAACTTGTGTTCCTAATCTGATTTTTGTGGTGCTGTTTTTGGTAGGTTGGACTGTTTTTTCCCTTTGTGTAAAGACAGATGCAAAACATGAGTTAAATAGTTCTGCTTTCTCCCTGTTGCTTGTCACCTTCTTGCCACTTTCTCCCAGCAATGGATGGATTGTTTCCTTAACTTTTTTCTTGTTTTTAACATGTTGGAAGAAGCTTTTTTCTTATTTTTTACCTTTTATATTTATCCTTTTTGTCTTTCAATTTGTCAGAGAGTGTTTTATGCAGCCATGCTGGTTTCTTTTGGGAGCTGTTATTTTTCTTCTTCATTGGTATTGTGCTAGACTGGGCTTTTATAATCTTATTTTTCAAAATTTCCCAAGCTTCTTGAGTTGTTTTCCCCCTTGAGGATTCTCATCCATGGAATCCTTCCCAAGCTCTCTCTATGTTTATTGAAATTAGCTCTCTTAAAGTCCAATATTCTAGTTTGACTTTGTTCTATTACTTGAGTTTGCTAATGTTGAATTCCAGTATTACATGATCGCTTTCCCCCAAGGTTCCTGTAGCTTCAACATCTTCTATCATTTCCTCTCTATTAGTGAGAATTAAGTCCAATATGGCCGATCCCCTTGTTCCCTTCTCTACCTTTTGGGAAACAAAGTTGTCTGCTAGGTTTGTTAGGAACCTGTTGGATCTTGCACTTGGTGCAGAGTTTGTTTCCCAGTTGATGTCAGGGTAGTTAAAATCCCCCATTACTATTGTGGTATGCTTCCTACATACCTTAGTTAGATGACTAGAAAAAAGTTCATCTACTTCCTCTGCTTGGTTGGGTGACCTGTAGTATAGACCTATGGCAATGTTGTCGTCCCCCCCCCCTTTAATATTGACACAAATGCATTCAAGATAGTTCTCATCATTGTTGTGCTCTATTTCTGTAGAGATGTAGTTATTTCTTATATATAGTGCAACTCCACCTCCTCTTTTATTTGATCTATTTATTTTAAATAATTTAAATCCTTCTAGCTTTATGTTCCAATTGTGGGTTTCATCCCACCAAGTTTCTGTAATGGCAAAAATATCATATCTGCCTTCATTTACTTGAATTTCTAATTCACCCTGTTTATTCCCCATACTCTGTGCATTGGTGTATAGACATTTGAGTCCATTTTGATTGACCCTGTGTTTACTGTCTACATAACCTGTATTATGCCTAACTGCCCCTATTTTCTTGCCACTTGTATGATTCGTGCACATGGTATGGCACTCACTATTAAATGCTTGGTTTTGCTTGACAGCAGGAGTGATAATATTACCCGCACAAACATCTATGTTACATGCACTGGTAACCCTATGAGTTTTAGATTGCTGGGGACAGAAATGTTCTGTATCAATTAATTCTCTGTCCCCGCTGTTCAGTTTAAATGTTTATCCAGAAAATCTGTGAATTTAATGCCAAGTAACTCAGTCCCTTTCTTGGATGGTGCAAACCATCTCTTTTGTACAGTTTTCATTGGACCAGCTGCAGGCATCATGACTAATAAAACCAAAGTCTTCCTTTTTACACCACTCCTTTAGCCACACATTAAACTATGCTACATGCTGCCCTTCCCTTTTTTTGAATTTTTATTTTATTTTAATTGAACAAAAACACAAAAAAAGAATCATCCTTCATTACATCTTGTAGAAAGCGTGTTGATTGGTTACAGATAACTTTCATGCACTTCTTCCACAGTCATTACTTATAGTTTATATTAGATTATACACTTTAAGTCAAAGATCTTTGTATATCTTACTATCAGTGTACCACAATTCTCATTTGACTACAATTATTTGAACATGCTTTTACCTCAAATCATTCATACTTAAAGACTCACCCACATAATGGCATTCATTAGTTGTTCTGACCCCCTCCTCCGTCCAGTAACAAATGCCGAGACAAGCTTAACTGGAATTTCACAGCACTTTATTAGCAAGAAACCAAAACTTTGGTGGCTGAAAGCCAAGCATAACAAACAGATAAGAACCTTGGCAGCAACTCAGATTTCGACAGATAACAACTTCTCCAGCATTAGGAATGACATTGAATCCTGTAAAACCAGGCTTCTCCCAGTCTCTCTTTAAATACAATCTTGAGAGGCGCCTAATTACAATCACCTGGGTCCAATTATCTTTTGTAACTGCGTAGCTGCTCTCTATGTCGATCTGCCTGGCATTGCCGGGCATCCAGGACCACCTCCCTTGTCTCCTCATCACTACTCCAAGGCATGATGTCAGGAGCACACTCCCTTTGGCTCTCACACTGCTGCATGCCTCAGGCGCCTACTGGTGGCCAACCAGCTTCTCTGCGCCCTGCTCAGAGTCGGAACCCTCCAGGGTCCTCCACCTTTTCTAGAGCTGACTCATAAGGCCCCTCACTGGCAGAGTCTGTTTGCAGACCCCCCCCAAAAAAAGAAAAACCTTACACCTTTATAACAAGATCTAAATAAAAATTTGTCAATAAAATTTTATAAGTCTTTTTCCCAAGTCACAATTTGCAATTTATATCCAAATTTCCTTTGCTGGATTACCATACATGTATATATCATTAAGCTGTATCCATTATCATTTCCTTATTGTTATTATAGTTAATTAATTGTTAGCGAATAAACATTTGATAACAATCTAAAACAATCCAAGAGTTACAAAATTCCTACTTATTAATCATCAAAATCAACTGATTTTTTATTATCAACTTTCATTGTCAACCTATATCTTTCCAGTAACAAAACAGTCTTATCTCTCTTGCCAATTGTGGTGTAAGTCTTCTTTTTATCTCCTTTATAAGGTTTTTATAGACTTCTCTCCGCACTTTGAATTCACTGTTTAGGATTTATATCCAAGTTACTTTTGCCAATACCATAGAATGTATATATTGTTAAACAATGTCCATTTCCTTGTTGTTATTATAATTGGCTAAAAATCATTTACTATTTATGTCCCATCTCCTCTCGTCAGACCCCCTCCCCAAAAAAGAAAAACTACACCTTTATAACAAGATCTAAATGAAAATTTGTTAATAAAATTTATCGGTCTTTTTCCCAAGTCACAATTTACAGTTTATATCCAAGTTTCTTTTACTAAATTGCCAATACATGTATATATCATTACGCTGTATCCATTATCATTTCATTATTATTATTATGGTTAATTAATTGTTAGTGAGTAAACATTTGATAGCAATCTAAAAGTTACAAAATTCCTACTTATTAATCACCAAAATCAACTATTTTTTTTATTATCAACTTTCATTGTCAACCTCTATCTTTCCAATAACAAAACAGTCTTATCTCTCTTGCCAATTGTGGTGTCAATCTTCTTTTTATCTCCTTTATAAGGTTTTTATAGACTTCTCTCTGCACTTTGTTGCTTGAAGGGTCTCTCAGATAATCTCATTGTCCACCAGTTGCAATTAAAATTAGCTTGTCTTTGGTTGTCAATCTTGCTTCTGAAAAAATTTCTCTTCTTATGTCTATCATCATTAGTATTTTTTCTTCTTCTGTGTCCTGGAATCTGGGGTAGAGCTCCAATTCGTCGAATTCCCTTTTCCATATTCCCTTCTTTCCACTTTCACCTATATTTGCTCCATTAATAAATCCATCTATTGTCTTATCTTTATCTTCTACATCTTCATTCTCCCCTTTAATTTTGGGGACTCCAACCCCATCATCTTTTGCTGTGAGTCTTTCCAACTTCTCCTCAATTCTCCCAGATCCTTCCAATAGATTTTGAATTACAGCCAAGATATTTTGGAATTTTAAGGTTTCCACATCTGGGTATTGATCCATGTTTCCAAAAGAAAGAAAGAAAGAAAGAAAGAAAGAAAGAAAGAAAGAAAGAAAGAAAGAAAGAAAGAAAGAAAGAAAGAAAGAGAAAAAAATTAATAGCAACTGCCACTCTAGCGTTCCAGGGCTCTTTTATTTTTTATTTTAGATTGACTTGAACACAAGTTCTTCTATGCTCTTCAAAGAAGAAGGGTTCTGGTTTTTTCCTCCCCTTTCTTTCTTTCCCCTGCCAAAATAATTCGCAGAGGCACCTGTGAAAACAATTTGTGCTCTTGGTTCTTTATCAGTTTCTGTAAACAAGTTGCAAATCCTTCCGCTACAAAGTTAGTGAAGTCAAATAAGGAAAGAAAAGAGATACGTTGTTTCAAAAACCCCAGCCTCTGACCTCCGAGTGGAAGTGTTAATTTTCACCTTCTAATATTTATCTCTGGTTTATAGGGAACAAAGTTCTTTAGATTTCTTTTAGTGTGAATTAATAACAAGTAGTAGGAAGAATTGTTAAAATAAGAAGGAAGGTTTAAGTCCATAAGTCAAAAAATAAAGCAACAAAAAGCAGAAGAAAAAAAATCAATCCATTCACTTTAAGAGGAGAGATGAAAAACGTTGTAAGCACTTCAATCCACAAAAAATAGTTACAAAGAAAAAAAAACTTTCCACAGAGATCCAATTAGGATTATTTTCACCGCTCGGTTCTTTTGCTTAAGGATCCAATTTGGCTTTAAAGAAAGATTTCTTTGGGCAGTCTTTAGCAAAATAGAAAAAATACCTCACCAGATGGACTCACTTTCTCTTTTCATTTTCTTCCTTCCGGAGCGTCCCAATTTCATCAGCCTGGGAGCTGCCTGTTTACTGCCGGCGTGAAGCTCTTCCCTTGGGTCTATTAGGGATTTTGTGATGTCCCTGAGACCAGCAAGTCTTTGTCTTCCTGATCACTGACTCTACGGGATGGTTTAGGTCTCAATGGACCATCCAGCGGCAAAAGTGTCAACAACAGTCTCGGAGTATTGAGACCGCACATTGTGACATTGCGACATGGATCCTCCTTCACTGCCCTCCCCTTTTTGTTCCTTATATACTGGTATAACCTCTGAGAAGATAAGCCTACAACCTATACTACTAAGTTCAGACCCCAAGCTCTGGAAATCATTCTGCACAGAAAGTACATCTTTTGGGGACAGATCATTTGTGCCAAGATGTATAATAGCATCAACATCACAGTCCTTACTTGCATTCTTGACTATCATAAGATTACGCCTCTTGTCTCTGCTGCAGTAGCACCTGGCAGACACCTGACCTCTTTTAAAAACCCCATATCCTTTCCAAAATTTACATCCCTTATCATTGAATCACCAACCAGAAGGTGACTTGCTCTTCTTGTGTGACTAATGTGTGATACCTGATTCACACTTTTTCCTTTCCAAAGCAAGTTCTTCATTTTGAACCACAATCCTCTGTTTATTTGAGTCATCATTATGACAACTACCTTGACCTGTCACTTTAGTGTCCCCCATTAAGGTCAGCAAGGGTGCTATCTCTGTTATGCTGGGGCACAGCAAAAGCTTTATGTTTATGGTTCACAGCTCTCACCCTGCCAGATCCCACAGTTGTCCAGACTGCTCTTCTCTTGTGGGATATTTGTGGTAGAGGGGGCTGGTAGCGTGGCATCTCCATTTGTCAGAAATGGTATAGGGTCTCCTGCTTGGGTGGGGGGTTGGACTAGATCAGTGTTTTTCAACCACTGTGCCGTGGCACACTAGTGTGCCATGACATAGTGTAAGGTGTGCCGTGGGAAAAACACCCACCAGGTATTTTTGCCTCGGGACATCTCTATGTCCCGAAAGTTGCTTTCGGGACACAGGGATGCCTCTATTAAGTCCCTGCGGCCCCGCGTTTACTTTAAAAACGCGGGGACCGCCGGGAGGTAGCGCACGCAGGGACGTCACTGACGTCCCATGCGTGTGCCCATAGCAACAATCGTGGAGAACCGGAGCAGCGAGGAGAACGCGTGCTGTCAACTTGGTAAGTGTTACCAGCGGCGCGTCTCCTTCGGTGTTCCGAGCACCGAAGTGGGGCAGTTAAATTTTTTTAACATTTTCTAATGGTGGTGTGCCTCGTGATTTTTTTCATGAAAAAAGTGTGCCTTTGCACAAAAAAGGTTGAAAAACACTGGACTAGATGACCTACAAGATCTCTTCCAACTCTCTTAATCTGATTCTACTTCCTCTAGAAGGGGATTCCTTGGAATGATGGAAAGCCAAACTCCCATTCCAGGTAAATAGTTTCACTGTCAAACTGTTCATACCATCAGGACTTTTCTCCCTAACTTTTAATCAGAATTTGCCTTCCTGTAGCACAAAATCTGTTATTCAATATTTGATGATAATTGTTTATGATCTTTTTAAAAGTTTTTTATTTTATTTTAAAACAAACAAAAATATACATAAAAATATCATCAGTTACATATCTATTTAGCATGTCATTTGGTCACAAACATTTGTGCATCACCACTTTCAATTGCATATAGAATCAGTAGTTATCAGCCCAATATACGTTAGTACATTGATATCATTGTAAATCATATATTCAATTTACTCTTATAATTTCTTCCTTTTAAACCTGTATTCTAAGGATTAAATTCATATATATGCTATCTGTCACATCATTGTAAATCTATTAAATAGTAACATATCTTAATGGTATCATCTATCTTATTTTAATATTTCTTACAGAATATATATAAAAGAATTCACCAACATATATTTGTATATCATTACTTTCAATTATATGTAAAATCATAAAATAACTATCAAGTGTATATAAATACATCTTTATCACTGTATCTCATATAATCAACTACAATTATTATGTCTTCATTTTAAACAAGATATTCTAAATATTCAATTCATGTATATACCAACATTCCATTACTTTGTTATAAATCTATAGAATCTATATATTCAATTCATATATATATATATATATATATATACCAATATTCCATTACATTCTTATAAATCCTATAAAATCTATATAAAAGTAATATGTCTTGATAATATCTCCTGTCACATTCTATTATTACAATTCAAGATTATGGTAATTGTATCCATTGATAAAACAAATCCCAAATCTTATAAAATTGTTCATCCTCTTGTTCTCTGATTTCAAATGTCAATTTACTCATTTCAGCACATTCCATTGTTTTTCAAATAACTTCCTCCTGCGTTGATATTTTATCATTTTTCCAATTTTTTTGCAAATACAATTCTGGCTGCTGTTAAAATATTTACAATCAAATATTTCAAGTCTTTATTGTATGTATCTGGTATAATACCCAATAAAAGAGTCTCTGGTTTAAAGTCAATGCGTTTCTGTGTCATTTTTTCCAACCACATGTGGATTTTAGTCCAATACCTTTTAGCTTCTGTGCAAGTCGGTACGTGGTAATATGATCCCGGTGGTGATGACATTTCCAACATTTTTTTAATTTGTTTTTGGACATTCTTGCTATTCTCATTAGTGGTAGGTGCCACCTGTAAAAAAAACATCTTATACAAATTTTCCTAATAAGCTGTTGACATTGTCATTTTATAATTTTGGGACCACAATTTCTCCCATTTCTCTAGTTCAATCCCATGTCCAAATTTTTCCCCCTAAGCTATCACAGGTTCTTTAACTTGTTCTTCTCTTAACCTAACCTCTGGTAAATGTCCATATAGTTTTTTAATTACTTTTTCATCAGTACCTGTCAAAATTTCATCTAACTCGGTTTTTTTATCATAAAAACCTTCCTTTCCTACACCAAACCAATTAAAGAACCTGTTGAAGTTCTTTAATTGACTAGGTCCGTAATATACTTGTCCCTGACTGACTGGGTGTGGCAGATTGATATAATTGGGGAAAAGATAGTTTCTCAAGTAACCTGGTCCCATGACATGAAGGGCTTTAAAAGTAATAACCAAGACTTTGGTTCTTCTGCATTTGAAGCAAACTGGTATCCAATGCAGCTCACACAAAATAGGTCTGATATGTGCAGTCCTTCAGGCATGCAAAACTGCTCATGTGGCCATATCTGCACCAGCATTCTGGATACTCTTCAAGGGCATTAAGGTGCGTAATGGTTAGAATGCAGTACTGCAGGCTAACTCACTGCTCACTCCAGGAGTTTGATTCTGAATAGCTCAAGGTTGACTCAGCCTTCCATCCTTCCAAGGTTGGTAAAATGAGGCTCCAGATTGTTGAGGACAATAGGTTGACTATGTAAACTGCTTAGAGAGGGCTTTAAAGCTCTATGAAGTAGTATATAAGTCTAAGTGCTATTGCTATCCCCATATACAGCAGGGTAGGGTAGGGTAAGATAGGGTAGGGTAGGGTAGAGTAGAGTAGAGTAGAGTAGTAGAGTAGAGTAGAGTAGAGTAGAGTAGAGTAGAGTAGAGTAGAGTAGAGTAGAGTAGAGTAGAGTAGAGTAGAACAGAACAGAACAGAACAGAATAAAATAGCAGAGTTGGAAGGGCAAGAGATTCCCAATCCAAGAAGAGACATATAACTGACTGACAATATGAAGTTGAGCAATGGTTCTCCTAGTCAAGATTGCCACCTGCTGCTTGAGCAGGAATTGTGTTCAAGAGAACACAATGGATCTATTTGGGGCAAGGCAACGCCATCCATGACCAAGGATGGCAAACCCCCAGATAAGAAAGAGTTCCTCAGATACAGAAGAACCCCCCCACTAATAGCACTTCCATTTTATCAAGGTTCAGTTGAAGCCTGTTATTCCCCATGCAGACCCTCACCATCTCCACATGCAATGAAAGGACACCCACAGCATCCCTGGAACAAAGATGTACAACTGATGATATGTCATCCTGTAATGATGGATGATCTCAACCAGTGGCTTCATCTTGATGGTACAAAGGAGCAGAGAGAGCACCAAGCCCTGGAGCACACCACAAAGAAGAGGCTGCAGTCTAGACCTCTCACTTTCTAGCAACACCTATTGGGATATTTCCTCCTAGATGTTCTTTGGTGTTCTGAGCTTGATTTTCCATCCAGTTGTACAATTTATTGGAGGTTTAGATCTCACACCAGTGGGCAGGTCGTATTCTACTCTATTGATTTACTCTTGGATATAAAATGATTTTACTCCACAACTTGGGTGCACTTGGATTGTTTTCCCTTTTCCTTTCTCATAGCCAGGTGCTGTTGGCAGCTATATGCAACCACTAAAACTCCTGCAATTTCCTCTAAGGGAGATAGTCATCTCATTAGAAGTAGAAGATATTGGTTTACAGGTCACCTGCGGGTAATTACTGATGGATCTCTAAAGTTTGCATTGCTGGAGGTACTTTTATAGACAGATAACTCAGGAATATATTGGAATCGTGTCAGGGTGATGCTGACCATAGTGGCAGGTTCTGATGCTGGAGAGGAAACGGCGAGTGACACGATAATAAAGCCAATTGGCAGAGTTTTATTAAATAATTATAAATGTTTAAGATAGGAGATATCTTTCCCTAGACAGCTGTGATGAGGGCAAGAGGTTACATGTTAGGAAAGATTGGCTATATTGTTAAGAGTCTAGTAGATATTGGGCCCCTCGTTAAGACAAAAGCAAGAAATAATGGCTGAACTGGAGTCAGAATAGGGAGTTGGTTATCCTACAGCTTGTGTAGTATAAAATAAAAGAAATGGCATGCCAGACTGGAAAGCTGCTAAAAAGAGATTAGCTTGTTTAAACTAATTCAAAATATCATTCAACTGAGAGTTTTCACTGACATCTTCATTTTGGAATTGCAAGAACCAAAGAACGTATAGAACATTTAATGAAGAACTTGAAGGACTTTGGCAGATTGGCAAGTTTTAAGGTCAACAAAGAGAAGACAAAGATGTTGACTAAAAATAAGGACATACAGAATTAAGAGATTTTGATGGAAAGGATTAGTTTTAAAATGGAGAAGAAAGTTACCGGTAAATACTTAGGGATTATGCTAATTAATGTGAATTGTATATTGTCTTTGAATAACTATGTTAAAGTATAGAATGTTGTTAGTGAGTTGGGATAAATTACAATTAACATTTTGGGTAGAATCTTGGCTATTATGACAAATGTTTTACTTAGGCTTTTATCTTAATTTCAAAGTTTACTAACTGATTTACTTGTTAAACAATGGCAGAAAGACATTTCTAAATTTTTATGGCAAGGTAAGAAACCAAGAATTACAAATAAATTGCTGAAAAATGTGTAAGAAAGAGGAAGATTAGGATTATTCAATTTAAAATTATATTTGAGACATTTTGTTTAGTATGGGTGAACAACTGGGTAACTTTGTTAGTAGAACAAAGTAGAAAAATAGGAGGCTATTGGAATTACAGAGCCATACTTTGAGATTTGGGTGGCATGTCTGTCTATGGCAGTGTTTTTCAATCTTGGCTGTTTAGAGAGCCAAGGTGGCACAGTGGTTAGAGTGCAGTACTGCAGGCCACTTCAGCTGACTGTTATCTGCAGTTCAGCGGTTCTAATCTCACTGGCTCAAGGTTGACTCAGCCTTCCATCCTTCCGAGGTGGGTGAAATGAGGACCCAGACTGTGGGGGCGATATGCTGACTCTGTAAACCGCTTAGAGAGGGCTGAAAGCCCTATGAAGCGGTATATAAGTCTAACTGCTATTGCTATTGCTAAGTCCTGTGGACTTCAACTCCCAGAATCCCCCAGCAGTCCACAGGACTTAAAGTCGCCAAGGTTGAGAAACACTGGTCTATGGTATGATAAATTTAAAATTAATATAGTTTTGAAAACCATCTTGTTAAATCTTGTTAAATGTCCCATACTGAGAGTTTGAAATAGCTATACAGCAAGATTATATCCTAAATCCCTTTGTTGCTATCATCTCAGGAAGCTTTTAAAAAAAAGAAAGAACAGTTACATACACTTGGTTGATTTATGCTGATCCATTAATCTTTAATGAAAGAGAACATCTTAAAAACAAGAAAAGAATTTGGAAAAGGAGACATATTTGACAATAGTTTGAAGTCACAAAGGCACTGAAGAAAGTGACTTATGGCCATTTTTCACACTTATGACCATTGCAGCATCCCCATGGTCTCGTGACTTACATTCAGCTGCTTGACAACTGGTTCATAGTTATGACGCTTGCAGTGTCCCGAGGTCATGTGATCATATTTTGTGATCTTCTGACAAGTAAGGTCATTGGGGAATCCAGATCCACTTAACAACTGTGTTACTAATTTATCAACTGCAATGATTGACTTAACAACTGTGGCACAAAAAATCTTGAAATGGGGCAAAGCTCACTTAAGAAATTTCTCACTTAGCAACATAAATTTTGGACTCAATTGTGGTCGTAATTGTGACTACCTGTGCCAGGGTCACGTGGTTCCTATTTGCAACCTCCCCAGCTCGATTCTGATAAGCAAAGCCAAATTCACTTAATGACCATATGATTCTCTTAACAATTGTAGTGATTTGCTTAAGAACCTTGGCAAAAACCAAAAACGTAACATCGGATGTGACTCATTTAACAACTGTCTTATTTAGCAATGAAAATTCTGGCCCCATTTGGGATCTCAAGTGCTACCTGTACAACCAAAACAGCCTTATTCTTTATGACTTCTCAATACTCTTATATTAGTAAATTCAATTTTTTAATTAGACTGTATGCAGAAGGGATATTTTCTTTTCTCTGTTCGAATATCCACCACGATCCACCTTCATCAGACGATTCCAAGGTCTTAATATTATGACCTTAATATTATTAGGACATGGTGGCTCAGTGGCTAAGACGCTCAGCTTGTTGATCAGAAAGGTTGGCAGTTCAGTGGTTCTAATCCCTAGTACCGCGTAACGGAGTGAGCTCCCGTTACTTGTCCCAGCTTCTGCCAACCTAGCAATTTGAAAGCATGTAAAAATGCAAGCAGAAAAATATGAACCACCTTTGGTGGGGAGGTAACAGTGTTCCTTGCCCCTTTGGCATTTAGTCATGCTGGCCACTTGACCACAGAAACGTCTTCGCTGGCTCTTTGGCTTTAAAGTTCAATAAAACTAAACTAAACTAAACTAAAACAGAGATGAGCACCACCCCCTAGAGTTGGGAATGACTAGAACATATGTGTGAAGGGAACCTTTACCTTTACCTTACAGTGTTTATCCATGATGCACCTCAGAGGGCGATCTAGCTCCACGTTACAAAGATGAGTGGCATCCTGCAGCAACATCCGGGGCCTTCTCTCACCACTAATGTTGCCTTGTGGTTGAGCTTGTTGATTAGAAAGATCAGTAGTTCAGCGGTTCAAATCCCTAGCGTTGCCTAATGGTGTGAGCTCCCCTTACTTGTCCCAGCTTCTGCCAACCTAGCTGTTCGAAAGCATGTAAAAATGCAAGTAGAAAAATAGGAACCACCTTTGGTGGGAAGGTAACAGTGTTCCGTGCACCTTCAGTGTTTAGTCATGCTGGCCACATGACCACGGAGACATATTTGGGCAGCGCTGGCTCTTTGGCTTTGAAATGGAGATGAGCACTGCCTCCTAGAGACAGGAATGATTAGCACATATGTGCGAGGGGAACATTTAACTTTATCTTTAATATGACAAAGGAAACAGAACTTCTTCCTAGGCATTTCCCACACATAACTGGCAAGTTTTATCAGCCCAGGGGTGTATGTGTGAATGTATATACAGTATACATTACTCATAAATCCGCCTTTATGACACCTGATTGCTTTCATACTCTTTTGATCACACATTATAATTACTGAAAATTATTGGATTTTTAAAATGCAAGTTGGTTATGTTGACGCTTTAATTGGTCAACGTAAAAAATTGTCATTTTTTTCACTACGTTCCCAACACCAAGAGAAGTTTTTGTGCTTACATTAGCATTCATGAGTGTCACACTGGGGTTCTAGGGTTTATAAATGGCCAAATTAAACCTGACAAATCAATTTAAAATCCATCCCTTCACAGAATCGGAAGGTAACTCATGTGTCACCTAACCCAGTGGTGGGATTCAGTCAGTTTGCACCTATTCGGAGGAACTGGTTGTTAACTTTCTAAGCAGTTGGAAGAAATCTCCTTTTGTTTTTTTCCACTTTAGAGGGCTAATCCTGTAAGGAAGGCAGGAAGGAAACATTCTGATGTTGTTTCTAGCCTAATCTTTATTGCCCTGCCTCTTCGGTTAGTCCTTATTACATTGTAACCACTAAGGCGAAGCGCCCATTGTCATGAGTAACATTGCGCTGGCCACACCCATCCAGTCACATGACCACTGAGCCACGCCTACCCAGCTGGTCATTAGGGTAGAGAACAGGTTGTTAAATTATTTGAATCCCACCACTGATCCAACCCTACCCCCAGCTCAGTTCAAGATCTGCTACAGCATTTCAAATCTAACCTCTGAAGGAAGTCCTACAATACAAAGAGTTGTACCACTTCATGAGGAAAGCTATGCTGCTGGTTTGAAAAGCTTTTGTGGTCAGGAAGTTCCTTCTAACATCTTACCTGAATTTATTTCCTTGCAAACTCCATTGGTTCTGATTTTGCTTTCTGTGAGCCAGCCTGGTCTAGTGGTTAAGGCACCAGACTAGGAAGAAGTTGAGTCCTACTTTAACCATGAAAGCCAGCTGGGTGACCTTGGGCCAGTCCCTCTCAGCCCAACTCACCTCACCAGGTTGTTGTTATGGGGAAAATAAGAAGAAGGTGTGTTGAATATGGCAACCACCTTGAGTTATTGGTAAAAACGATAAAGGTGGGATACAAATCTAAATATATAAAAATGGCTGTGTGTGCATGTTCCAGGATAACTCTGGAACGCCTTGAGCAATTTCAACCAACACAGATGACTTACTCTCTGGTAACAAATACTGTGGGGGTAAGACACCCCTAACATCCCTCGGGGTGTGCATTCTGTTAAGAGCTTGCTGTGCCTTAAAATGGCTTCTACTGTACTGCCTTAAAATGGTTTCTACTGTACAGCGCTGTAGAGTTGCCATGGTAACAGCTTCACAGTACTCCACAAGGGGCTTCCCTCTGGTAAGGGAGAAAATCCAACATTAGAAATTGCGGCAACGTTCACAGAAGGAGGGTTTGGACAAGAGCCGAGGTGGCGCAGTGGTTAAATGCAGCACTGCAGGCTACTGCTAGATCAGCAGTTCAGCGGTTCAAATCTCACCGGCTCAGGGTTGACTCAGCCTTCCATCCTTCCGAGGTGGGTAAAATGAGGACCCAGATTGTTGGGGGCAATATGCTGACTCTCTGTAAACCGCTTAGAGAGGGCTGAAAGCCCTATGAAGCGGTATATAAGTCTACTGCTATTGCTATTGCTATTGCTATAAATAAATACATGGGCAACGCCGTGTTATCAACTAGTGAATAAATAAAAATAAATACGATAAAGCAATTGCACTCTTTATTTTATGCAAGAAGGCATTAGATATCTAAAGACAGATATCGTATCTCTCCTAAGTCTTCTCTTCTGCAGGCTAAACATACCGTTCTTTCAACTATTCCTCATAGGAGTTGGGTTTCCAGTCCCCTCATCTGTTAAGCTTCTCCTTGACAAGCTGGACAGATCCAGATAAACAAGAATAGGAAGATCAAAATCTTCTGATTTATTGTAGAAAAGCTAAGAAGCCATTATGAAAGAATTCCAGTGGCTGCTGTAAATCAAATGTCTAATTCTATTTGTACTGCAATCCATGTTCAAATCCTTGTGCTTCATTCTTTATAAAGGGCAGAGGCTTCAGAGGCGGTCTTGAGTTTCATCTTCACTATTTTTTTATTCCCCATTACGCAGGTAGTCCTCGGGTTACGACCGCAATTGAGCCCAACATTTACGTTTGCTAAGGGAAACATTGTTAAGTGAGTTTTGCCCCATTTTACGACTTTTCTTGCCACAGTGGTTAAATGAATCATTGCATTGCTAAGTTAGTAACATGGTTGTTAAGTGAATCTGGATTCCCCATTGACTTTGCTTGTCACATGATCTTGGGACCCTGCAACCATCATAAATATGAATGGAAATATGAAATGAAGCCTCTTAATTTTGATCGTGTGACTACAGGGATGCTGCAACAATTGTAAGTATGAAAAAGGGTCATGTCACTTTTTTCAGTGCTGTTGTAACTTTGGATGGTCACTAAATGAAATGTTGTAAGTCGAGGTCTACCTGTAGATGCACCAGATAAAGGACTAAAAGTAAATCTATTGTGTTGGGAAGGGGGAAGGGGAAGGTCAATAATTGTGGTAGTAGCCAGATTTGGCATCAAGGTACTTGCTTTTGGTGATGTAAGAGTTGCTGTCACTTCACCACTTTGGTACCGTTCCTTCAAAATATGTCACGTTTTCTGATTTCTCCCCAAAAAATATTATTCCTAGAAATGAGACAGAATTCCAATGGAGCCCAACCAAGGCAGACTAAAATGGGACAGTTGTTTCCTATAACCTGGGCTCCATGCTCCTCTTCCTACTTTCTAAAATAATATTTATCTTTTCAGCAGCTGGATCACACTTTCGGTTCCTATTCAGGTTGCAATCTTTTAGAACACCCAGATCTTTTTCACAAGTATTACCACTGACCCAAATCTCACCTGTCTCATATTTATGTCTTTCATTATTTCACTCTCTAGATGTTGGACTTTATATTTCCCCATTCTATACCCACATGTTTACAGTGATATTGAGTTTCTAAAGCCCTTTACTTTCCTTATAATACAGTGTTTATATTACTGTAATTCATCCAGACCATACAGATTCCATCTGTATAACATTAGAAGATTCATTAGATCGTTGTACATTCTTCTCTTCCCAGTGGTTAATTTCCCCCCAATTATTCTTATTTTTAACAAACCTTTAAAAATAATCCTAATCAAAATATTTTGAGAACTGCCGTAGTTCCCAAGAGCCCAGGGATAATTGTGGAAAGGCCAAGTCCATCAGATCTTGAAAGAGAAAGGTGTCGCCCATGTAATGTTCAGAACTTTGGATCCTTCAAATAAGGAGGTTGTCTACATTCTACATGTCTACAATGGGTGAATGATAGAAACTCTTCCAAGGTAAGTTTGAATGATTAGCGGATGGAGGAACTGCAGAAAAGAATGTCAAAAGATTACTATGTTGGGGTATGGGAACAAAGAGAGAAGAGCCCATGGAAGGTATTGAGAATGAGGGCACAAGATTTCGTTGCAGAAACCTTGTCATGTGGTCAGAATGATGTAAATGATGTGAACAACAGGCAACAGTATAAATATAAGCATAGAAAGAGGACATATTGGAGGATCATAGAATCATGAGGCTGGAAGAGACCTAGGAGATTTTCCAGCCCAACTCCCGTGTCCATGGCAAGAGTCCTTATATCATCTCAGACAAATGGTTGTGCAATCTTTTCTTGAAAACCTCCAATGTCCCAGAACTCTGGGAGGCAAGTTATTCCATTTATTAATTGTTCTCATCAGGAATTTTTTCCTTACTTCCAGGTTAAAACTCTCTCTGATGAGCTTCCATCTATTGCTTCTTGTTCTACCCTCTGGTGCTATGGAGATTAATTTGAGCCCGTCTTCCCTGTGACAGCCCTTCAGGTATTGGGGCTCCCCTAAGCCTTCTCTTTGCTAGGCTAAACATACCTAGTTCCCTTGCCATTCAACATATGATGTTCGTCCACCCTGTTCGAAGAGGACCTTGCCATCTAATTGAGGGGATGTCAAGACTTGTGCATGAATTGGATTAAAGTGAGGGAGTGATGTGCAGAGTCAGCCTCACTCACTCTTTCCAGATTACATCTTGCTCCATTAGCAGGACAAGAGTCAAGACAGTTGGAGATGGGCTGGGCGCAGTGGTTGACCAAGGTGTCTTTCGTGGCTTGCCGTGCTCTTAGCATACCGCCTTCATGACCATTGTCCTGTCCTAGTAGGTTTCATCTGCTCAATCATCCAGAATCTGTCTTCACACACTGGGGATAGACAAGTCTCTATCTCACTGAAGGTCAATGACACAACAGCTACTCTCAACCTGGTTTGGCCAGCCTGTCAAGGCTGTCGCCCAGGGTCTGGCTGTTGTGCATGCTTCAGCTACTAGGAGGCACAGGTGAGAGCTGAATGACAGGTGGGGACCAAAGGTGGATGAGCTGCCCCAAAAGCTGCCCTTAAAGGACATGACATGCCCCCTACACCAGAGGTGATACCCCTCCCTGAACACCCCATACACCCCATTCAGCATATGACTTAGCCTCCAGATCCCTTATCATCTTTGTTTCTCCTCTCTACTCTCTTCCTCGGGTCTCACAATCTTTTTTTTTACATTGGGGTGATCAGAACTAAATGCAGTGCTCCAAATGTGGCCGCACTAGAGCAGTATAGAGCAGTACCATCAATTGTCATGATTTTGATACTATCCCTCTGTTGATGCAGCATAGACTGTGTTGGCTTTTTTGACAGGTGCAGCACACTGCTGACTCATATTTAAGTGGTGGTCCATCAGGACACTTAGATAATAGAGAAGATTGTAGTTCTTTAGATAAGGGGCAAGCTGGCATTTTCACTCAATGATTAAGGAGAAAGCATATTTTTTTTTGTAATGTGGTATAGCAAATCTCCCCAGCTTGATATCCTTCAAAAGTGTTGGATTACTATTTCCATGAGCCTCAGGCAGCATGACTTTTGGCTGCACTGCCTTTGGCCACTAGCCAGAATTATTTAGGTAATTCTGGGTCTGACTCATGACGTCTTGGAAAAACATTTATCCTCACCTCCCATATCCAGAACTCATAGTTCTTACAGTTATTCTCAGCCTCGTTGCTTACTGTCCACCTACTTCATCTGCTGTCTTTCTTTTGTTTTCTCAGCCTTGAAATGCATAATCCTTCTTCCTAGTTCATGTACCCAAAGTGTATGAGTTTCTGCTTGCTGATCATGGGCTTAATTGGGTTATTTGATGAAGGGTTGGTTGGTTGGTTGGTTGGTTGGTTGGTTGGTTGGTTGGTTGGTCGGTCGGTCAGTCGGTCAAGAACCAAACTTCAAATCCATGATCTGAACCTTGGAAATAATAATTCAAAGGATTCTATCCAGTGGTGAGATTGAAATTGTTTTACTATCGATTCTGTGGGCGTGGCTTGGTGGGCATGGCAGGGGAAGGTTACTGCACAATCCCCATTTCCTCCCAATCAGCTGGGACTCGGGAGGCAAAGAATAGATGGGGGCGGGGCCAATCAGTATATTCCGGTTGGTATATTGGTATATTCCGGTTCTCTGAACTACACAAAATTTCCACTACCGGTTCTCCAGAACTGGTCATAACCTGCCTGAATACCACCTCTGATTCTATCTTATTTCATCTCTCGTTCCTTCTTAGTATCCTGCTTTCACACTCATATATATATGTACTAGAAATACCATTGTTTTAACTATTCTGCTCTTTGTTCTCATTTTCCAATTAGGTGAAAAATGCATATGGCGGAACACACCAAAGTGGCTGCACGAAAAGTTTGGTGAAGACTAGGAAATAGAAAAAGTCACCTAAAAGAGATGGAAAGTGGGTCAGGTCACCAAGAAAAGCCATGGGTAGATAACCCTATAGAAACCTTAGAGATGCAGTCAGGAAAGCAAAACCGCAGTGAGAGCTGTCATTTAGCTAAGGATGCCAAGCATAACACAGACTTGTCCAAAAGTAATGAATAATTTCAATTTCAGTTTCAATTGATTGTTCACCATCTGTTACAAACAGGTCATTCTCTGTCAACCCCCATTACCGCTTCCCAAGACTATCCTTGATTAATCTTCTTGTTATGAGCCACCCAGAGTCACTTGTTTCAGATGGGCAGCCCTATAAATAGAATAAATAAAGACCAAACATATGTTTTTAAATAATAATAAAGTATCTTCAAACGAAAAAGAATCGGCATGTCAGTATGTCAGTTACTTTATTCTCATCAAGCTTGCTCCCAAACCTTCCACCAGGAAAGTGAGGGGACTTTTAAGGGGCAATTTCCCTCTTTATAAAAATTCATTTTATCTATGAATTTATCAGCAACTTTATTTGGCATATAAAGGCCATAAGTGCAGGCATTACAATAACAATTCTGATCATAATATCAGAAAATACTATTTATTTATTTAACCAATGGCCATTATTTAACTGATTTTAAAAAATTATACTTAGTGTAATATTCCTTAGCATTCAGACCTGGATGCCCACACCCACTTCTGGTAGTACAACAGAAACATAACCTTGAAATTCAAGAACTACTAAAAGAAAATAAATGGCAGCAGTCCTGGAAAAGGAGAAGGGATGGGAAAGAAACTAGAAATAACCCTACCTTGATTCTGCTTGGCATCAATAGGGTACAGGCTTGTTTGGGCAAGCATTTAAGGTGTCTTTATTATACCCTGCAAGAATAAAAGTGTATTCCCAAATTCCTTGCTCTGCCCGTGTCCTGATTTGACTTACCTCCAGGCCTGACACTTCCTTTCTTCTTCTCCTTTCTCCCTCTTCACCAAAAGTTTTTCATAAGAGTTCAGTTTTTTGAATCGCAAATAGGTGCATTAATAAAATTAAACAGCACTAAACTACTGAATTCAAGGGGATGAATCCCCAAGGCCCAACAAGGAGATGAGCTGAGAGCTAACCATTGGCTTCTCATGCAACACATCACATGCAACAGAGCTTCAAAGACCAGTAGACACTAAGCCAACCCTTCCTTCTCCCCTGCAAACTGTAATTTGCCTTAGCCTAGAGTTTCATGGGGACGTTCTCACTGTCTTCCAAGCTCCCTCCTTCTGAGTTAAACCACCAATCTTCTCTGCTTGACCATCTCATCGGGATTCTCCCTCCATCATATGCATTGGGTGTAGAGCAGTGGTGAAATTCAATTTTTTTTACTGCTGGTTCTGTGGGCGTGGCTTGTGGGCATGGTAAGGATACTGCAAAATCTCATTCCCACCCCACTTTGGGGCCAGCCAGAGGTGGCATTTGCTGATTCTCCAAACTACTGAAAATTTCTGCTACCGGTTCTCCGAACTGCTCAAAATTTCCACTACCGGTTCTCCAGAACCTGTCAGAACCTGCTGGACTTCACCCCTGGTGTAGAGTCCCACATAGCTGGCAAGACCAAGGAGTATACAAGTCACAATTTCAGTAAATACTTAAATGCTAGTCTGGGGTAAGTACCGAATCTTGGAAACTCTATAGAATAGAAATTTCCCAACCTCAGATATAGTGAAGTAACTTGAGTCTCTTTAATGCATTTTTTTCCCTGATCCCTCACCACTTAGGCCAAATTGCCTTCTCTGAGATCATCTTTTGGCTGACTCATCCCCAATTCTCCCACAGACTCTCAAATCAGCTGACTTTCTTTTTTGATATAATTTTTTAAATTTTATTTTTATATAAACAATCCATTTTCCATTAGCCAGTGTGTCATCTGGGTACAAATATTTTGTGCCAACATTAAAATATACAATCTTATTCATTATTTAATCACATCTTGGCTTAATTTTCAATACCTTAAGTATCTAATATTATAACAATCCCATTGTGATTTATTTAACTCTATTAATTATGTTAACTATTAATACATTTTCTATACTTTAAATAACTTCTTTTACTATCAATTTTTATATCTATTCTCTAACCACTGATGAAAAGATTCCCAAATTTTATAATAATCATCTTCCTAATCACATTCTCCTCTGCAGGGATCTCTTCACTTTTCCAATTTTGTGCAAATACAATCGTAGCTGCTGTTATCCCATGAATAATCAAATATACATTTTCTTTACTATAATTTTCTGGTAAAATCCCCAGCAAAAATATTTCAGGTTTTAAGTCAATATGTTGGAAACTCTGCAGAATAGAAATTTCCCAGTCTCAGATATAGTGAATTAAGTTGAGTTCTCTTTAAGGCATTTTTTCCCCTGATCCCTCACCACTTGGGCCAAATTGCCTTCTCTGAGATCATCTTTTGATTGACTCATCCCCAATTCTCCCACAGACTCTCAAATCAGTTGATTTTCTTAACAGTTGAAACTTCCAACTTCTCCATATTGGCCAAGCAACCAACCAACCAATGTTCTAGAATTCTTCACCCAAAGCTGGGTGTTTCTCTTGTTCATGAGATACATTTTAGCAAAGGGGTGTCTCAGTCTGTGGGTTCCAAACATCCTTCTTTTCTTTTTTCTCTCTTCCCGCTTCTATCTACCCATCCTTGAAGTTTGGGGGGGGGGAGTTGGGCTGTTTATGTTCCTGAACTTGCTTTCTGCATCCTCCCCAAAGCAGCTTCTTTTCCTTCCATTCTGTCCTGCTACAGTATATCATCTTTAAGAGCTAGCTAAATTGAATCCTGACCCCATCAGATCTCGCAGATTTGACAATCCAGTTCTTAGTGTTTATCTCCCCTGTCATTTATTAATTTATTGGTTCCATTTATTTGGTAACGTGAGTTGAGGCAGCTAAATAATAAACAATTAAAGAAAACATATTGCTCCCAGAGCTTCTCACACACCTACTGATCAACCCCTTTAAAATAGGCGACTTTAACATCAGGTCTCAATGACTGAGAAGAACCAGATCTTCCAAAAACCTTGCAAAAGACCAGCAGAATCAGAGAGTTCTCCAGATTGCAGAAGATATGCTGTTGCAGAGCACAGAGAAGAGAGAAGGTACTTCTCCCACTTCTCCTGGGTCTTTACAGTTTAGCTATTTATCTTATCAACTTAAATATTTTGTGCCTTGCACCAACTTTATTGAAACCACTGAATTACACCTGTGCATCTCAAACTTCAGTGTTTTGACTTCTGGGAAATATGGGAGTCGAATTCTAACGTGTCTGGTAATGATCAAGTTGGATAAGGGTGATTTTTGACTACCAGCTTACCAAATGTTAAGAAAAAGTAAATCCCAACAAGATTCCACCCTCCAGTTTGGAATTATCTTAAGTAGGCGAGACTTAAGGTAAAAGGAAAGGTTCCTCTCACACATATGTGTGCTAGTCATTCCCGACTCTAGGGGGTGGTGCTCATCTCCATTTCTAAGCTGAAGAGCCAGCACTGTTCGAAGATGTCTCTGTGGTTATGTGGCCAGCATGCCACAGAATGCTGTTACCTTCCCACCAAAGGTTCTTCCTATTTTTGTACTTGCATTTTTACATGCTTTCAAACTGCTAGGTTGACAGAAGCTGGGACAAGTAACGGGAGCTCACACCATTAGGCAACACTAGGGTTCGAACCACCGAACTACTGATCTTTCTGATCAACAAGCTCAGCGTCTTAGCCACTGAGCCACAGTGTCCCATCAGACAAGACCTACTGAATTCTTTATCAGTGTAAAAGGTACACCCTTAGCACTACAACGTATTATAATCCAGCAATGTATTGTAATATCCTTAGAAATAATACTATTTTAATAAGAAAAAATCAGAAAACAAATCCAGTCTTTTGGCCATGTATACTACTACCCTTATAATACAATACATTCTGATTCTCAGTAATTGCCTTTTCTTCTTCATAGAATTCATTTCTTTTTCTGTGTTAAAAGAAAATAGTTTGAAAAGGGAAGAAGGAGAGCAAAGGTACACAAGTGTGTTTTTTCCCCTTCATTCTATTACCTACAATTGCTTCCAGCATATGACATTTTGTTAATGAAAAAGTCAACTGTAAGAGCAATTTGGATTATCCAATAGCTAGGTTCAGATTTTCTTGCACTTCAAGGAACACAAAAACCCGCAGAATCCTGACCTCTTTCAGAATTGAGATGGCTCCAAAACTCCATCACTACTTAAATCCTTAATCTTCTCATCTAAGTTTCTAGAGGTGCTGTAGAAACAAAAGCAGTTGACAATGTTGAAGATGAATGTTATTGTTTTGCCTGTCACCAAGGAAAGAGGACACTCCTATATCCCAGCAAGAGCCTCTCCAGAAATCATGGGAGAAACTAGCATTCCTTCCAACATCTTACATGCTATGGGTTGTCCTTTAAAAGAAGCGTGACCCGTCAAAACCGCGGAGGACAAAATCGCGCTCGCCGAAAGCGCGCATGTGACGTCATCACAGTGTGATGAAAAAAATTAAAAATTGAAATAAAATTAAAATTAAAGCAAGCCGATTCACATAAAGGTAAGGGTTAGGGTTAGGGTTAGGGTTAGGGTTAGGGTTAGGGTTAGGGTTAGGGTTAGGGTTAGGGTTAGGGTTAGGTTAAGGGTTAGGGTTAGGGTTAGGGTTAGGTTAAGGGTTAGGGTTAGGTTTAGAGCGTTAGGGTTACGTTTAGCGTTAGGTTAAGGGTTAGCGTTAGGTTTAGCGTTACATTAATGGTTAGGTTTAGGGTTAGATTTAGGGTTAGGTTAAGGGTTAGGTTTAGGGTTAGGGTTAGGGTTAGGTTTGGGGGGGTTAGGGTAAGGTTTTCGCTTTATTTTTACATTTTTCGATCACAGCGCGATGTTTTCGTCACGCTGTGATGACGTCAAATGCGCGCTTTCGTCAAGCGCAATTTTGTCCTCCGCGATTTTGTGGTGGAACCTAAAAGAAGAGGTGGAAATATATCCTCCTCACATTGGTCAAAGTGGATAATTGGAGTTCTGCCGTGTTTATGGGTTTCCTGGAAGCAACTAGTTGCTCAAACTTAGTTATGTATCTAGTGACCTATTTCCTAATCCCTTTAAGATCTATGTAATTAAAAGTTTCAGGTGTGTGTATGGGGGAGATCTGTACTCTCAGATGACTGTCAAGAAGTGTGTGAACTAATTGGCTATTTGACCTGCTCATCTTCTCCTCTGGGTGAACAGGTCCCAGAAATAGCTCCATTGGGCAGGGCAAGAGCACCTTGTTCTATTTGTCCTTTGTTGTTCATCAGCACTGGTTGACAAAATGGGCCAGGGCCATAGAAGAGTGATGAGAACATAGCTGGAGGAACACCAATCCCTTTTCAACCCTCACCACAGCTCTGGTGGCACTGTTAGCATCTGCCTTGGGAAGCCAACCACTCTGGTCTCCACTGAGGTTGAGATGACATGGACCTCTGCCTACTACAAGGTTTGGTAGTGAAGCCTGGCTAAAAGCCTCACTCATTTCAGAGATTGGCAAAACTCTGCCTGCAGAATCTAAGCGATCGCTTCTACCAACTTGAGAACAGGAGAAGTCAAGGTTTATTAGTCAGAAGATTAATCTACCAGACAACTTTCGCCTGCTCTCGGCTTCCCCGTCTTTTCCCTCTCTCGCTTGCCACCCCTTCTCTTCCTCAAGAAGGGCAGGGCTCTTTCGCCGGTCTCCGTGGGAACAAACGGCTCTCCCCCCCCGCCCCGTCGCATTATAGACTGGCTTTTTTCTGCTAGCCAACGCCTGTCTTGCCCCACCTCCCTGCCCTCCTTCCTCCCCATTCTCGCCCCGTCTGGCGGCGTCAAGCATCTCCTCCTCTTCTTTCCCCCTCCGTTTCTTTTCCTTCCCTTCATAAGTGGGGCTCTATCCGTGGTCCCCATTCCCACCCACCCCGCCTACGCGCACCGTCGCCCCTTGCGCGCCGAACCCAGGCCGGATATTCTCCATGGCCGCAGGCAACTACCGGTGCAACTGGACCCTGAGGCTCGAACCAGGTCAGTCGGTGCTTCCCGGATCGCTACTCTTCGCGGCGGGGCTGCTGGGCAACGTGTTGGCGTTGGGGCTGCTGTGGCAGCACCACCTGAAAGCGAAGCTGCAGCGCGGCCAGGGGCGCCCGCGGGCGTCCGCCTTCTACCTGCTGGTGAGCACCCTGGCCGCCACCGACCTGCTGGGCAAGTGTTCGCTCAGCCCGATCGTGCTGGCCGCCTATGCGCACAACCGCAGCCTCGTCGACCTGTGGCCGCCCTCCGCAGCCAGCGAAGCCAGCCCGAGCCAGCCCGAGGAGGAAGAGATCCGCTCCCCCGGCAGTCTGTGCCAACTCTTCGCTTTCCTCATGGCTTTCTTCGGCTTGGCGTCCACCGTCCTGCTGCTGGCCATGGCCCTGGAGTGCTGGCTCTCGCTCGGCCAGCCTTACTTCTACGAACACCACACCAGCCGGCGTTGGGGCGGGCTGCTCACCGGCGCGGCGGCCGTTCTCTGCGCTCTCTTCTGCGCCCTGCCGCTCCTGGGCTTCGGCAGCAACGTCCAGTACTGTCCGGGCACGTGGTGCTTCATTCGCATGGCCGGCGTTGGACGGTTCTATTCCGTGCTCTACGCTACCCTGCTGGGCTTGCTGGTGCTGGCCGTCGGCCTGTGCAATCTGGGCAGCATGAGGAGCCTCTACGGGATGGCGCGCCGCCAGCCCCCGCGCAGGACCCACCCGGTCGACCTGCAGGACGCAGCCGCGCCTTCCAGGCTCCCTTCCTCCGGGCGCACCGAGGAGCTAGGCCAGTTGGTCCTGCTGGCGCTCATGACCGCCCTTTTCACCATCTGCTCCCTGCCGCTGATCGTAAGTAGCTCTTTGGAGGACGAGGAGGGGGAGAACTAATGGGAGAGGGCGGACGAGAAGAACTGTTCCCGGTTCGGCTTCGGCGCCCGTTGTGCGCGGCGTAATGCGCCCACCGAACGCCTGATGGGTGCCGCCGATGCCCCCCCCCGGGGTGGGTTGATACGAGGGAAGAGGAAAGGGCTCAGAGAGAGAAAAAAGAGAGCGCCCACTTTGCTTTCGGACTTTCTTGTTGGATCTCGCCCTTTCCACGCGGGGCTGGGAAAGTTTGCCTGAAATCTTGGGAGATCTGTTTGCGGTCTGTGCCAAAAGTGCAGTATGATGAACCTGAATCTGCAGGGGAAGGGAGGGGGGCAGTGAAGTCCCTTACCGTTTTGTGGAGATGGGGTGGTGGTGGTTGGGCTGCTTCTGGACATCTGGCTGGGTTGCGGCGCCAGGTTTTGTTTCCCTACCACGACGGACAAGATCTGCTTTCCAGTCGGGATGTATTATCCGCGAAGTTGGACGAATTATTTTTGACCACTGGAGGCAGAGTATCCCGCACGCAACAATTGCACTTCTCCAGAAGTAAAAATGCAGCGTTTCACCAAAACACAACATCAACTGCTTGGGACAGCCTAGCTATCTAATATTACTGTGTAAAGCTATGTTTTCCCTGTGCGAGTCACGTTTTTCAGTGAATTGTTGAGCTCTGATCTTATCTTGTCTTGTCTGAATCATCTGCCCAATTTCTTTTCCTTCCTCTGAAATCTCACTGCAATAATCAGAATTATCCAAAAAGAAAAAAGAAAGTCCACATCACACAGGATGGTGAAGAGCAGAGCACAGGTAACAGGATGGAGTCATATTTTAGAAAGGACAAGAAGAGGTTAGCTCCTTTTTCTCAGAGGCAGAATTTTGAATGAGATTAAGTGCTTTTTCCCCCCTTTAAGATGGAGGTGGTAGAAAGTAGATCACTCTGTTTCATCCTTCTTGTAAAAGGGGGAGAAAAGGCCCACTTCCTTTCTTTTTAGAAGAATTTGGCTTTTGTTTCATCCATAAGTTTAACCGCAGGGAGAAGCTATTGGAGAAATGTCTGTGGTTGCTTTCATTTTGTTCATTCATCTTAATATAGCAATAGCACTTAGACTTATATACCGCTTCACAGTGCTTTTACAGCCCTCGCTAAGTGGTTTACAGAGTCAGCCTATTGCCCCCAACAAACTGAGTCCTCATTTTACCCACCTCAGAAGGCTGGAAGGCTGAGTCAACCTTCAGCCGGTGGGACTTGAACTGCCAAACTACTGACAGCTGGTGATCAGCAGAATTAGCCTGCAGTACTGATATGCCTATAGTCCATTTCTAATTCCAGATGCTTCTAGATTTTATGGTGATTTTAAAAATTGCATGCCTAATCTAGTCATTTATATTGCAATCTAATAAAGTGGAATGGAGTAACGTTACAATGTAAATTTGAATTTATAAACTGCATTTAGATTCCAATGTTATGACTTGATCAGAAACCTTTTCTGAATGTTATTAAATACATAACTTATATCAACCATCATATAGAATCATTCTGCATTGTTTTAATTGGTTTATGTTTTTATGATGTATGCCACCCAAAGTCACTGGTTGTGATGAGCAACTATAGAAAATAATCACTAAAGCCTAATATATAATTTATATTCAAAGTGAAACATTAAATTTAGGATTCAGATTTTTAACCTGCAGCTGAATTGCAAATCTGCACAAATTCAAGCTCCTGAGCACGATTCCCAAACCAATTATTTTCACTTCTAGGAAGGTTTCTCATTCTGAAGAGGTGACGATTTCTATTCTCCGGGAGCAGAGAATTGCTAGGAATGATGGAGAAAACTGATTTAAAATACTTTTAAGCGTTTTTTTTTTCTTAGCAAGTCTGAGGGGCTGCTCATGACCTAGAGACCTATTCGTGACGGGTACATGCATCTTCACTCATATTGAATCTTCTAAGATTTGGTGTGGTTTAAGTTGCCAAATATCCAAACTATGCATTTTTTAAGCACCAGTAATGATAGAATTGTTCTTCTGCAAACAGCCTGCTGTGTCTCTAAAAGTCAAGAGTTAGGAATTGATTAATTCCTGGAATTAGTCTGAGTAAGAATTATGAATGATTATGTATTTAAAGACTTGTTTTGGCTATTTATACATGCACGAAAACAGTTTAGAAATGCTTTGCATACTTTAAGCAATCATGCCTAAAGAATAACCATTTTTTTAAAAATCTGAGACAGGACAGATATTATCAGATTACTTGTCCAGATAGTTGCCAGGAGTCAATACTAACTCAAAGGCACAAAAATAAAATGACGCAACAGAGGGACCAGTGGAGGAGGGGCAGAGGGGGCTACAGTAGCATCATGGGATAGCCCAGGAAGTGGAGCTGATGATGGAGGTGGATGAAGAGCGTAGTTGAAGAGGAGCAGCACTGTCAATCCCTGGGCCAGTCACTTTCCTGGCGATAGCCAGAATAACAGAGTTGGAAGGGGCCTTGGAGGCCTTCTAGTCCAACCCACTGCTGAAGCAGCAAAACCTTTACCATTGCAGACAAATGGTTGTCCAATCTCTTCTTAAAAACCTGCAGTCTCGGAGCATCCAAAACTTCTGAAGGCAAGCCATTTTCACTGATTAGTAGTTCTAACTGTCAGGAAATTTCTCCTTAGGTGTAGGTTGCTTCTCTCCTTGATTAGTTTCCACCCATTGCTTTTTATCCAGCCTTCAGGTGCTTTGGAGAGTAGGTTGATCCCTTTTTCTTTGTGGAAACCCCTTAAATATTGGAACAAGCCAGCACTTTGGATGCAAAGCCGGTGGTGAGAGCAGAAACACAACAAGCCTTCTTCCTGTAATGCATAATTGTTTTCTGGCTATGTATTTGCTTCCTGTTTCAAGGATGGGAGAACACATTAACAAGACTGTGAGACCAATTGACCTTTAGAGGTGTAGTGCCTCTTAACAGGCAGATTCTGTGAAATTGTTCCAGCTGAGCCTTTCTTTCGAGATTTTATTTATTTCATACAGTCCCCTTTCTGAATCTCCTTGGAGTGATCCAATAAATCAGTTCTATCTTGGGCAAAAATGCAATGGTCTATTGTCTTCTCCACTATGAACCTACAAAAAAAAACCCACTGGAAAATCCATTGGATTTGGTGAGGGAGTGGAGAAAAAATGAAACGACAAAAGCAAGAATTGTGGTGATAATACATCTGGGTACTTAAGAATAAAACAGCCACCATCCAAGCAATTACTGCACGGTTACTGTCCTATCCACTCAACATAAGGACATTGATTTATTATGAAGGGGACCATCCAGGCTGCTGATTCAGAATTTATTTATTGATTTAGTTATTCATTCAATTTCTATGGCTGCGCATTTCAGTCTCAATGCCAAACCAATCATTTTGAAGTATAAGGGGTGGTGATCGCTTAGCGTGTTACGTGGACTCATTCAATTGTAGCTAATTCAATAAACCATGGTTAAAACAGTCACAGCTTAGAATAGCATGTCAACCAGTGTTTTCCTTGTCTTTGCTTTGATTGGCAGTCACAACACATCGGGGACAAGGGATCTTTTCCAGCTATGGAAATTATGACTGCAAAGACCAGTGACTGAACTAATGATCTTTAATACATCTGGCAAATGTTACCCATGAAGCCTAGAATTTCTTTGTAGCAATCAACCAGATGTGACAACATTCATCTGAAGCCAGTAGTTTTTTCAAGCCACAGGAAGGCAACATTGGCAGCCATTGAGACGGCCACCATGTCACCCCACTGTCATTTCTTCTCCCATTTTGGGATGCATCATTTGAGACCTTGGGGCTGCAGGCTGACTCACTGCTCACTCCAGCAGTTCAATTGTCACAGCCTTCCATCCTTCTGAGTTGGCTCAGCCTTCCATCCTTCTGAGATGGGTAAAATGAGGACCCAGATTGTTGGGGGCAATACACTGACCCTGTAAACCACTTAGAGAGGGCTGTAAAGCACTGTGAAGCGGTATATAAGTCTAAGTGCTATTGCATGCAACAACCCACCCTCCCCCACAACAGCCCAAATCTACATGTGAGTACCCAGTCCACTCCCAAGTATCACAGCAAATCATAACTTTGTCATATTAAGAATTGTAACTTTTCATGTGATAGGAGGGGAAATGATCAAATATAAAATAATCAAAATAGGAACAAGATTTGGTTAACTGAATTTTAATGGCATTCAAAATGAATCAAATTCTGTTTAAATTCTGCCCTGGTTTTCTTTTTGTAAATTTGGCCAGTGGCATGCCTCTCAAAAGTTAAATATCTTGCTCAGACCAATACAAAATATTGTGTGCTCCTGTTCAGATACAACGTAAAGCCAATTCAGCATTAATCTGTGACCTTTTTAATGATGTTAGGGAGGCACTCCTTTTGCAGTGCTACTCTCTTTACTCAGAAAGATGGGTCTACCCTTGTTAAGGACAAAGGGCAGGACTTGAACCCAGTCCTGGCCTTCTTTAATGATGTATCAGAATCTTCTGTAGCAGCAGAAATCAGTTAGAAAACAGAATAATAGAGTTGGAAGGGACCTTGGAGGTCTTCTAGCCCAACCTCATGCTTAGGAAGGAAACCCTATACCACTTTAGACAAATTGTTATCCAATCTCTTCTTTAAAACTCCCAAAGTTGGAGCATTCATGACTTCTGGAAGCAGGTTGTTCCACTGATTAATTGTTCTAATTGTCAGGAAATTTCTCCTTAGTTCTAGGTTGCTTCTCTCCTTGATTACTTTCCACCCATTGCTTCTTGTTCTACCCTCAGGTGCCTTGGAGAATAGTATGACTCCCTCTTCTTTGTGGCAGCCCCTGAGATATTGGAACACTGCTATCATGTCTCCCCTTGTCCTTCTTTTCATTAAACTAGACATACCCAGTTCCTGCAACCGTTCCTCATATAGTAGTCCCCTAATCCCCTTTGTTGCTCCTCTGCACTCTTTCTATAGTCTCCACACCTTTTCTACATCATGGTGACCAAAACTGAATGCACTATTCCAAGTGTGGCCTTACCATGGCATTATAAAGTGGTATTAACACTTCACGTGATCTTGATTCTATCCCTCTGTTTATGCAGCCTAGAACTGTGCTGGCTTTTTTGGCAGCTGCTGCTGCACACTGCTGGCTCATATTTAAATGGATGTCCACTAGGACTCCAAGATCCCTCTCACAGTTACTACTATTGAGCAAGGTACCACCTATACTGTACCTGTGCATTTTGTTTTTCTTTCCTAAATGTAGACCCTTACTTTTTTCACTATTGATTTTCATTTTGTTAGATAGCTCCCAATGTGCAAGTCTGTCAAGATTCTTCTGTATCTTAAGCCTATCTTCTGAGTGGTGAAGCCTTAGGCGATGGCTTAGGAGAAATTCTAAGAAATTGTTCTCAAATGGCACTAAATGCAGAACTATCCTTGCCAGAGATGTGCCCTTTTCAGAGGAGCCGAAAAGACCTTTTTATCTGCAATTCTCCTTGATAAAATTCCGAATTTCAAGTACCACATGGAACTGACAGAATAGCAGTTCAGATCTGAGGTTAAAACAATCAGAATTATCTGAAACTGCAAAGCAAAATTGCAGTGGAGTCATTTAAAAACAGTTAAAGATCCATAGGAACAATTCAGCTCAACTAAGACCTAGAATAGATCTGCATAGGAAATGGAATATGGGCCTAAACACCATGGAGAGATAGCCTCAAGTGGTTAACACCCTCAGAATGAAAGAAATGCTAAACAGTAAACGGAATGTGGGCTCACAAAGAACACTGAAAGCATGAAAAGAAAGGTGGTAACTATAGGCAAAGAATAGAATAGAATAGAATAGAATAGAATAGAATAGAATAGAATAGAATAGTTGGAGAGGACCTTAGAGGTCTTCTAGTCCAATCCCCTGCTCAGGCAAGAAACCCTGTACCATTTCAGACAAATGTTGTCCAATCTCTTCTTAAGAGATTGGAAATCCATGCAGCCTTCTTGTCCTGGCACATGCTATTTACCTGTTTCCTGTGGATGCAACTTCATACCATTGTCCACCTGCTGCTAAGAAAGCCTGAGGAATGTCTTTGGGTGCTCTGGAATAAAAGCATCAGTTAGAACAAATTGATGCAAGAAGATATTTTAACAGCTTGCGATAACAAATGCTTTATTTACCCAGTGTCAAAAGCAGGTGTGCGTTCATCTCACTTGGGATGTGTTCCATCAGCAAGGATGACCATGGTTGAGGCCTTTTCCTTCAGCACCATCCTTCCTACTGTAGATATTGCCAAAGGCAAACCTCCACACATGGGCAGATTTGAATATTTCTATGTTCCCCTGACAATGGGGACCTCGACTCATCATACGCAACCCTTTTCTGATCCCACTTCTGACCATTTCGGATGAGCTACTCTTTGTTTAGACTTCAGCATCCAAAGTTATGGAAAAGGAAGTCTGCATTAAAAGAAAGAGAGAGAAATAGGGGTTTAGGATGGCAATATCCATCATCATCAGTTCTGGCCACCATTGTATGTTGTACAACAAATCAAAACCATCTGAAACTATCTGCTAAAATCAATCCAAAGGAAGCCCTTAATTGTAATGCCTACCTTGGATTTCACCCCCAAAGTACAAAATCTTGCAGACTACATTTATATAGATTGATTTTTTTCTTTTGTATTGGCCATCTTGTTTGCTGTCAAGAAGGCTAAATGTTTCTTCTGTAAATTCTGCATTCCTCCCCCCCACTAAACCAACCTATTATAGATTCTTTATTTTTTATTTTGTCAAGCATATATTGAATAGAATAACAGAGTTGGAAGGGACCTTGGAGATCTTCTAGTCCAACCCCCTGCTTAGAAAGGAAACTTTATACCATTTCAGACAAATGGCTATCCAACATCTTCTTTAAAACTTCCAGTATTGAATCATTCACAACTTCTGGAGGTAATTTGTCCCACTGATTAATTGTTCTAACTGTCAGGAAATTTCTCCTTAGTTCTAGGTTGCTTCTCTCCTTGATTAGTTTCCACCCATTGCTTCTTGTCCTACCCTCAGGTGCTTTGGAGAATAGTTTGACTCCCTCTTCTTTGTGGCAGCCCCTGAGATATTGGAACACTGCTATCATGTCTCTCCTAGTCCTGTTATAGAAAGATAACAGATAAAGGTATAAACATGATTTTGAATACATGAAAAGGATACGAATAAAAACATTAGGACATTAGGACAGGGACAGTAGACACGTTGGTTCTGGCCCAGTGTGATAATAGAGTTCAGGAATATACAAGTATTGTACATGAAAATAAGACATATCAGTGCAGGAGGTGCACATACAATTTCTCAGTGCATAATTACTGAGAATAGCAATAGCAGTAGACTTATATACCGCTTCATAGGCCTTTCAGGCCTCTCTAAGCGGTTTACAGAGAGTCAGCATATTGCCCCCAACAATCTGGGTCCTCATTTTACCCACCTCGGAAGGATGGAAGGCTGAGTCAACCCTGAGCCGGTGAGATTTGAACCGCTGACCTGCTGATCTAGCAGTAGCCTGCAGTGCTGCATTTAACCACTGCGCCACCTTGGTGTTGTCTGAAGCAACACCTCCATGCATATAGGAAAACTATCATTAGAGAAAGATCGTGCTGGTTTTCTACATGCTGGGAGGTTTTGCTTTGGGGAACATGCTGTCATCCCAACTCTCATCTAGCTCCCCCATCTGGATTCTGTCACAATCTCCATCCTGGGCATTGCAATCAGTTTCAAATTTCCTTGCATTCCACAGGGAACTTTTAATAATGTTGCATGTGCTAAAACAGAAATTATTGTAGAGTATGGTGACTACAAAAAAAGAAACATATCTGCAGACCAGAGGATGTGTGCGTTATCTTTTTTATCTGCTTTCTTGGTATAGCAGCAAATTTATGGAAAGCAAGGCGGTAATTTTCTTTAGGCTATCTGTAAATCAAAAGCAATTTTGGAAGGTTTTAACAGGGTAAAAATGTACATTGTTGTTTTTGTCAGTGTGATGAAAACCTGCTGAGAATTACACTCCTAGGGTGACATTCCTTGCCCTTTTAAGGTGACAATAAAACCATGTAGTCAGTAGGGTTGATGAGGATACAAGTAGGAGATTTTCTCCAAGGGAGTCATGTTTAGGAACGTCAAGTGATTGGAGGGTTGGAATGAGTTGTTCAGACCTTGTGGTTCACTTGACTGGCTGACAAACTCAACTTACTGTAGAACAGTGTTTCTCAACCTTGGCAACTTGAAGATGTCTGGACGTCAACTCCCAGAATTCCCCAGCCAGCGTTCGCTGGCTGGGGAATTCTGGGAGTTGAAGTCCAGACATCTTCAAGTTGCCACGGTTGAGAAACACTGCTGTAGAATGTCTGAGTTTTTAGAAAGATGAAAGCATCAGTGATGCAGGAAATAAGGCAGTGAAGTAGCCATCCCCAAGTGTAAGCTCTTCAGATATGTTATGATTGCAAACTCAATTATGATGTTTTCATTAGAATTTCAAAATGGCACACTGTGCCCATCCATTCCATCCCCTACAGTCATGTAATCACACTTTGGGTGCTTGACAGCCTGTTCTCATTTACAACCAGTTGCCAAATGTTCCACAATCAAATATGATCGCCAATTGCAGTCTTCTCTGCTAGCTTCCCCAAAAGGTCAATGGGGAAGCCAGCAGGAAGATTGCAAGCAGCTGCCACTTGCTGAGAGGACTCCTTCTTGTCTCTGGAGACTGGCTGAAAGAGCTGCCTGCTGAAGCTGAACTCCTTCAGTTGGGTAGAGAAGCTGCCTACCAGAGCAATTTCCTTCCATGCATGGAGAGAAGCCCAACTCCTCTGGCGTGTTCAGATCCAAGCTCAATTCTCCCAACCCACTGCAGCTCTATTCCCACAGCCTTCCAGAGCAATTCCTTTCCACACCTGGAAGAGAGCCACATTCCTCCAACAGGATTCAAAAACACAGCTCATTTCCCAAAGGCCTGAGCTCTATTCCTGCTGTCCACTGGAACAGTTCCCTTCCACACATGGAGAGGAACTGATCTCCTGTTGTGGAATGCAGAACTGGAGCCGAGATCCTGAAGATCTGACTTCCATTCCTGTAGCCTGCTGGAACAATCCCCTCTCACACATGGAGGGGAGCTGAATTCAGCGGCCATCCCTTCCACTTCATCACTTACCAACCCAGGAGTCTGCTTAATGACTGCAACCGGGAGTACCAGGATTGTAGTAGCTGAGTGAAGCATCATGTGAGTGTCTCATTTAACAATAGTTTCACCCAATGACTGAGATGCCAGTCCAGTTCTGGTTGTAAGTATACCCATGGAATTTGTTCTCCATTGTTCAGTAAAACAAGTGAACTGCAAATGGTGAAATAACTCAGGACTGATGAGTTTTACTATCTTGAATGAAAATTATTGCTCACCTGCATTTGATCACTTCATATTTGATGTTGATGTTGATGTTGATTTTATTTATATGCCGCCCTTTTCCCCGAAGGGGACTCAGGGCGGCTCACAACTCAACCAGGGAAGGGGGATACAAACAAGAATTTAAACGACATAAAAAACAATGCATAATTAAAACACAACAGTCATACCAATTCGAGGCGGGGGCAACAGTTCTTTAGCCCCAGGCCTATCAGAACAGCCAGGTTTTAAGGGCTTTGCGGAAGGCCTGGAGGGTGGTGAGGGTTCGAATCTCCACGGGGAGTTCGTTCCAGAGGGTCAGAGCAGCCACAGAGAAGGCTCTCCTCCGGGTAGTCGCCAGTCGACATTGGGCGGTGGATGGAATTCGGAGGAGGCCTAATCTGTGGGATCTAATCGGTCTAGTGGAGGTAATTGGCAGCAGGAGATCTCTCAAGTACCCAGGTCCAATACCATGAAGGGAGGTTGGAAGGGAATGTTTTCATGGGAAACATTGGGAAATATTTTTCTCGAGGGGGGGGATGCTTCTCCCAAGGCCCTCCCTCCGACCCTTGCTGTGGTGTAAATAATAAGGATTTGAAACTACTATAATTCTAAAATAGGATATTAAACAAAATGCACAGAGATGTTGCAGAGAATTGCCGATTGGGTTTTGTTTTTGTTTTAAAAGCTAATAATGTAATTTTACTATTTACACCAGAGTCTCTTAGAGTCAGAGAAATTATGGATCTCATGGGAAACATTCAGGATAAAATTTGGCCTTTCCCAGTTTGCTATTTTCCAGATGTGTTGGGCTGAATCTCCCATTTTTATTAGCAAAGCTAATACTTCCAGACGGAGGGTAGGAATTCTAGTCCAAAGATTTAAAGCAAGGATTCATGGCTGGACACATTTCAGGGAAGAGTCTCTGAACTTGGATGAGAAACAACTCACAACTTAACATTATTACATGTATCTTATTTTTAATGTTTTGATAACTGTTTTTGAGTATAACTGGTCGCCTTCGTGATGTATTCATTTATGCACTTAAATGCACTTTCCTAAAAAGTGGTGTCATCAGAATCTCAAGGGAATTGGTGGCACCAAAAGGTTAAGAAACTGATCTAGAAGGTCTATTCTGCAAGTGGAATGCTAATATAATAATCTTTTTCTTTGTTTTTCCCACAAGGGGGAGCTTTTAAGACACAGAGACTTAACAGTTGATAGCTTTTCCATAACTGCAGAGCAGCCTTCGGTTTTCCAGCCCTTTCTGAGTCTTTCAGAATTATTGGAATTACAACTCCCCGAAAACCAAACCATACTGACAACAAGTACAATAGAAGTCCTTTATTCACTTGCACTTTTAGGATTGCTGGAGTCCTTCCTCCCCCAATCGTCTAGAAAATGCCTTCTCTGCTCTTAAGCATCCCCAAGCGAGATACCAGGAAAAGCAATTAATTATATAAACTTCTAAATTTTGAATGAATATCTCCTGCCTACACAAATGTGTTTGTAAATAAAATGATGATCTTGATATATTTTAAGTGATGTAGTACTTATAAAACAGGGACATGGTAGCTGAGTGGCTAAGACACTGAGCTTGTCGATCAGAAAGGTCGGCAGTTCGGCAGTTCGGCAGTTCAAATCCCTAGTGCCGTATAATGGAGTGAGTTCCCATTACGTATGCCAGCTTCTGCCAGCCTAGCAGTTCAAAAGCATGTAAAAATGCAAGTAGAAAAATAGGAACCACTCTTGGTGGGAAGGTAACAGCGTTCTGTGTTCACTTTCAGCTTTGAGTCATGCTGGCCATATGACGAGGTGGCGCAGTGGTTAAATGCAGCACTGCAGGCTACTGCTAGATCAGTAGTTCAGCGGTTCAAATCTCACCGGCTCAGGGTTGACTCAGCCTTCCATCCTTCCGAGGTGGGTAAAATGAGGACCCGGATTGTTGGGGGCAATATGCTGACTCTCTGTAAACCGCTTAGAGAGGGCTGAAAGCCCTATGAAGCGGTATATAAGTCTACTGCTATTGCTATTGCTATGACCACAGAGATTTCATCGGACAGTGCTGGCTCTTCAGCTTTAAAGCAGAGATGAGCACCGCCTCCTAGGGTCGGGAATGACTAGCATATATGTGCAAAGGGAACCTTTATCTTTATCTTAGCAAGTTGCTAGATGCAAAAAGAAATGAATTAACCTGTATAGTAAAATGCACAGCCTTGTTCTCATGGCCTCTTAGGAAAGTGCATCTAGTCAAGAATTCAGTTCTATCTGAACAAAGATAACAGGTTTTCTCAGCTCCGCCGGTGTGTGTAACAAACAGCATTGCCTTCCTGAACGTTCAATGCAACTGTCTGTGCTGCTTTTGTTGCACCAGACGGGGGCTTCTCAAACTTGGCAACATTAAGATGCCTGGGAGGTCAAATCCGCACATCTTGAAGTTGCCAAGTTTGAGAGATATTGCAGTACACTGACATCCCCTGAAAACAGTTAGCATGAGTGCCTAAAGTTAATATCTTTGACAAATCAGCATAGTAATTGAGAACTGCAGATTACTTACAGGTACTCTTTGATTTATAATCATTTGTTTAGTGACCATTGAAAGTTGAAATGGCAATAAAAAAGTAACTTATGGCCATTTTGTACACATATGGCCATTGTAGCATCTCCATGGTCATGTGATCTAAAAGTCAGACCCTTGGCAACTGAAATGTATTTTTAACTGTCCCAGGGTCACGTGGTCACCTTTTGCAACCTTCTGACAAAGTCAATGGGGAAGCCAGATTCACTTAACAACCATTGTTATGTAAGCTCCCCGTTGGGAGAGCAAGTGCGTTCAGAGAAGCGTTGTGAGAGTTGTGTTGGAGAACACACAAACCAGCATACAGAGACACTGCAGTTTAAATAGGCTTTTACTTTTGTGCAAATAGAGGTATCAGAGTCCATCAAACAGTCCAAGTCATACACAGATAAGACAGTCAGTCATCAACGTCTTTCAGTTAAAGGATAATTCAAATAACATAGTCCATAATCATACAAACAGTCTGGTACTCAAAGTTTGCTAGCAGTTGCAAAACTTACAATAGCTCACGGCACTTTCTAACAGCCAGCTTCCAAAACACTCAGATCAGATCAGCCCAGCATCTAACAAACAGAGAGCTAACAGTCATTCTGGCTCCCGCTTATGGCCGATTGAGGAAAACAGCAGGCAATCACATTTTACAGCATGATTTAAAGAAACAGGTACAGCATTGTTACATGATTTATATATTGCCAACCCAACCGTTAGATTATATTCCTAACAACCATGTTATTAACTTAACAACCGCAGTGATTCACTTAGCAACTGTGGCAAGAAAAGTTATAGAAAGGGGAAAAACTCTCTTAACAACTGTCTGGCTTAGGAAAGGAAATTTTGGGCTCAATTGTGGTCATAAATCAAGGACTACCTGTACAAGATTTTGGCAATTTAAGCAAGCTGATAAGCAATGCAAAAATTGTGCCACGTCATCATTCCTAATGCCCGGGATTTTATTGGGTGACAATAAATGAAACCTCAGATGTTATTTATTTCATGTATTTTAATAGCCTGCCTTTCTATATGTCTCAAGGATAGTCTAAATATAGGTGGAAAACGTGTCAGCCCTTTGAGGTAGACCAAATTAGGAAATTAGGTTTCCACAAGAAATTCCAGGACTTTACTGATATATAGGCTATAATATCAAAATCTTGAAAGCCTGGTGATGTTTCCCTTCCCTCTGTCTTATATACCAAAGAGAATCAAGGCAGGATAACTTTAACTTTCTTTCTAATACCTTCTTCCCTTCCTGGGCTTAAATTTATATTTTGCTAACAGGCTCTGGACATCTTATATTTATAATCATAAATTGTATCTTACAATTTATGATTTCTAACTTTGTTGTTTGTATGTACACTGAGAGCTTATGCAGCGGAGACAAATTCCTTGTGTGTCCGATCATACTTGGTCAATAAAGAATATTCCGTTCTGTTCATCTCTGAGGTCATTTCTGTGGTTCCCCACAAGATCCCCAGGCTTTCCAATGGATTACTTTTCATTATGCAACATTTGCATCAACTGTACCTGTCTTACAGTGTCTTTCCGTCTCTTACAGATCCGAGCTTATATTGGAGCCTTTGCCCCCGATGCAAATGAGGCAGCAGATCTTACAGCTCTCCGTTTTTTCTCTGTCAATTCCATTGTGGATCCCTGGGTCTTCATCATTTTTCGGACGTCCATATTTCGCAGTTTGCTCCAGCGGTTTTCTAGGACACTGAGTTGGAAGAAGGATCTGCATTCCCAAGATCAGCTCCTGGGAACTTGGCCAAGGAAAGAATCCAATGACATACCATAAATGGGCTAGAGCTGGAGTTGACACAACTGGACAAGGTGGCGCAGTGGGTAGAGTGCAGTACTGCAGGCTACTTCAGCTGACTGTTATCTGCAGTTCAGCGGTTCAAATCTCACCGGCTCAAGGTTGACTCAGCCTTCCATCCTTCCGAGGTGGGTAAAATGAGCACCCAGACTGTTGGGGGCAATATGCTGACTCTGTAAACTGCTTAGAGAGGGCTGAAAGCCCTATGAAGCGGTATATAAGTCTAACTGCTATTGCTATTGCTATTGTGGCACATCATGGTCTTCAAAGCCAAAGTGTTGCAAGTCAACATTTATTAAGGTTGAAATGAGGGACCAAGATGACTCTGTGGTACTGGCTGTAGCTTCATTGGTAGACTCCTGTTCTGGTTCTTCTTCAAAAAACCCAAGATGCAGTTGTCATAGGACTCATTCACATTTGCAGTAACAATTTACTTGACTGGTGGGAAACCTTTGCACAGAAGCATTCAGAAATGTATTTAAGTCCAAATATTCTACCAGAGATATTGGGCACTTCAAGTTCCAATTACCTTTTCCACCAACAGATTTTATTTGCATGCTGCAAATCTGTGGTTTAAATTATTAAAAGTTGAGAAGGAGAAGAGGAATTTTCTGTCCCCCAAAGCATGGGAACTGATACTAAATGACCAACCATGGAATCTCACAAAAGACAAGTACAGAAGATGGAATAGAAGCTTTCAGGGATATGGACTAGAAAAAGCTGCTATGCACATTCTTTCTCTTTCCCATTGCTCTCTGTGGTGGGTTTGTGACAGGTGTACTGTGTGTCTACACTTAGAGCAATTTGCACTTATTTGTTGGCTCCTCTAAACAGAGATATTGTAAAGCTAGAGAAAGCCTTGAAAAGAAACAATGATCAAAGTGTCATTGTAATGTTGAACAAATGTTTAAATTGAGGGTTCTTTCAAGCAGATGGTTGAAAAGCAAACATTTTGACTGCTATGTTTCCGTTAAATAAATTTTAAACATCCATTATCTCATTTTAGGGTCTTGGGGAATCCAATTATAATTTACACTTTGGTAAATTTGCAAGATGCTTGTTTTTTAAAAAATAAAATAAAAATAAAAACTATTTGAAGAGGAAATATTGGTTTTGAATGCAAGTACATACAGTCAAAGCCATGGTTTTCATAGTTGTAATATACACCTGTGAGAAACGGGCCATCAGAAATGCTGAACAAAGAAAAGTTGATGCCTTGGGATTATAATAGTAGACAGATTTTTTCAGAACTTTTGAGAATGCCTGGGAATGGCAGAAGAACAGATTGTTGAAGACTAATTGAAGCAACACCAGAATGCTAACTAGAACCACTAATGAGAAAGCTCAAATTTCAATATTTTGGACCTGTAATGAAAAGGCAAGAATAGCTAGAAAACACTCTTGATGCTTGGAAAAGGCTAAAGTAGAAAAGAGATAGTTAGAAGCTATTAATAGTGACACAGGTGGGAGTTTATAAAGAAGTGGTTATTGACAGACAATCTGGAAAAATGATGCCTAGATTGTTCACCAAGAGTTAAAAGCAATTGAATGAACAGCAGCATCCAGGCCATTAAATGTTCTGAAGCTTACTCAGAAGCTGGGCTGATTCAACAGCAGAAAAAAATACACTAAATATTTTGGTACATGCATATGTCCCTTTGAATTTTGAGGCCTTTCTGATTGCCTCACCTCAGAATAGATATACTGTATTAGAGATGGCAGGAGCTAAAGGAAGGGCAGGCGAAGTATAACATCGTCTGAAGAACAATAACAGTGGCTGTGGCTTTCTAATAAGTGACTTTCTCTTATTAGAAAGTCACAAGAGTTTTGGACTGCAATTCTCAGCTTCTTATATCTGGAATTGCAGTTGCTTTCCTGAGCTCTAAATGGGATTCCAGGAAAAGTTCCAATAGGTATATGGATTGGCAGAAATAACAGCTTCTCCCCTCTCCAGGGTGCTCAAGAATTCTTCTTTGCTTTCAAATCCTAAAAACTGCAAATCCTAGTTTCCATTGTATTTTTAAAAAATAATAAGGGAGCAACATTGTTCTCCCTGGAATTAAACCTGATGGGCCTTAAATAGTAATCCCCACACATTTGGCCAATGGAGGTGGAGAAATGCTGGCACAGTAGCCAACCTTTGCTAGAGGTTGCTGTCGACCAGTTCTTCTCAGTGCAATTCCAAAAGTTCTATTTCTGTACACCAGCAGTGGAAGGTTAAGATGCTGGAATATTACGAATCACTATGGATCATATTCTTCTCCTTTCTTCCATTCCTCAACATATATGTCAACAAACCTAGATGGGAAGCAACAATACAGTGCTTGCAAAGATCAAGCATCTTCTCCCCTCAATTGCCATCAACAGTGCGCTCACAGTTAAAATTATAATAATATCAATGTACTGTATTGAAATGGTTCAAATCTGACAAATCTGAAACTTTGCATGAAAGCCTATAAGAATTTGGCTCTGTTGCACCAACCCTTGTGAGATCTCAAGATGAAATCATCAAAATCTCGGCAATTTCTGCTGAATTCATGAAATGTGGGATGGTGTGAACCTAAACACCTGACCTTTTTTGCAGTTTCTTCACTTTATTAATTATCTTCCATAGATTGCCCACAGTAGGAATGGTGTGTGAGGGTGGGCACAAAATAGAGAAAAATGAAGAAAAATAAAAGGTCAAAGAGATTGCAGAATTATTCTCTTTCAGCCTGCCGTAACTGTTACAACACACGGATTTCAACTTGATACAAACAGAAAATCTATTATTTTTCACACAATTCATCTGTTAATCTGTTACTGTGATTTTAAAAAAAGGATTAAGACACATACAAAGCCTACATTGGTATCTCTGGATTTCCTGGGCACATCTGTCTGGACAGTGTTGACTGAATGTTATATTAACTTTTAATGGCTTATTATATATTTTTTCTCCACTATCAGTACTCTTATCATTGCTTGTGCAATAAAACAGTTATGGTCAGCCTTTGATATTTCTGAGGCTCAGATATTATGGAGATTTTGGAGAAAAATGAACAAAGAATACAAAAAATGGAAGAAAAAGCTGAATCAACAGAAAAGAAAGTGGGAGAGCTATATTATAGATTTACAGCAGTAGACAACAGCCAGTAGAAAACAATTATTTCTCGAGAAATGGATCATGCAGATTATTATTTAAAATTTCAAAATATGGAATATATACAAGTATATTCTAGAATTCTGCTAAAAGTTTGTTTCTAGGAAACATATGCATTCACTTTTAATACTTTCGGTCATCTGAAAAGACAAATCTGTAATGGATACTTTATTACTTTTCATCAATGATTTAATAAGATGAGTCAATGACTCATCTTATTATATTACTCATTCAATTGACTATGGGGACAGAGTTAGATTGAAAGCAAAACAAGAATGATTTTGCAGAATATGACGCCAACCAGAGAATTTCGCAAGTTTAGATATTTAATATTTAGCCTCTTGTAACACAAACACCTAAGAGCATTCCAGAGTTTTTTCTATGTGTCTAATAATAAAGAATGCATCTTGCTGCTAACATATTGGAGAAAACCCAAATGCTTAAGCATGCAAAATCTTCTAGGTCTGATCCAGCGGTTGCACATATCTGGACAACAGCTAGATGGCAGTCAAGAATTAGAAAACCTCTAACTAATAATCTTCTGGCTGATTGACAGTTTCAGAAAACAGAGGGGAAATATCTATTGACCAAGAGTACAATAAAAATGAAAAAAAAAATCGTAATACATGGAATTACAAGTGTGTTGCTACTTGGGAAAGACTTTTCATATGGATGATATATTGGTCAGCAGGGCTGAAATTTCAGCTGATAGAGCCACCAATCCTGGTCCTTGGAATATTAGAATATTGCACATTAAAACTCTATGAATAGTAGTGCAACAGAGATCTGCTCCAGGAGTGCAATAAAGATGCTCTACAAGCAGCATGAATTCCTGTACCTCTGAGAGAAACAGGGCAAAGCAGGTGTGTGGATATGGCCTAGTTTCACAGAGTGTGCTATGCCACTCTTTGTTACAGTTCTGTTGAACAAACCATAGTTACACTGGCCATTGGTCTATTTAAAAAAATGTATGGGTTCCTAGATCTTGCCAATCCATGAGCACCTTTATTGTAGTTTAATGCACTGAGCTAATTACATTAGGCGGTGGAAATGAACTGACTCTTGAGTAGCAGTGAATAGCTTTATCGTACTAGTGCAAGAGGCACATGGGAAGCCTGCAAGAGGGACTAGGGGCAAGAGGGGTCTTCATTTTGCTGTTTACCTTTTCAAAAAATATTATTATATCATACTAGAGGAAAAGTGTGTGTGTGTGTGTGTGATTACATTTAATTAAGAGGTGAAAAATATACGTATCATCCCTGTGATTACATGGTGATATGATGATTGACTGAAAAGTTCTTTCAGTGCTGTAATAGTAATGCACTAGGAGTTTGTATGTGTTCTTTAGCATTTCTTTCGGTTGATCTGAAGTTGTTATTGGAAAAGATTGGGTTGCCACGGTTTGTGCAACGGAAGCCTGCAGTCAGTCATCAGCGTACTTTAAGCAATTCACCGTGATTGAGATTTTGATTGCTGAAAAAGTCCCTCCAGTTGAAATTCAGCCCTGAATGCAGAAAGCTTATCTTGATTGTTGTGATGATATGAAATGATACGTACTGCTGTACTTGGTGGTGAACACAGAAAAAACCATCAATGAGTTTCATATAAGAAAAGCTGATGAACTGATAAAAGGCAATCACTCAAAGTGAAACTACTGGTAACCTTGGCACTTCACAGAAACATGTGGAACACATTGTTGATGCTCAATAAAATCATAAGGTTTGTGCAGGATGGGTCCCTTGCAGTCTGTGACAGAGTTGAAACCTTAAAAATTTGAAATTTGTAAGCAGTTGCTATGCTGTTAGGCACAAGGAACAACAAGATGGAATTGCTCAGAGTGGTTTTTTTTATTGCTGTTCACCAGGAATCCTGACAGACTCAATCACACTCTGAATAAGTATGACATAAATCCTGTGAAAATTTAAGGACGATCCCTTCTTAGCCTCTTTCTGCAAACTAAGGACTCAAGACTGATCTGCTTCCGCCACATAAACTATGGGAATAAAGAATTTCTTCACAGCAGAATTATGATAGCCAACAAAATGGGGACTCAACAGAAAGTGTCAGTTCATGGAGTATCATCAGAAAGCTTTGCTTGTAGGGAAAAAAATTCCGACAATAGAAGGAAAACATAAGGTTACAACTTTGGGAGAATGCAGATGGTTTTATAGGGGTGTTTTTTTTTAACAACCATCAACGAAGAACACTACATTGCAACAATCAAAACTAGGATTAAGTAAAGTTTGGAAGTATAGAAGGAGTTTGTGCTGCAGTATACTAAACCTCACACTTCATAAGTCACTCAAGAGGCATTTACAAAGTGTTATCTGCATTACCCATCCACCAAGTAGTCCAAACCTGGCACCTTGTAATTTCTTCCTTCCCCCAATTTTTAAAACCATCTTTATGGGCATCGGCTTCACTCAAATGAAGAGATAAAAGACCTGGTGGAAGGGACAACATGTGGATAACGTCTGAGCTTGGTTGTTTTCTTGCAGATGTTTCATTACCCAACTAGGTAGCATCTTCAGTGCTAGAAGGAAATGACATAAATGCTGAATATGTGGAGAGAGAGAAATCAAGTAATGAAAGGGCTTGTTTCAAGAATTTTTTTCCTGTTTCATTTATTATAATATCCATATTTAAACTAAAGTTATGGAGATAGAGGTACTATTTTTCATTTAACTTTTCTATCACCTGAAAATTAAAGGGAGGAAATTAGTTATGAAATTGTATTATAAAGCAAGCAACTTCAAAAAATGGCGCAATTGCTCAAGAATCATCAAAACCCAATCCCCTCTGTTGCAAAGGACCTAGTCTTCAAGTGCAGAGTGAAGAGATGAAAGACTCCCAACACGGATTAGGTCCAGCTCTTCACACCGACCAGGAAAGGCTGGCTTTTCTGTTTAAAATATACATTTCCAGTGAATAGATCAGGGGAAGAGATTTTTAACTATTCCTTGATGTGTTAAGTTTCTACTTGCCCTGAGGATTATTCATTCATTTAAATAAAAGGCAATGTTAAAAAACGTAATTACTCCTTACTTCCCATATCAATAAAGGAAAATATTTGTAGTTCAGGGTTAACCTTGGTGCTCCCTGAGCTTGCTTGTTTTCTTGCAGAAGTTTCGTTACCCAAATGATTATGCATCGGATTATGCTACTTAGTTGGGTAATGAAACACAAGAGAACAAGCAAGCTCAGAGAGGACCAAACTTCCTTCTACACTGCAAGAGAAAGTGCTGCTTCCTATCTCAGTCTGTGGCACACAGAGAACAGGCTCAATTTAAAGAGCTTTGCACTTGTTTTTCATTATTAGTTACACCTGAAATCTGTTCAATGGGGACAGACTTTATAGCATGCTCTATACCCCAGCCCTTTACCTGATAAACCATCCAAAATCCATAGCCTTAATCCTGAAGTTATAATGACAATCCTCTCTGTTTTTCTCCTTTTAATTCCCATGTCCATCTCCACTGGATGCCTGCTTAGTGATGGAAAAATTATGTATGTATGTATGTATGTATGTATGTATGTATGTATGTATGTATGTAATCCTCACTTATCAAGTGCCTATTTACAACTGTTTAAAGTTATGGTGGCATGCAAAAAGTAACTTTACAACTGGTTCTACACAACCATCACAGCCTAGCAATACCACTTAGACTTATATACCATCGCTTAGTGCTCTGAGTGGTTTACAGAGTCAGCATATTGTCCCCAACAATCTGGGTCCTCATTTTACTGACATTGGAAGGATGGAAGATTGAGTCAACCTTGAACTGGTCGGGATCTGGCTATGGGCAGAGATTTTCTGCAATACTGCATTCTAACCACTATGCCATCATGCATCCCTGCAATCACATGATCAAAATTCAGGCACTTTTCAACCAGGGGTGTTTACAATCATTGCAGTGTCTCCCAGTCATGTGGTTGCTATTTGCATAACAGTCTTCTGACAAGCAGAGTCAATGGATAAATTGCAGTAAAATTATAATTCACAGGTTTGTGATGTCTCATTTAACAACTATGGGTGATTCTCTAATGATATTGGTGGAGGTGAGGTTTAATGTCCAATTCAATCACATAATGTTTCACTTAGTGATGGTGTCCTGATCTCAATTGTGAGCAATCCACCTTAAGTAGGTACATTAGGACTCACATCCAAAAAGGGCAAAGATTCTACTGTGATAGCAAAGTTTTTATCTTTTTGACAAAGTGTGGATTTTGTGCATATCTGTCAGGCATGCCTCCTTCAATATCCAAGAAAGAAAAACCTCAACTCCATTTGAATAGTGATAAAGTACTTTTACTAGATATGAATTGAAAGCAGCAAAAAGGAAAGCAAGATCTGAGCCAAAAAGGCGAGAACATGTACAGTATATATCAAACGTTTATCCAGCATCCTCCCCCCAATTCCCCAATCCAATGTCCAATCTGCAAATCCGTAAGGTGTCATGTGGGGTGCATCTTCAAAAAGCCTCATCAAATTGGTATGTGAGACAGTTGCCTTGACCAAGTCCAAACACAGCCCACCAGAATGCGCAGAAGATGGTGAGAACAAAACTCCCTTCTTCATAACTCCTCCAGCATCAGTAATTCCCCCTCCCAAATATCTCAAGCCTCCTCCCTCCCCATTTCTATGGCAGCCGATAGCAAGCAAGGAAAGTAGAGGCTGACAATGTCACTGCAGTATACAAAATGGAGATAAGAAATATTTTAAGTGCAAGTGTGATGAAAAGTATAGAAGGATAACACCAAAAGTGTGTTAAGCGAACCCTATGTCTGGATAAAGCACAGCATCTTGCAGGTAGACAAAAGTGCAGTGTTGATGCCCCTAGAAAGGCAGAGAAGGGCCCATAACTGAAGATGTCCTTGCTGAGAGGACTTCTCTTCAGCATCGGCTATTTTCAATGCCACAATCCGATCCCATGTCTCAAGAGCAGGTAGAGTTAGACTAAGACAGTTGCTCCAAGAAATGTAAAGGGGTGCACAGGACTTCCATTTAATTATGTATGAGGTGTTCTGTAGGAAGATCCCCGGACAACCATACCATGGAACAGAGGATTCTAATATAAGGGGATCGCTGGGCTAAGCCAGCCAGAACTGAAAGAGCCTTGAAACTGCACTCCCCTTTCCCCTCTGATGACAAATCCAGATTGAGATCCTCTACCTTTACTAACTGGCTCTACACAGTTTGGTGTAGTGATTAAGGCATCAGGGAGAGCATATGCTCTAGTCCTACCTTAAGTACAAAATCATCTCAGTGGGGTCTATGCAGTGGTGAAATTCAATTTTTTTTACTACCAGTTCTATGGGTGTAGCTTGGTGGGCATGGCAGGGGAAGGATATTGCAAAGTCTCCATTCCCACCCCACTCTGTGGCCAGCCAGAGGTGGTATTTGCCAGTTCTCCGAGCTACTCAAAATTTCCGCTACCAGTTCTCCAAAACCTGTCAGAACCTGCTGAATTTCACTCCTGAGTCTAAGACAATTTGCCACGGTCAACTTGCCATGGCCAACTTGCTGTAGGACAGCTCGCTATAGGATAAGAGTTACCCTAATATCAAAGAAATGGTGGAATAAAATCATTACAGAAATGGTGCAAAAGGAGGGACAGAATGAAATGTGACAAAAATTAACAAAACATAATCCAGGTAATTGCTAGGACTTAATCCAGGTAATTGCTAGGAGGACTTAATCCAGGTAATTGCTAGAAGTCAAAAATTGACTCAAAGGCACCCACACACTATTCTATACTTTCACTTTTTGAGGGGGGATCTCTGATCTTCTCTGGAACTTTCAATTAGATCTCCAATCTCAAATACTCATTGACTCCATCTAGTTAAAATTCATTTTCAGTTTATTGGCCATTATTCAGCTCACTGCTGAATGCAAAATGTATAATGGATTTCTTTTCATCAATTGCCATTTTATCTGAGAAGTTACCAGAGAACTCTGCAGCTCAGTAATTAGTCTATATCAATATCTTGGCAACTTTATGATGTGTGGATTTCATCTCCCCGAATTTCCCAACCAGCAAGGCTGGGGAATTATGAGAGTTGACGTCTACACACCTTAAAGTTGCCAAGGTTGAAAAACACTGATTTATATCATTGAGCTAACCTTTACATTCCTGGAAGAAGCTTTTCTTGTTTTCCAATGGCTGTCAGCCAGAGCAGACAATCAATGTTTATTATTCAATTGGCCCCTTGGTCCGCAGACATCAATTTCCCCTGGTACCTTATGGAGTTCTGTTACATTTATGCTTGCTTGCGCGTTTCAAAATTCTCAAGGCGCTCAGCCGAAAGTAAGAGGAAGAAGAAAATCACCACCAACAAAACAGCTAAACAAGAATGACAAAGCAAACGGGCATTTACGTTCCTGTTTATCTAGGCAAAGATCCAGAAGTTGGGTTCTGGCACATCCAGAGGCTTTTTTCAAAGGCACACTTGAAGGCAGGGCTCCCATCATCAGCCAAATACGTGCTTTGTAGGCAGTTGCCCCAGGCAATAGTCAGTTAAGGGCTGTCACGGGGCCATCTTAACAGCATTATGGGCCCCAGGCAAAGCAGTGTATTGGAGCCCCTACGACAACTACTCACAGGATTAAAAGTGTAAATGGTCGATAAAATTAAACATATATTTGCATTAGTATTAATTTAAAAATGCAGTACAATGTAATAAATATGTTGCTGCATTTATAGGATGCGAGGTGCATTGAAGGGTTAACATACACAGATTAGTATGGGGCCCCTATGCTTGTAGGGCCCACAGGCAAGTGCTCATCAGGCCCATGCATTAAGACAGCCCTAGGCTGTCACCTAGCAAGTGTCCAAATGGGATTTCTGCATGGGTCCTGCTGTTGTCAGGACGAAGGATCCATGTTTCAGTACTGATGGGCATATATGCCTATACTTCATGAATCAATTCTCAATCTAGGAAAGGGAAGGAGTGGCTTAGGGCAGTGGTTCCCAAACTTGGCAACTTTAAGACTTGTGGACTTCAACTCCCAGAATTCTCTGCTCTGCTGGCTGGAGAATTCTGGGAGTTGAAGTCCACAAGTCTTAAAGTTGCCAAGTTTGGGAACCACTGGCTTAGGAAATAGCTCTCTGACTCACACCCACAAATTTGGAGCACCTAGCACAGCCTTGCTATGCTATCTATAGAATATAGAGTTTCTACAGACTTGCTCTCCTCATATTATATCCAGCCAGGGCTGGGATTGAATGGGAAAGTTTTATGTGAAAGGAATTTTCATGCATCCAATTTTAAAAACAAAACAAAAAACAACTTTTTGCAGAAAGGGGAAAGAAAGGATTGTTTATCCAGATTACTAGTTATTAGAATTCCTGTCAGATAGTTGCTTTCCCTTTGAATACAGTAAATATCTTCCATTGTGTGTTTTCCTTTGCCACTGATGAGCACAAAGCAGATACGATTAATACAGTTGATACAGTTACGCACAGGATTAATTGTGCAATTGGATCTTATCTTGCTATGGCAGGGCAAGGTTATCTGTCCCTAGTCACAAAGTCTATAGGTGGCAGAAGAGTTAAGTGCACGCTTGGAATCCTGAAAGGTCAGCCTGGAAGCACATCATAGATTTTCATAGAATCATAGGGCTAGAAGGGACCTTGGAGGTATTCTAGCCCAATGCCCTCCCTAGGGCAGGAGTACTTATTCCATTCCAGACAAATGTTTGTCCAATCTTTTCTTGAAATCCTCCAGTGATGGAGCACCCACAACCTCATGAGGCAAGCTGTTCTATTGACTAATTGTTCTCACTGTCAGGAAATTTCTCCCTAGTTCCAGATTGGCTCTTCCTCTGACGAGCATCCATCCATTGCTTCTTATTCTACTCTCAGGTGACTGGAGAATAAGTCCATCCCTTCTTCTGACAGCCCTTCAAGTACTGGAATACAGATATCTTGTCACACCTAACTCTTTGATTTGTTGGACTAAACATACCTAGTTCCCTTAGTTGTTCATTATATGGTTCAGCCTCCAGACCTCTTCATCATCATCATCCCACAGAAAGTCTATGTATAAGATTGTTATTATTCAACACCAGATTGATGGCACATAATCAAATCAATCAGTAGGTGGCAGCATTAATAGAAGTGTGTTGAGCAGAAATACAGCATTTTTCCAATGCTGGGAATCTTTCCCCATTATTTTCTAATCTTTAAAAGAAGGCATCTCTGTAGTATTTTTATCCTGATGATGTGTCTTGTCTGGTTCAAAAAGGCTTTTCAATCAATTGTCCACAATTCCTGCCTCACAATCTGAAATGTATTGCTTCTGTAAAGGAATATGATAATCTTTCTTGTTGAGACTAATGGCATTGACAGGTTTGTGCTCCAAAGATAAAATAAAGATGTTTTCCTTACTTATCATTCTGCCTTAGTTTGGCATTTTATCTGCAATATCTAGATGAATTTGTGCAGCTCAGTTAATACAAAAAAAGTTGGCTAATTCATGAATCAGTGCACCAAGCCAATAAAGGCAACTGGGTTAATTCAGTAAATTACAGCATAATTTGTTGTATGAACAGAGCCATGGTTTTCTAACATTATTCAAACTCAGGAACTTGCTCACTATTTGTTATGGGAATGTAGCGTCCTGAGTAACAGCATACACTCTAGCATTTTGATCATCTCCTCATTTACCCCAATTCCATCCAGTTCATGAATTAGTCAATTTCAGTAGCAGGGTCCTCACTGCCAAAAGTGAACTGTGAATCTGGAAATCCTAGCTGTGGGGCTGACCCACAACCATTTCCTAGTAAATTTTGCTCAGGGTTTTTCCCTGGATGTAATTTAACTTTCCAAAAATTAAAATGAGATCACTTACCCTTAAATGGCAAGACACTGAGCAATGACTCAACCAGAAAGGAAGTAATGTATTCAATAAACTCTCAAGTATCCTGGGACTCTTACAGAGGCCCCAGGCAGTCTGGATGATCTACCCAATACCATACTTATAATCAGCTTTCCTATGGAAAATTACCATCTTCTAAATTTCTGGACCATTTTGCATATTAATGTGACTAGTTCTTAGTTCTTGGAAGTATAGGTCAAATTATTAGACAAATCCTATATTGTTTAGTTGACTGGCTGTCTGACTTAATTATCTGGGGAGAATAATCAGGAAAATTGTATAAACACATTACGTATGCATGTCTGTATGTATGTAGTCCTATTCCTACATTTGGGTTTTGTAGCTCCTACTTAATGTGCAACTTTTTTGGTACTGTAAAATATAAAGCGGTTTACCATTGCCTTCTCCTAAATAATGAACTTTCCTATTGTCACTAAAGAGATTTTCCATCTCTAGCATCTTCCTATATATTGGGCAGCTGGAATGGCCTTCACACCATGGATTCATATATATATATGAAGCTTCCCTTAAAGAAGATTGAGAAGCTACAGCTGGTCCAGAGTGGAGTGGCACAGGCAGTGGTGTGTCATGTTATGCCCATGTGACATCCTTGCTTCTTAAGTTGCACTGATTGCCATTTGGCTTCCAGCTACAATTCAAGGTACTAGTTGGTGGGGGGGGCTGTTAAAAAGTGCCTGTGCTCCCATGCTTTGGATTAGGGTGAACACCGAGTTTCTGTTGCAGCATTTTGTTTCGTTTTTTGCTTATTTGGGGTTATGTTTGGTTCTTCTCAGCATGGTGAAAAAAATAGGACTATGAATGAATAAAGGGACATAGTGGCTCAGTGGCTAAGATGCTGAGCGTGTCCATCAGAAGGTTGGCAGTTCAGCGGTTTGAATCCCTAGAGCCGCTTAATGGAGTGAGCTCCCGTTACATATCCCAGCTTTTGCTAACCTAGCAGTTCGAAAGCATGTAAAAATCCAAGTAGAAAAATAGGTGACACTTTTGGTGGGAACGTAAGAGAGTTCTGTGCACCTTTGGCATTGAGTCATGGTGGCCACATGACCAGGGAGAGGACAGCGCTGGCTCTTCGGCTTTGAAATGGAGATGACCACCACCCACTAGAGTCGGGAACGATTAGCACATATGTGAGAGGAGAACCTTTACATTTACCTATGAATGAATATAAAGAAAACCAACTAATGATAAAAACTAACTTTAGAACTGACAGTTAATGTTAGGATATTTAATTAAATAGCTGGAACAGTAAAGTGGATAATGGGCTAGAACACACAGGGTTAATTGATTGGTTTGGAGAGTGCAGGCTTCTCATGAGGCAATCTATCTTGCTGGGTCTAAACGGGGAGTTTCCTTTTTTCCCAACGCCTTCGAACAGAGCTGACTCTTCAGCTTTGAAACGGAGATGAGCACTGCCCCCTAGAGGCGGGAAAGACTAGCACACATGTGCAAGGGGAACCTTCACCTTTTTAAAATAGCAATTAAAGGCTTGAAAAAGATAGTCAGATGTTTGAATGTATCTATATCTACAAATATTAGAGCTGTACAGGAAATGCTTTTCCCTGTCATAGTTTATTGAAGCAAACATTAGCAGAAGCAGGATATAAAGAGTGTTGATGTTTTTGAGGTTTACTGTTGGAGAAAATGCCTGAAAGTACTATGGTCAGCCAAAAACAAAAACCAAATGGATCACTGACAAAATCAACAAAAAGTTATCACTCAAGGTACAAGTGACCAAGTTCAAATTATCCTACTATGGGCATATTATGCAAAGACCTAGCTCTCTGGAGAAGTCTACCATAGTGGGAAAGTTGGAAGGGGGGGGGAGGATAATTAGAAGCGAAAGTGATTAGTCAACTAGGAGAAAGACGGATCATCATGGATAAAATCTATGTGGTCACTGAGAGTCAACAGTGACTTGATAGAATATAAACCATCAGATCCTATTTGGTGGTGGTGACATACTGTTGAACCCCTTTTGCAGGTACCTCTCATGCAGCCATTGACAATAGTAGATGGCCCAATTATCTTAAGTTGTAACCAGCATCTTCGATTCTTATGGTCTTTTGTTACATTATCATCCAGGATGATCAGCTGGTGATGAACTATTAACAGGGAATTTTTGTATACAGTATTGTTGAACGCTCCGACACCATCACTTCCTAAATTTGGAAACATGACTCTCCTTCAGCTGACAGAGAAGCAGATATGTGAGAGAGTCTCTGTGTGAAAGAGAGTGAGTGAGGGTGTGTGCAAAAAAAAAATCCCTAACATTAGTTTTAAAAGAGACAACAGTGGAAACATTAAAGTTGTGCATTTCACAGCAGAAAAGATACTTACTGCTGAATGCAGAACAAAATCAATTTATCACCTATGGCATTCTTAATGTCATGAAAAGAAACGCTGCCATAAATTTGGCTATCTGGGTAGCCGCATTATTCTCTGCATAGCATCATGTTAACCAAATTTGTTGTTTTCATGGGTTAGGAAGTTTCAATTGGATGATTGTTCAATGTCTAGCCAATGGCTTTTGCGGCTTTCTAGTTTTCTTTAGTGAAGAGCCCAGCATTCCACAGTGGTGCCTACCGATAAGACACCACCACCACCACCAAAGTTACAGTCTCAGTTCTATGTCATTGTCTGGACCTCCTGTTCACTGTCAAGAACCAGGTTACACAATCCATAGGAGCAATACGACCTTTTAGCATAACTCAAGCAGCACTGTGGCTGCTTCAGAAAAAACATTATAGAAAAAACAAAAAACCAGCAAATTCATCAGGGGGAAAAGGATTAGATATTTTGTCTTGCATTTGGCTTGAACAGAGGAATAACAACCATACATTAATTCTTCTTCCCTAAATATGTGTGGAGAATGAGGAAAACATGGATAGAGGGAAGAAGCCTGGGATGTTATCTTGCCCATGTCCCTAGCACCAGTGCCAACCCAAGGCTCAGGGATCATTGGATCACAGAGGTGTCACAGGGCACAGTTAAAAGAAAATATCAACAGGCCACTTATGACTACGTCATTGAAGCTCTGCCTGTTTTATGTGTAAGATATTTTGATTTGTTACAGTTGCCATCTTGACTTTTCTGACCAGACAGTACTCTGCAGCTGCCTCTGGTTAGTCAATTCAATCTATCTTACCTGATTTGTAATATACAGGCTTTTCTGAAAATGCTATTCATACGTACCTCCCGATTGTACAGGACATAGTGGTGCAACTTTCTAAACACTCACAGATGTACCCTGCTCTGGATTACAAATTTATTTGCTACATTCCTGGTGATCCTGTGCAAAGGGCATCTTAGAGTTAGGATTCACGCCAATTCACACCTTTTCATTTTTGGAAAAGAAGAGGTGGCAAACAAACAGAGGAGATACCTGATCTACCCATGACGGTCTTCTTGGTTCATTTTGTGCCAGAGAAATCAAATTTATCTCCAAAATGGAAAGAGACAATGAATTCAAGCTTGCGTTTCTATGCAGCTCTGCCACCAATGAGGGAGATGAGATATTTTGAGGGGGGGTGGGCGCAAAATAAGTTTTGCTGTAAGGCAGGGTTGTCCAAACTCGGGAACTTTTAAGACTTGTGGACTTCAACTCCCAGAATGGCTGGCTGGGGAATTCTGGGAGTTGAAGTCCACAAGTCTTAAAGCTCCCAAGTTTGGACACCCCTGTTGTAAGGTATGGAGTGGTTCTACTTCCGTAGTTTTATTCCGAAGGGAACGTGAGAAAGTTCCTTCATTCCGAAGTAGAAGTGTGAGCGGATGCCGCCCTCTCGGCGCTGGGACTACCCCTTCCTTCCAATCCAACCCAACCCCGCGATGCTTTCAGGAGAGCAGCGGCTCGCGGGGAAGCCGCAACGGTGACCCCGGAGTCTGGCAGCGATATCGGGGGCGGGCGGCAGAAGGTGGTGCTTAATCTTCGGCCGCCCGCCCGCCGAGCTCCTTTCCACTCAGGAGCGGCCGCTCCGCCAGTTTCCCGCGATGATGGACGAGGCGGGCCGTGGAAGCACGCGGCCGACCCCGCTCTTGGACAACAAGGGACAGGAGACGACGGTTCCGTCGCATTTAGGCGACGGCCCGGCTATCTCGGCGGTCATGTTCACCGCCGGCGTGCTGGGCAACCTGACGGCGCTGGTGCTGCTGGTGCTGGCGCGGCGCCGTCGGCTAGCGCGGCGGGAGCGCCTGGCTCCTTTCCACGTGCTGCTGATGGCGCTGGTGTTGACCGACCTGCTGGGCACTTGCCTGCTCAGCCCGGTGGTGCTGGCGGCTTACGGGCGCGGACAACACAGACCGATGCGGCTGGACGGGCGCGACTGCCACTACTTCGCCTTCGCCATGAGTTTCTTCGGCCTGACTACCATGAGCTGCCTGGGCGCCATGGCGCTGGAGCGCAGCCTGGCCATGGCCGCGCCGTACCTATACGAGCGGCTGCTGAGCGGGCGGCCCCTGGCGCTGCTGCTGGGAGCCCTGGCCGCCCTCTACGGCCTGGCCGCCGCTTTCTGCGCCCTGCCGCTGATGGGTTTCGGCAGCTACAAGAACTATTGGCCGGGCTCGTGGTGCTTCATCGAAATGTCCTCCAATGGCAGAACCAAGGCCTTTGCGTTGCTCTACGCTTCGGTGCTGCTGCTGCTCATCCTGGCCGTCCTGCTGGGCAACCTGGTGGTCATGGTCAGCCTCTGCCGCATGTACCTGAGGCGCGCCCACACCCGGCTTCCCGCCGCCTGCCGTTGCCCCACGCTGGGCGCTCAACTGCGCGCCTGCCGCCAGCCGGAGTCTCGCGGGGAGCGCGCGCAGGGTGCCCGGAGGGCCTTCTCCATGTCCGAGGAGGTGAATCACCTCATCCTGCTGTCCATCATGACCATCATCTTCGCCGTCTGCTCCTTGCCTTTTACGGTGAGTCCCTGCCCAGTTCGAGCAAAACTGGAATTTGAAGGGGCGACCTGGCCTTTGGCTGGAATAAGTTGTGCCGAAAAGCAGGGTGGGGGGTGTGCAATAACTTTTCCGTACCTGGTGCCCTTTGGGTTACCCTGGGCTACATCCCCTTTTACCATCCTGGCAAGGATGACGGGATATGTAGTCCTGCACAACTGAAAACTGCTGGGTGGAGGAAAAGGAGACATACATACACACACAGACTTAATTTGGCTTTTTGTTTGGCCTTCATATAATGAAAAAAGGAAAGAAGTCCTCAGCCCATGATGGCTACTATATGGGGGATCACTCATACAGGGCAGCATTGCAAAAGTGGTGCATTGTTGCCTCCTCTGGGAAAAATTGTCAACTTTCCAGTGAAGACTACCGCTAATGGTCTTCCATCCAAGAAACTATATGCCCAACATTAATTAATTTCTGAACCCAGGGAAGTGCAGCGTAGTGCTACTGCCTGGCCAATCCTAATTACCTTGAGTAACATTAAGAAAGATCCAATTTTGATAGACCACAAGAAAATATTGAGGGTATTGTTTGGCATGCAAGCTGAAAAGGTGCTGTAATATTCTTCCATTGTTGGCTATATATATATATAGGGTCCACATATTTACCAAGGCCAACTCAAGCGAGACTCCCATCTTTTTTAAATCACCAGTAGTTGAACACTGAGTCACCCTGTAGGAGAGACCATAGCTCCCCAATAGAATATTTTTCAAGAGAAAGTCACCCCAACGTAAAACTGGCCTGCTTAAGCAAGCAGGCAGGCAGGTGATGGAGAAGAGATTTGAGTCGGTCCAAGAGCAAGCAAGGGCTATATCATTTTGACCCAATCAAGATCTGAGTCACAAGAGAACATTTACTTATCTGGTGATAAGTAACAGTCAATAACAGTCATCCTTTTATCAACATATCCAGTGATCATCCTGACCAGGTATGATGGAGATCCCCATGGCCAGAGTGTGCAGGGGTGATGAGAGCTGTCATCAATACACACCCAGCAGAGGTTAAATTATATATTTGGGGGCTAAAAAGCCTGCTCTTAGTAGGGCATTTTACAAGGTTATTGGGTTGCCAAGGTATGCAGAATCAATCCTGAACTGAAGCGTCAGAAGTGGGTGTTAAAGACATGACTCAGGCCATGCAGATGGAACAACGCAAAGGGGACAGGAGATTGAATGAGTGCTCCTGTTAATGAACTAAATATATAGTAAATGATCTTAGGCCATGTTTGCGTGACACAGTTACCCAGGGTTAAGGGAATAATGGTTTCAATAGTTATCTCAATTCTGAATACACCTGGCATGCTGAATCATAAACTGCTGAAAAGCTGGGTTTTCCTGATTAAAATATGGTGACAAGTTTATGGCACTATGTGTGTAAGTGCAAAGGTTTCCATGTCACTGGCTTCAAAATTGTGGATAGGAGTGGATGATTGAAGCACTGCACCTTTCTATGTACAAACAATAGGTGTTAAAAGGTGGCCATGCAAGCTGAAAAGATGCAGTAATGGGTCTTTGATTGCCCAGGTGCAATTACCGTTTTGATGCTAGTGACCACCATAGCAGATGCTCCTAAAGGGAATAGCAACCCTTCAGGTAAAGAAAAAAAAACACTACAAGAAATACTAGCTTGATATTGATAAAGGATAAAACCATAAAATCTCACAGCATTTCTTCTTCCCTCCCTCTTACACCAAAGAGAGCCAAAGCAGAACACTCTCTAATTTCTTTCTCATATCTTCCTGCTTTCATCAGCTAACTTCATGTTTTCACAACAATTGTTGCATATTCAAGACCATCTCCAAACTCCTCTTCAGGTGAAAATGACTAACTGTGAAGATGCAACAGAGGCATTTGAAATGCATAAGTTTCTTTCCAGCTGTTCCTCCTATATTTGCAGTTGGTAGACAAGCTAGGTTCTAGAATATTGATCAGAAAGTGTTGGTGTGCAGTGAGACCTTACTTTTCAGCAACCAGATGCCGTTGTTTAACAAAAACAAGACATCCTGCAACTGTCATATCCTGCAACTGCCACCTATAAAGTGGGGGAAACCACTTTGTTGAGTATGCACAATATTTCTTGCAAAAATTGTTCAACATGATGAACAAAGTAATCCTTCTTAAGTGGTAATGATAAACATTGCTTAGGGAACTTTTCTTTCTCTATCAGTGACCTCCATAAAAATTGGATTACAATTACCATCGAGCTAGGTTATAACACTTGCCTAATCTTCATTGATCTGAAAAATCCGAACAGCAAAGATCAATTACCTTATTTTTTGGACCTTTTTTGCACCTTTCTCCCCACTAAAAGAGTGTGGAAATGTTGTGCATCTTATACACCGAATGCAGCTATTTTGGGCCTCCCAAAGCCCTGCCCCCGCATCCCATTTTTGTGAAAAATGGGCGAAAAACGGAGGCATTTTTGCCTTCCCCCACCCCCGAGAAGCACTCTGCAGGCTTCAGCAGGGCTGTGGGAAGGGAAAAATGCCTCGGTTTAGGTGAAAAACGGGAGCATTTTTGCCTTCTCTGAACCCTGCTAAAGCCTGCAGAATGCTCCTGGGGCCGGAGAGGACAAAAACTTTTTTTCTTGACTTACCTCTTTGAAATCTTGGTGCATCTTATACAGTGGTATGTCTTATAATCCGAAAAATATGGTAGTACTTGGATAAGAACCAGGAAACAACAGGAAAGTTAAGACCTTTTGGAAATAAAAACAAATCCTATCTGTATAGTTGCTAAAAAGACTATATACTGTGTTTCCCCAAAAATAAGACAGAATATTTCTGTCTCTCTGTCTCTGTCTCTTCCTCTCTCCCCCCCCTCTCTCCCCCCCTCTCCCGCCCCTCTCTCTCACACACACACGGACACATACACATACCCAGAACCCAACTCCAACTTTCTGGCTTGTTTCAGATGCTTAAGATGCTGGTAACAAGCAAAACATCCACAAATCCAATGAAAATAAAGCATTTTAATGACTTAGAATTTTATATGATTCTCAGTGAGTTTAATGGGACCTTCTTTCAAATAAATATGCAACAAGCATTATACTTTTACTGTTTATGTTTTATTGGAGGCCATGCTAAAGCTAAATAATACCAAAATGTTTCCTGAAGATCGCAAACAGCACAGCAACCAGAATTTTTAAGATGATTTTTATTAGACCGCCACAGATATAAAAAGAAGCAAATAATGTTGAGTCAAGATATGCTGTGACGTTACTGTATGATCTTCCTTTCCTCTGCTGGATGACGTGGCTCTGTTTACAGAACTCCACGTCACTGCTGTGTGGATAGACTGACACATTCAGTCAGCCAAGAAAGGGCTCATCGTTGTGCACGCTGGACTGATGTTAACAGTGAAACCGGTTCTCAGAAGAGAGAATTGTCAACCAGGATACTGATTGTACTGGCCTCGCTTGTTTGCTTTTGTCGTGAGCTGTGTGAATCCATTAGCATTTTGTGAAGTAGGCTATTGTGGTTCTTAAACTAACCACGACCTTTTAAAAAGTCACAGCTTAAAGCAACCTTTGAACTCAACCAATACACTTCTGGGGTTTTATTTAAAGTACAGGTAGTCCTTTACTTACAACGGTTCACTTAGTGACCATTCGAAGTTACAACAGCACTGGAAAAAGTGACTTATGACCATTTCACACTTATGACCGTTGCAGCATCCCCATGGTCACATGATTTACATTCAGATGCTTGACAACTGATTCATATTTATGACGGTTGTCATGCCCTGGAGTCACGCGATCATCTTTTGCGACCTTCTGACAAGCAAATTCAATGGGGAAGCCAGATTCCCTTAACAACTGTGTTACTAATTTAACAACTGCAGTGATTCACTTAAGAAATGTGGCAAGAAAAGTCGTAAAAAGAAATGGGGCAAGAAAAGTCGTAAAATGGGGCAAAACTCACTTAACAAATTTCTCACTTAGCAGCAATTTTGGGCTCAATTGTGGTTATAAGTTGAGGACTACCCGCATTGTCAAAGACCAAGATGATGGAAGTTTCGTCTGGTCCAACAGAGAGAGGATTGGTGCAGGAAATTGTCTTATAGGTGTGAAGCACACAGTGAGAGGATTGCTTGGTTTGGGGTTTTATTTTACTATTTTTTGTTATCCAAAGGCTACAAAGGTTGTAGTAGTGATGAAATGAAGAAGACTGAATTTGATTGGTCCTTTTTTTTAAGGCATTGTTTCTCAACCTTGACAACTTGAAGATGTCCGGACTTTAACTCCTAGAATTCCCCAGCCAGTTCAAGTTGTCAAGGTTGAGAAACACTGTTTTAAGGGGCATTGACATGGTTTTAAATATGAAACAGGTTTTTCTTATAAAAAAAAGGTTTAACTATTTTCAACATGTTGCTGAAATTTTGGCAACATGTTGAGAATAGTTAGCCTTTTCAGCAACTTGACATTAGGGACACTGTAGGCCACAAAGAAGAATCTGTGACGTGTGGGGGCCACTGCTGTTTTGAACCTCTCCCAATTTTATACAATTATGCCCCATGATGTCATTCAGAGTGTTCTCCATTAAGTTAAAAGACTATGGATATCCTCAGTCATCCAGGTCTTGGTTGTCCCAAACATCTTTTTTTTCAAGAGGCAATTGGACTTTTAACTTTTCTTCTTCAGAGCTGAAGAAGCTTCTTGGATGAGAAGCGAAATGTCTTCAGAGAAAAACCAGAAAGTCCAGTTGCCTCTTGAAAAAAGCATCTTTGGGACTATCAAGTTAAAAGACGTTCACCATTTCAGATTCGGGCTGTTGTTTGGGTCGACTAAGCATTCTATAACCCAGGTGTATCTTTCAACTGATCATTCATTTTTGCTATCCAGGATGAATTCAAGACAAAATGCACTTTAAATGAAATGCACATTTAAATAAGTTTTTAAATGTAACACAAATGTAAAATTATTGGATGAGATAGTAGACAAGAGTAGTAGACAAGAGAAGGGTGTCTAATGCCAACCACCATCCTCCAAAACTGCCCATCTACCAAGCTACTTTTCCCCATGCAAGAAGGGCACATTGAGAACCAGTGACGTGCGGTGAGGTTTATGGCTGGTGAATAAAAGACCCGCCTCTGCTGGTGGGCTACCCCTTTCTTCTCAAACAAGCTGCCCTCCCTGCCTCTCCGACTCCTACCCCCTTCCCTCTCCTCAAACAAACTCTCAAATTGAGAGAGTTTGTTTGAGTAAAGTGAACACACACACACACACACACACACAATAAATTACTTACAATAATACAATTACTTACAAATTACATTAATTTTGAATTCCTCCCCCTCCCTCCGTCCCACATACCTTTTCCAGCTGTTTCACAGAGGATTTCAATTCTGCTCTTGCCTGCCATGATGAAAATGTAAAAATGTAAAAGGAAAAAGGCAAGAGCTGTTGAGGTCAGGATGGATTAGCTGCTGCCAGAGTCTCCAGTGGATGACTCTGCTTAACTGTTTAAAAAAGCCTCTAAAAAAGTGCCCTCTACAGGAGGAGGCGAGAGAACCACGTGCCTCATCTCCATAAAGAATTTTTCGGCTTTTAACCCTTGCTTAACTCTGCTCAAGTGATCATAAAGATAGACTAAATGAGGCACGTGGCTTTCCTGCCTCCTCCTGTAGAGGACACTTTTTCTATAGGCTTTTTTACACAGTTAAGCACTAAGCAGAGTCATCCACTGTGACTCTGGCAGCAACTACCTCAGCCTTTTTCCTTTTCCTTTTTTTTTTCTTTTCATGATGACAGTGATGAGGCTCTGCCTCCCCTGCCTCCCCTGACTGCACATCCTTGTTGATAACAAATCAATGAGATAAAAAAACATCCCTTCCCAAGAACTTCAACAGAATTAGCCATCAATTAATCATTCTTAGCCTAAACATTTAAACATTTTCAAACTATGTTGCACTGACTTTTTCCCATCCAGCTTAGTCAGAGCCTGAGAAGGAGCAGCTGGTGTATCAAATAGTATAAGCTGGAAAACAACTATTGCCCAGTTTTGAGCATCTGGATCCATTTCATTCCATGGTTTTGATTTACTTGTATAACAGGATTAGGAATAGTTTTTAAGAATAGTTAGAAAATGGGGACAGGATACCTGAGAAGTTTCCAAGTTATGTTACTTTCAGGAGTAGGTAAATGTGTTATGTATGCAAAGAAAAATGACTGAATTACACATCCTGAGAATCTTAACTTTCACTTGTTAACAAGGAGATTAAAAATGTTTGCAGTGTAAAAATCTGTGCCTTCTCTAATTTAGGAAGCCTGCAGTACCATGTGCAATGATGAACATACACTGTAGATCCTTTAAATCAATTCCTCTAAAATTAATTTGAAAGTAAAATTGTTGATCTTACGGGAATTTGTTAATGGGAAAAAATGTATTATCCTTTAAAAGCAGTTGTAATATTCAATTTGTTACAGACCAGATATCTTTATTGTTATTTTATAGGGCTCTGTGAATATTCTATTAGGAAATATCATTAGAAGACAAAGTAATACACTATATTGGTAAATTGATTCAAGCCATAACATTCAACTGAATGTGCCTGAATCATTGATATATTTGAATATTTGTGCATTCTGCATTATTTCAGAATAAATCTTTGCAAAAGATACATTTTGAATTGAGTCTGAATTAAATCTGATGAATTTGCTCAGTCTCACTGAACTTTCATATTAAATTTTACCTAGTTTGCAAAGAGCTAATATTTTATTCAAGTACAGAGCAAACCGGGTTTTATTTTAATCTTTGGGGTAGCAGGCTGGTTTTTTCCCCCCTGTTTAATGGGATCTAATTCTCAGTGACTGCCTGGACAATTTTATTGACAAGGCTTTTCAAGAAGTAGTTTGCCATTGCTTCCTTCCTAGGGCTGAGAGAAAGTGACAGGCCCAAGGTCACTTGGCTGGTGCATGCACAAGGTGGGACTAGAACTCACAGCAGCTCAGTTTCTCACCTTCTAGATCCATGATGGTGAACCTGTGCCACGCAGAGCGCTCTCTGCAGGCATGCCAGCTGTCGCCCCAACCCAGCTTTACCGCGCAGGCGTGCACATCTTCCACTGGCCAGCTGGTCTTTGGGTCTCTGCTGCGAATGTGCAAGGATGTGTGTGTGTATGCGAGGGATGTGTATGCATATGTGCGGGGGGGTGGTGTGCATGTGCAGGGGGCAGAAGCACCAAGATAGAGCCGCGGTGGCATAAGTGGTTAGAATGCAGTACTGCAGGCTACTTCTGCTGACTGCCAGCTGACTGCAATTTGGCAGTTCAGATCTCACCAGGCTCAAGCTTGACTCAGCCTTCCATCCTTCCAAGGTGGGTAAAATGAGGATCCAGATTGTTGGGGGCAATATGCTGACTCTGTAAACCGCTTAGACAGGGCTGTAAAAAGCACTGTGAAGCGGTATATAAGTCTAAATGCTATTGCTTTTAACAGTACACAACAATCAAGAAGTAAACAATACCCTAATCAAGAAATTACTAATGTAGACAAACAAGCTAACTGTAAATAACCTAATCAAGGAGCCATCAAGAGCCCTACCACCAACACTGAAAGAACAAGGCACTAATGTATAAAATGAGGGCAACCCCACTCCCTTCTAGCACTGATGATGTTACTCAGTTTGGTATCGAAACATCTGTAAGAAAACCAAGCACCAAGGACCCCATAGTTCAACCCTGAGCTATAAATATTCTCTTCCATTTCCTTTATAGGAGTCAGCAGCTGTAATTAGAAATATTCCATTCCCCCAACTAACTAAGGGAAAGTAAGGAGAGAACAGCATCATACGTATGCATATTTTTAGGATTTATCTGCCTAGTGAGAATTGTGAAAAGTTGCCTTGGGCAGGAGATAAGCAGAACCTGTAAAGAAGCTGACAGATATAATAATTAGCCCAGAACATGCTGAGATCTGCTTTTGAACTTCAAACCAATACCGGTCTGTGCACAGCTAAACTAAGAGGCCTGCATGATGCTACTTTGCTAGCCATTAATGCAGGAAATACTTCCTAATGATTATGGAAAGAACAGTGAAACCTGACGAATTATAGCATAAAGGTTACTAGAGGATTGCAGCCAGCCAACAGAGAAAATGTTCAAAGATCTCTGGCTTAGATAAAGTAAAATGACATCTGGGTTCATGTTTTGGATTCTCTTTCTTTCCCCCTCTCTTTCTTTCCCTCTTTCTTTCTTTCTTTCTTTCTTTTCTGATTCAGCTTCCCTTTCCCTGACTGTAGCTTGCTGAATTTTCTCCTTCTTTGTAACCTTTGGTCTCATTCTTCCAATATGCCAATTAGGCACAATCCGTATATCACAGAAATATTAGTAATATGCAACTTTTCTGTACTTGCTCAGTTGTTGGCTAAGAAATTAGGAGAACTGAGAGTGCCAAATAACAGAAAATTGCTATATTTAGTCTCATCAGGGTGGGTGGGACTACAGTTGCCATAATTTCCAGGATGGACGTGGTAAGGAGAATTACATGGACATCTCTAGATAGGGGACTGTTGATAATATGATTCAGAGAGTTTGTGATTCAAAGGTTGCTTCTGCCATGAGCTTATCAATAACAATACAAGGGCATTATATGAAAAGTTGGATTAATCTAATTCACCTCTGTTGCTTAACTGTAGCTGTAATAATGCTAAATCAAATACCTGGCAATTAATCCCACTGGATTTGTAGCTAAAATGATAAATTATATCCATTTACTTAATTTACAAAAAGTATTGCATGAAAAAGGGATCATAACCTTTAACTTCTAGACAGCTACTAAATATCTGTTTTGATTTACTGTTTTGTCTTTTCAGATCCATGCCTTTATGAACAGTAGAGTTGATGAAACAAAGGATCTTCTAGTGATGCGGTTTCTGTCTCTTAATTCCATTGTGAACCCCTGGGCATTTGTCATCCTGAGACCTCCTATCCTTCGGCTAGTGAGATCCATACTGTGCTGTCAGATACCCTTAAAATCACAACCAAAGATGCCTGTGGAACAGATGGACAATTGCAGACAATAGAGCACGGACTCAGAGAAGGCATTCAGGTGCCCATTTCTCACGGCTCCTTGGGAAAAATATGCGACTGGAATTGTAGCATAAACACATTTCCTGGGATCATCACTCATCTATAGCTTCCATGATTCCAAGCTGTGTTCCTGTTCATTGGAAGGAGACCTGAGAGGACTCTCCAAATTCACTCAATCCTAAATATTCCCAGTCTAACTGCAAGGCAATAACAATGGGCACAAGAAAGAGATTGGAAGGAGCTGCCTTTCGCCAATCATGGCAATGCTTTGTCTTGCTCCATCTTGTTGCAGTGTTTAAGGAAACTCGCCATATTTCAGGTTGGGATTTTTCCCCAGTTCTACCTGCAGAGTACCTACAGGAATGATCCAAAAAGTCAAGATGGTGGCTCAGATGATGCAATAAGAGCTTCATCTTTTTTTAACGAGTGTCACATCTACAGAGTTTCAATCGCACTGATGCAGAAACATCTTGATTTGTATAAGCCTGTGATGGGGAACCTATAGCACACGTGCCATAGGTGGCATGAGGAGCATATTTGCTGGCATGCCAGCCATCAGCTCCATGGCATAGGAGTTTCTAGTTGGCCCATTATGCCTGTTTTTCACCATCCCCAGGCTCCGGAGGCTTTCCTGAAGCCAGGAGAGGGCTAAAAATGGCCCCAATGGGCCAACCGGAAGTTTGGAAACATTCTGTTTCCAGCTTCCAGGGGAATAGGGGAGGCTGTTTTCGCCCTCCCCAGTCTTCAGGAAAGTCTCTAGAGGCTGGGGAGGGGTTGTGTGCGCATGCACGGGGGAATCACACATGCATGTGCAGGTGCGCGGGGAGGATTGAAAGTGTGGGCACACGCACAATTGTGGCACGCCATAAGAAAAAGCTTTGCCATCACTGGTATAAACCATGGTTATCTCTTGTGCTTTCTCTCCAATAGTACAAAATCTCCTAGAAAGAAAGAGAATTAAGGACGCACACTATGCATGTGCCTGGGCTGGAACTCCAGCCAAAACTTAGAATGCAAAGTTGTCACTGAACTGCATTTCTTTTTTACATCTATCAAAGAGAGGAAAATTCAATACTTAATTTATTAATGAAACAACTTATTTAATTTATACTTTAATTGCAAAATGCCCCATATAGGCCAAAGCTGGCCTTTATCATGAAAAGCTATGGCCCCTTATAGTAGCACTTGGATTTTTGATAACACTTGGATTTTTTTTTTTAAAGGAAACCTTGAGATACACTAACTGGGCTGCGGACATCCAGATGAATACTTGGTGGAACAAATATATTTTTCTGTGTTTCTCTGCTATCTAGTAGGTTTTTGAATTCTTTCATCTCAGATATGATAGCACTTAGGTGTTTGTAGAGTGTGATCATAGAGTGAAGATGATATGCGTGACAAAAAAAAATAGCAGTTAGCAGTTATAGCAGTTAGACTTATATACCGCTTCATAGGGCTTTCAGCCCTCTCTAAGCGGTTTACAGAGTCAGCATATTGCCCCCAACAACAATCCAGGTCCTCATTTTACCCACCTCGGAAGGATGGAAGGCTGAGTCAACCCTGAGCCGGTGAGATTTGAACAGCCGAACTGCAGAACTGCAGTCAGCTGAAGTAGCCTGCAGTGCTGCATTTAACCACTGCGCCACAGATGGAACTTCACTGCCATCTTCACTTCATGATCACACCACGCAGACCTCCCTGAAAACTCTAGTAAAATTTTACTGGTATCCCTTTCATTTTCACATTTCTGTTACCTCTCCCTGCATTTAAAAGTTCAGAAATAAGGCCCATTCAATTCAGTGGGATTTATTGTCAGATATGTAAGTTTAGCATTACAGCCGCAGTTACACAAATGATCAATCAGGTCTGTTTTTCTTAATGAGGAAGACAAATTACCTTGAGTCATTAAGTCAATACTGTGGGTTTATGTTTGTTTTGCCCAGAGTATGCATAAGCCAACTGCATATCAAATCAAATATAATATGTAGAATTTGCTTCTTTTCTACAGTCATAAAGAATTGATATTAATGAAATCATGGTCAAACAAAACATCAGTAGGTGCAATGACAAAACCTAATCAGCATTTGTGGCCCATGATAACTGACCCATTTATTGTAACATAAGTTTTATGAACTGCAGGCCACCTCATCAAATATTTGAAGTATTATATCAAATGACCAGTATATATAAACTCTTAATTGAGAGGGGAGAAAGGCAAATGACAAGGCTAATGAGAATACATCATATAGATACTGTTCATAAAAGTTACTTATTGGTATTGGATATTTACAAAATAGATGCAGAGGGACATATGTTCATTGATGAGTTAATTTACAGAAAGTGTTTGTGTGTGTGTGTGTGTGTGTGTGTTAAAAAAAATCTCTGCCTTTATTCAAGTCACGGGGCATGGAATGAAGAAGATGTGTAAAAGCAAAGCAACCATTATTTATGCCAGGTATTGGAATAACATTTTTCTAATAAAAAGTTGTCTTCACAATTTTAATTGTGCCTCTGTTCTTTTCTGTAGAACACCTGACTCAATTTTATACACTTCTTTGGAGGAATGGAATGTTTAATATACCGTAAAAATTGTAAAGTTCAGTGCTCTGGCAAAAAGACCTCAACAATCATCGTGCTATATTTTACTTTATTTATAGATTGGGGGAAGGGGGAAGAATCAGTGGAAATCTATTACAGTAATCTAGAACGCCTGCAGCACATCTAAAGTTTTCTTTGCATCAGTAGATGTTAGATTCCATTTTGGAGCATTTTAAGTCCTTAAAGGCTGGTGAGAAGGCACATCAAGTCTCACTCAAATCAAGGTTGATGCCTGGTGACATCCACCTAATTTTCTTTGAAACAGTCTGGAAATTGTGTGCTATTTCCATCTTCTGATTATTATTATTATTATTATTTTACTCTCCACTTTATTCTATTGCCCTAATGTTCGCTATCCAAGTCTTAATCGCACTTGATCAAGCTTTGAGTAATAATAATAAACCAACAGGTCAAAGTAGAAAAGTTAAATAAAAATCAAGACTTGGAACTGACAACTCCTTCATAAGCAGTAGAGTTGTTAAGTAAACATTACATAACCACACTGAGTTTCAACCTCAGCTGCTGCTGTGGTTGATAAGCAAATCACCATAGAATGTTAAGCACAGCATCACGTGACCATGACTTCTTGATAGCTTCCACATTGACTTTGCTTGTTAGAAGCTGGCTGTGAAGGTTGCAAAAGGCAATTACATGACTCTGGGACTCTCTCACAAATGCCCAAAGTGTCCACATGGATGCTGCAATTGCCATAACTTTCAGGACTGCCTAGAAGTTTCCTTTAGCTCCCTTATAACTTCAAATTGTCAGTAAGCGAGGGCCACCAGTATTCAAACATTCAGTCTGTGCCTTTCACCACTGTACAACATAACATATTGATAGTAACTCATATTTTTGTTTATTTTCAATAAGCCCAATGTTCTATTTCTTCCTTTGAAGATAAAGAGCGCTGCAGGGGGGAGGAATTTCTATACTTTACTTTATAGTTATTGTACATTGTACAACAAAATCAAATGCCATCTTCAGTGTACATTATAACTATAAAAATAAAAACACAAAGACGCATCCTTCACGTGTTATATAATTGAAATTGAAAACATGATATTGCATTAATATTGCACTATACCCTAGAATTCAATATAGTTACTGCCTTGGGATAGAAGCTGTTTTTCAGCCTATTGGTCCTTGTTTTTATTATCCTGTACCATCTGCCAAATGGTAATAGTTCCAAAAAAAGGGTGTCTAGGATGAGATGGACCTTTAAGAATGTTTTGAACTTTCTTAAGGCAGCGGGAGCTATAAAGCTCTTCCAAAGAGGGGAGAGGGCAACCAATGCTCCTCTGGGCAATGATGTTGTCCCTCTGGAGTGCTGTCCTATCTGCCACTGTGCAATTGGCAAACTATACACAGGTATAATGACCCCATTGGGAGGGCCAACATTACTATTCCTGTTAAATTTGTGCATGCTTCAAAAATGCTTCAGGAATACTTCAGACCTTGCTTGAGACTGAAAAATTACTTCTAGATATATTTGTTTGGCTTTGTTCTGTTTACAAGCTCATAGGAATTAGGAGATTTTGATTGAAGTGTGTACTGATATTACTTGCTATAAAGTAATGCTAATATACTGTATTTCCCTACAAAACAGAAAAATAAAACTCAAAAAAGCATATATATTTTTCTCATTGAAAAGGAACTAAATTTTCCTTCTCAACAAATGTGGAGAAACAAAATACTTTTTTAAAAAAATAAAAACTTACTAATGTTTATCAAACGTTAACAATCTCTTAGAATGTAAAGGCAAAACGTTAAACAGAATTTCCTTCATTGAATGGCATATTTTTTTCAGGAATATAAAGTTTAGAACAGTGTTTTTCAAACTTGCCAACTTTAAGAAGTGTGAACATCATAATGGCCTGGGGAATTCTGGGAGCTGAGGTCTACACAAGTTTCCCAAGTTTCAGAAACACTGGTTTAGAAGGACTTTTGTTATAAAATAAAACCTCTGTTTTCAGGATTCCAAAGGCATGTTTCTTTTCATAAATTTGAGATTAACTGTATTTACTCAAGAATAAAGCTTTCTTTCAATTCTTTTGACATTATTTCTGAGAAAATGTGCATAGACTTTGACTACGCTATGCCAAATTGTAACTGGAAACCATTTCTCAAGATGCTTGGATATTACAGCGCACTATATAAACATTAAAATATATCGTTGTATACTTTGACTACAGCAAACTTCCTTGCTGTTTGTGACTACTTGAGAATCAAATCATTAATCCATCACAGTTTGCAAAACTGTCTGTAAGCGATGATGGAAGAGATGACTCTCTTCCAAAATCTACAGGATGTATGCTGGCCTTTTGAATAAAATTGGGAGCAGAAGGTAACAAATTGTGCAATGAGTGAAGGAGTGACCTAGCTTGCGTATATATTGCTTGCATATTTATCTTGGAGCTACAGAAATATTCTCTATTTATGAACACACACACACACCCAATGTAAAGAAAGAAAACCTCTGGTTCCACAAAAGGAATTGGTACATAGCAAACAACTCAAAAACAACCTTCTCTCATTTCTTGGGCTTTAAAGGTGGCAGGAGAAATGTACTTTCAGCCTTGTGAGATTCTGTTAATGTAACTTTACAATAAAGTAGAACTACCCTATTTCCCTGAAAATAAGACCTCCCTGGATAATAAGCCCAATCGGGCTTTTGAGTGCATGCACTAAAATAAGCCCTCCCCCAAAATATTGCAACACAGCAGCAACAGCAGCCAGGAGGTGACCACGCTCACTGCCTCCTTCACCTCAAAAATAATAAGACCTCCCTGAAAATAAGGCCAAGCGCTTATTTTGGGGGGGGGGTGGTGAAAAGAAAAGAAAACCTTATCTTATTTTCGGGAAAACACGGTAATACTTCTGGGTGTGCTTCTTATCTGGACCACTTTACAAGGCTGACAGAACCTTCCAGATATTGGGACCAACTTCCACCCAATACCATCAGTGCTAAGAATTCTGACAATTAAAATTTGCCTGTAGAAGTTACCTAGATTAGGAAAGACTCTTACTAGTAAACTTCAGCAGTGCTCCCACCGATACAGAAAGGAGGTGGGAAAGGGAATTGAGTTTCTACTAGATGTGACTAAAAGTTTTTGAGGTGTTGCTCTCCCAGCATCTGGTTATTTGGATTTTTTAAAAAAATTATTTTATTTATTTATTAAGTTTCTATAATGCCTACAAAGTGACTCTGGGCATTTCTAGTATGGCAACATCTGGCGCATATCCAGGCTACACGAAAGATGTGTCAATGAACTTGTTGATTTAATTAACGGGCCTTATGTACTCTTAAGTTCTGTTCCTCCTACATATGATATTTCAGCACTTGCAAAAGTATCATTACAAATGCAACGGAATGGAGCAGGTAAATATAGTTTGCTATCCTGTTCATGTAATTCCTGTGACGTATAAGATGCGTCTGGAGTTGATAAAGTGGGAACATAGTGAGGAACAAAATAGATACATAGAGTTTCTCATGTTAGAGAAGAGGAAGTTGAACTGGGTGAAAGTATAAGCAGGAAGAGAGTGGTGTTTGAATGGAAGAGACAGACAAGATGATAGAGATAAGCAAAATGGCTGCTGATGAATAACAGGTTTGAAAATGGATCAAAGTCCACTCAAGATCTGTGTATTCCTGAAGGAGTGAAGATTACTGAATGCTCCAACACTGGAAGTTTTTAAGAAGGGATTGGACAACCATTTTTCTGAAATGGTATAGAGTTTCCTGCCTGAACGGGGTTGGACTAGAAGACCTCCAAGGTCCCTTCCAACTCTGCTATTCTATTCTATTCCTAAAGATGGAGAGAGCATGACATATGGCAGTAGTCTGTCTACCCACCACAGAAATCCAGAGGAAGTAAAGGAGCTGTAGATTAATGTTTTGGACCAGGTGGCACTTTTCGCAGAGGTTTTCCCACAGCTTGTCCGGAAGTGGAGCTGGAAAGGCGAGCTCGCTCCCTGCTCACTCGCTACGCTACCCCGCCCATGCGAGCGGCAATGGATGGGCAGGGGACTCATGCAGCGTGCTAAGCAGACTCCAGCCAATCAGTGAGCTGGCTGGGATGGAAAACTTTAAGCACGCCGCATTTTCCATCCCAGCCAGCTCACTGATTGGCTGGAGTCCAGGCCAATCAGTGAGCGGCAGGCTGGGCTGGCTTAGATTTTTAGTGTAGAATAGAATAGATGGGGGAAAGGAATGAGCGAGCTAGCGGCAGCTGATGATGGGCGGGAGAGCCAGCGAGCGCCGAAATAAAGTGGGGGGTTTTGAGAAGTGGGCGGGACGCGGGAAAAATGATGAAAAATCGGGCCTGTCCCGCCAAATCCAGGAAGTCTGGTCACCCTAGTTTTGGTAGTTGTAAGAGGCTGCCAGCTAAGTGTAACAAAAGCCTTTATTAACTCTAAGGGAAATTGAGTACAGCTATGTACATTAAAATAGCTTAAAATATACTGATTTTCATAATTCCACAGGCAGGGAAATAGTTAATCTCACACCGGCAGAGAAATCAGAGTCATAAAGAAATGTAGTATTTTTACTGCATGCTAACCAGCTGCTTGCCACATACATGCTAACCAGCTGCTTGCCACTTACACTGAACTTTAAAACTATCTAGTTGTAAAGGTCAAGCTGTCAGAGAACACAATGTTGTTTTATCTTGCACTGTTAACATTTAAAAAATTAAAATGATTCACAGGAAGGTCCTCGTATGCTATGGATTTTGAAAATCTCTATACTCTCCTATTCCAACAAGAGCAGCAAAACCCAACAGCAAATAGATGTATTTGGGAGAAAATAAATTTATATTACCTCAATCAGCTATAATGGCAATAAAAGTACATATATCATACCTCATATAGGGACGCGGTGGCTCAGTGGCTAAGATGCTGAGCTTGTCAATCAGAAGGGTTAATTTAATAATCGTAATTTAATAAATTTATATGCCGCCCAATCCCGTAGGACTCCAGGCGGCTTACAAAGTACAAGAGTAAAAATAAAAAGTTAAAATATAGGGAAAGAGGAAACAGATTTAAAAGTAACACACCATACACTCAACATAGGTGGGGCTGGACCTCGTTCATGGGGTCAACAGCCCCAGGCCTGCCGGAACAGCCAGGTTATAGTGGCTTTTCGGAAGGTGAGAGAGTGGGAAGGGTCCGGATCTCTGCGGGTAGATCGTTCCACAGAGCCGGAGCAGCTACAGAGAAGGCCCTCCCCCAGAGGGTCATCAGCAGGCATTGTCTGGTCAACGGCACCCAGAGAAGGCCCAGCCTGTGAGATCTTATCGCCGTTGGGAGGTTTGTGGCAGGAGGCGGTCTCGCAGATATCCAGGTCCTAGGCCATGTAGGGCTTTAAAGGTGATAACCAGCACCTTGAAGCGCGTTTGGAGACCGATAGGAAGCCAGTGCAGCTCGTGGAGGATAGGTGTAACATGGGTGTATCTAGGTACACCCGATATCGCTCATGTGGCTGCATTCTGGATCAACTGTAGTCTCCGAACACTCTTCAGGGGCAGCCCCATGTAGAGCGCATTACAGTAATCAAGCCTTGAGGTGACGAGGGCATGAGTGACCATTCAAAGTGCCTCCCGGTCCAGGTAGGGCCACAACTGGTGCACTAGGCGAACCTGGGCAAAAGCCCCCCTGGTCACAGCCGACAGGTGATGTTCTAATGTTAGCTGCGAATCCAGAATGGCAATTTGGCAGTTCAAATCCCTAGTGCCCCATCGCGTAGTGAGCTCCCATTACTTGTCCCAGCTTCTGCCAACCTAGCAGTTTGAAAACACGTAAAAAATGCAAGTAGGAAAATAGGGACTTCCTTTGGTAGGAAAGTAAGAGTTCCATGCACCTTCGGCATTTAGTCATGCTGGCCACATGACCATGGAGACGTCTTTGGACAGTACTGGCTCTTCGGCTTTGAAACAGAGATTAGCACCACCCCCTAGAGTTGGGAACAACTAGCACATATGTGCAGGGTAACCTTTACCTTATCATGCCTCATAGAGCATATTATGTACCAACGTAGCAGTATTAAAATAATCTGCATTATACACTTCTGTTTTATGCTCTATCTAACCTACTTGGCTGGCCCCACTAAAATGGTCAACCTTGCACCAATTGGCTCATCTCTGAATTATAATGACCCTTTCCTTCTTTTCATCTCCTCTTTTTATTATTTCCCCTGCAAAGCAGCTGCTACCTTTATGCATCATTTTATAAATATTCCCCATGGGCACTTCCAGTAATTTAAACCTAGTTCCTGTTTGAAAAACATACTTTTTTTTGCTTTGTTTCTAGAATTGGTTTGCATAAGTGTAGAGCAGTTATCATTCAGGATGCCTTAGGAGAGCAGGCAACATAAGGAAAGGAAATATGTGACTCTTGACATGCATCTCAGTAAAAGAAAAAAAATAAAAGTTTTAAGAATTTAAGGAAATTTTGATGCTGATGGATTTTCGGGATTTGTACAAGTTCTGCTCTTTTTAAAAAGCAAACAGGTCTGCAGAAATTACATAGAGTGAAATATGGAAAGCTACAATCCCAAAGGAAAACCTGACAAAAAATACAAAATGCACACCTGGCAAAAATGATAAAATATCAAACAACCAATTAGTCATTAATTCGGGCAGATTTTCTTAGCCTTCAGTACAGCTAGTCCTAGAGGACTAGCTGTACTGAAGGGAAACTTTCTCCACTTTGTCTAAGTGCCAGATTTCCCATGAACCCACACACCAAAGTGTCCTAGCAAGGCTTCATTACATCACATTACCCCTCCCCACCAGAAGTAGGTTTCTGCCAGTTCGGCCCAAATCGTGCAAACTGGTAGTGGCGGTGGCGGGAGGCTCCGCCCACCCACCCCAATGCTTCTGAGCATGTGCAGAAGTGCTGCATGCGTGCGCACAAGCAAACCAGTAGCAAAAAAAATGGAAATCCACTACTGCTTCATGCCCACCTACTTGCCCACCAGCCCGCCTGTCAGCCTGCCAGCCCACCACCCAGCCTGCCAGCCAGCCGGCTCACTAGACCACCAGCCGGCCTGCCAGCCAACCAACCAGGCAACAACAACTGCTGGTAGCCCTTGACTTATGATTACAATTAAGCCCAACATTTCCATCCCTGAGGAAATTTTGCAGCCTTTCTTGTACAGTTAGTAACTGCAGTTGTTAAGTTATTAACACGGTTGTTAAATGAATTGGGTTTCCCCATTGACTTTGCTTATCAGAAGGTTGCAAAAAGTGATCACATAACTCCGAGACATTGCAACCCTCATAAAGATGTTATGTCAGTTGCCAAGCATCCAAATTTTGATCACACAATCTTGGGGATGCTGCAAGGGCTGTAAGTGTGAAAAGCAGTCGTAAGTCACTTTTTTCAGTGCCATTGTAACTTCAAATGGTCACTAAATGAATGGTAAGCTGAGGACCAGCTGTACTGAAGGGAAAGTGAGATGGGCAGGAAAAGAAAACTGATAGGTCTTAAAGTACTGGAATCTTCCAGTCTTTCTCTGCTGTTTCACTCCCACACTGCTCCCCCACCTCCCACCAAACAACTTTTGCTTTGCCAAAATTTCCTTAGGTCATTGTTCTGCTGAGGCAGAACTAATGACAGGTCGTCAGAAGTCATGCTGAAACCCAGTTTTTCCTTATTTAAGCAATTCAAACGGCGTAGAAAGATGAGGGAAAGAGATGGAGAGAGCAACATATACAACATGCAATTTAATAAGCCCCTGTCCTCATCTGGGTGATACATTTTCTTTTTCCGAGCAGTGCAGATATTAATTAAAACAGTTCATGGATAGTTTGGCTCTCAGTCTGGGTTCCGCAAAGGAGAAGAGATGCATTTAGACTGAATAACAGGTTTAATTGTAGGCAACTATCAGATCATCTTTCTGAGTCCTTTTTCCTTTGTTTAAGAGATTGTTTCTATATTACTTTGCTTGCAAAACAACCCAGAAGGGATAAAATACATCAAGAGAGATTAAATTTGAAGCTAATAAAGGGAACCTGGAGTAAAACATGATGCAATTTTAAAATGCTGAGCACCCTCTGAAACTATTCCACTGACATCACAGAAAGCAAGAAAGCAAGCAAGAAAGAAAGCAAGAAAGCAAGAAAGCAAGAAAGCAAGATGATAGATAGATAGATAGATAGATAGATAGATAGATAGATAGATAGATAGATGATAGATAGATAGATAGATGATAGATAGATAGATAGATAGATAGATAGATAGATAGATAGATAGATAGATAGATAGATGATAGATAGATAGATTTTTCAAGACTTGAGTTAAACAAAGTAGAACAGAGCTAAACTGGAAGTTTCCTCCAGTTACAGAGTTGTACACAGAATAGGACAAGCATATCATCAAATTTAACATTTAACTGTGTTTGAAATCCCTGTATTAATTATATGTCTGAAGCAGTGACGTGCGGTGAGCTTTATGGCTGGTGGGGCAGCTTTTTAGATTTGTGGACTTCAACTCCCAGAATTCCACAGCCAGGCATGCTCAGTTCCGATTTAAAGCAACAGCATTTTCCCCCCTTGCAAAATAAGTTTTCCCATTCTTTTTCTTCTCCCTCTCCCCTCTCTCAAACAGACACATGCACACAGAGAAGTTGGATCCCTCTCTCACTCACTGTAACGCGCTCTACATGGGGCTGCCCTTGAAGAGTGTTCGAAGACTTCAGTTAGTCCAGAATGCAGCCACACGAGTGATTGTGGGTGCACCCAGGTACACCCACATCACACCTATCCTCCGCGAGCTGCACTGGCTACCCATTAGTCTCCGGACCCGCTTCAAGGTGCTGGTCGTTACCTATAAAGCCCTACATGGCATCGGACCTGGGTACCTGAGAGACCGCCTCCTGCCGATTACCTCCCATAGACCGATTAGATCTCACAGGTTAAGTCTCCTCCAGATCCCATCTGCCAGCCAATGTTGGCTGGCGACTCCCCGGGGGAGAGCCTTCTCTGTTGCAGCTCCAGCCCTCTGGAATGACCTCCCTGTGGAGATCCGGACCCTTACTACCCTCCCAGCCTTCCGCAAAGCCACCAAGTCCTGCTGCTCCAGCAGGCTGGGGGGGCTTGTGAAACATCCAGCCCCATGGAAATTGTGAATTTTGCATTTTTTAAAGTGTTGTCTTTGTCTATTTATTCCCCTTCCCTTGTCTATTGTGAGCCGCCCGGAGTCCTTCGGGAGTGGGTGGCATACAAGACAATTAAACTAGATTAAATAAATAAACTAACTCACTCACTCACTCTCAAACAAACACAAACACAGAAGTTGGATTGGATATATTTTCCAAAGGCTTGAAAGCAGCTCCTCTGCCATACCCCCCCCCCACTTCCCCTGCTGCCTTCCGATCAGAGCCTTTGATTGCAGGTGAATCACGTTGCCTTTTCAAACTTGTAATCAGTGAAGCTGGGCTTATATGCTTTTATCCAGCTGTGTGTGTGTGTGTGTGTGTGTGTGTGTGTGTGTGTGTGTGTGTGTTTGAAAAGGCAACATGGTTCTGCATGCAATCAAACTTTTTGAATTCCTCCCCCCCTCCCCACACACGGACCTTTTCCAGCTGTTTCAGAGAGGATTTCAACTCTCCTTTTGCCTGCCCTCATGAAAGGCCAGAGCTCTGAGTCAGACTGAGCTAGTTGCTCCCAGAGAACTCTAAAAAGCCTCTAAAAATCCCCTCTACAGGAGGCGAGAGAACAATTTTTTTTCCGCTTTTTAACCCTTGCTTAACTCTTAAAAGGCGAAAAATTGCTTATGCACAGGAGGCCCCTAGTTCTCTCGCCTCCTCCTATAGTTAACACTAAGCACTGTTCCAAGTCACTGTGACTTGGAATCTGGCAGCAACTACTTTGGCTTTAATTATTAAAAAAAAAATTCTTTAAAATTCTTTCCTTTTCCTCATGGCTGGTGAGGCCACGCCTCCCCTGCCTCTAGTGACTGCACGTCCCTGGTCTGAAGTCTTGTACGGTTTTTGATATTGTCACCTGCCTTCTCCCTGACTTTTGTAGGAACTAGATTAGCAAAGGAATGAACTATTTGACTTATGATTGGCTCTATTAAATTTGAACTGCAAAAATATCTAGAGGTGCAGATTTCAGTAGTTACACAAATCAAGAAACTGGTTGTGAAGTCTAGATTGCAACCTTAAATGCCCATTCTTTATATTATGAAGATGCTTTCTCAGATAGGGAGACAATTCAGAGTTTGGATGAGTAATTTAGCAGAGTGAGAAGGTTAAATTCCTTCTATTCAGCACTGCTTGATAATATTTCAGCCTCACATCTGTTTTTTAAAAAAATACGGTAATGGTCAAAGCCTGAAGATCCACTTAGAGATATCCTCCCATATTGCATAGTTTAGCCCTCGATGTTTATTCAACAAAAAGTTATCCAGAAGAAGAAGGTCTTTAAAAGCTTCATTTAGATGAAGGAGTTGGAGAAACAAAACAAATATAACAAGGAAAGAATCCCAAGCATGGGGAAAGATGGTGCAATTAGGACCAAAGACGAGAAACAGGAGACCTAACCAGAAAAGTATACAGAGCAAAGTAGAAAAACTGGTATCGCTTGACTATAATGATCCGTGAAATGCATTCGACAATCCGCTTTTAAGGGCTATTTTGTCAAGCATTTTGTTCCGAGTATTGCCAAATTATTCATCAGGCGACACAGTAGCCCCTGAATGATCTTGGACTCTCTCCTCTTACCACCCCGTCTCCCTAATCTATTTCATAGGACTTCCAGAGATGACCATCTGCCATTATCCTTGAGGTTTTGGAAGAAAAGCAGGATCACAACATGATATTTAAATAATGTACGAACACTAAAAACAAAAAAAATGGCATACCTGTAGTTATAACCCAAATGCAGGCCCCTAATAATTTCAATTAAACTGGATTTCTGTAATAGGTTTTTCATGGACTTTCCACTGAGGACGAATAAGAAAGCTAGATTGCAAAATAATTGGATGATATCACAACCATTCTATGCCAGCCAGTGCTTTTCTGGATCATTCAAGACCCCGATTATAGGAAATGCAATCTACACTCATATGTGACTACCTGTATATTAAAGTCATTTTTGGCTTGTCTGATTGGTCCATCAGCAAATCAGTAAAGGTGATGAGCCGTTGCTTCTAATTCTGAAATTCCATCTCAAAAACCACACAGCTGGTTCTACCGAGATTGCGTTTCATTTTTAAAATTACATCCTAATGGATACTTTGTGACTAAAACATTTTAAAGCATTTGATTTTCTCTTTTTTTTTCCTTTCAATTTCCTTCCCCTCTTGCGGCTTAATAAAATAATCACGAGACTTGATGTCTGATATACAATCTTTTCTCCCATCAGTGGAAAAAGGAAAAAGAAAAACTCCTGAGGCTCACATTAATTTCACGGTCTGGGCCTCTGGTTACCAAGAAACCCTCACATATTGCTTCTTGTTTATTTAATACAAACTATTTCCATTCAAGAGGCCATGGCATTTTAGCCTGTGGCTCTAAAATGTGAAACATACTGCATCATTTGAGGGAAGTGGGGTAGGCAGTTAGGAAGAGTGTACCACAAGAGAAAGGCCTGGGGGTCATTTCCCCTTTCCACTAATTAGCTCTAACCCATTCCCGTTAATTTCTTAGTAGCATTGGGCTATTAGAATAGCAAATGTTGTGATGTGATCTGAGCCTCTCCTTTTTATTGCTTTATGATATCCCTAGACTGTCTTTTCTCTGGGAGGCAGTTTTATCCCCCACAACAACAACAGTTTGACAAAGATTAGGCTAAGAGGGAGCAACTGGCCCAAAGCCACTCAGCGATGTCTGTGATCAAGCAAGAACATGGACTATTTCCATGTTCATTACTGAAAGACCACCCACCACTCACAGTGGTGGCAAAAAGGTTTGCTGTCATAAATGAGATTGCACAGATCGTCAACATTACCCTGATTTTGCAGCAGTTCAATGCAGAACAGTGGTGTCCTCCTGGCGGGAGTGCTAATACTCTTTGCCGTTTCTCCCGTTTGCTGCTGTTACCCTCCTCCTTCTTTCTCAACATGAGGTGAGAAGAATGTACAAACCAGGGTGCTGAACCTAGGAAGAGCTATTGGGTGTACCTAACCCCATTTCTGATTTGCCCCATTTCACTTTTGTACCTTCGCAGTACTCAAGCTTTGCCCAACTCTGCCTCTTCCTCTAAAAAATAAATTTAGTGATTTATGGCCTTTGGCTCCCCTGATTTTAGTTTTAGGAATTCTTGGGTACTTCCCATGGCACCAAATGACATAACAGAATTGACTGGCACCATTAAGGAAAGCTGTTAGAATGTGCATTTGGAAATCTGCTGAATACCTAATTCTCACAGGACTGTCTAATGTCTCTATATATTTACCCATGTTGTGTCGCTGTATTATTATTATTATTATTATTATTATTATTATTATTATTATTATTATTATTATTATTATTATCCTTCTTATTATCTTCTTTACTACCCCCTTATTGGGATGATGATGATGATGATGAGTTTCGGTTGCTTTACATGAGAGTTTCTGTACTGGAGACAAATTCCTTGTGTGTTTAATCACACTTCAATAAAAGTATTCTATTCTATTCCTATTCCTATTCCTATTCCTATTCCTATTCCTATTCCTATTCCTATTCCTATTCCTATTCCTATTCCTACTCCTATTCCTGTTCTATCCTATCCTATCCTATCCTATCCCATCCCATCCCATCCCATCCCACCTTACCCTGCCCTACCCTACCCTACTCTACCCTACCCTACACTACCCTACCCTACCCTACCTTATCCTATCCTATCCTATCCTATCCTATCCTATCCTATCCCATATTGAGGGGTCCTTGTTGCTCTCTGAGCTTGTTTGTTTTTGTTTGCAAGAAAACAAGCATGCTCAAAGAGCACCAAGGACCCCTCATTTCAATCCTGAGCTACAAATTTTATCCTTTATTTCTATTTTATATTAATTTTCCTTCCTGATTTTATCCACACTGCACAACTTTTGTAAAGCTTTTCTGGTGTGCTGATGCATTAGAGCATTATAGGGTGGGACAAGGCAAAAGAAAGAGAAATGGCTTGAAAAAATGATAAGCCTTTTTTTTTTTTTTAAAGATAGCTGCTGACAAAGAGCTTAATAGGTCAGGAATGCAATAATAATTTCAGAATGTCAACACAAAGATCCCCTCTCAGGTGGGATTGTTCATTGCATAAGAACTGTGATCCAATGTTGGTGCGGAGGCGGAGCGGGGCATATGGATGAGGCTTCTCAGTTACAATTCTATCCTAAGGCGTAATCTTGGCCTGAGATTAGATGATGATAGTTTAACCATCAAGCTGCCAAGGTAGAGTTACTATCCTGAGTTTTTGCAGGCTGAAGTTGCCGTAGATTGTGAGTGCCTGTAATGGCTGTAAGGATTCTTCCAGGTACTTATTTTTATTATATTCTTAGCAGTGGATTTATTTGTATTGTTTTTATTAATGAAAGTGACAGAGAGCCTTTGAATTGTGATGTACAAATTAATATAGCAAATAGAAGGAAGAAAGAAGAGATGAAAGAAAGAAGAGAGAAAAGAAAGGAAGGAAAGAGAGAGAGAAAGAGAAAGAAAGAGAGAGAGAGAAAGAACAAAAGAAAGAAAGAAAGAAAGAAAGAAAGAAAGAAAGAAAGAAAGAAAGAAAGAAAGAAAGAAAGAAAAAGATAAAGTAATGAGTGGGATAACAAAGAGAACTGGTTTGATCCCAACTTTTGATGAAACATCTCTGCAGCAATTCCAGAAAGAAGGTTGCCTGTATTGATTGCCCCACCCTAGAATTTATGCACCTTTGCTGTAACAGCAAATCCTACTTTTAATCTGTATCATAAATAACTGAACAGTGGTTAAATGAAGGTTGGAAATAAACTAAGAATAGCACTGAAGATCTTTAAGAAGATAACAGCTTGCCTTCAGAACTATCCTATCTGGACTACAAGTGGAATAGGCCCATTAAGATGACAACAAAGAGATGTTTGTGTTGCATTGCTACCATCAGTGAAAAATAAAGTATTCATAGCCCGGATATGATAGTTTAGTTTTTATGTCCTTTAGCTGGTGTTGATTCCTGGTTTCTGCCTGGACTAGTCCCTGCAGTTTTCTTGGCAAGATTTTGGAAATAGTTTGCCATTGCCAGAGGCTGAGAGAGAATCGCTGGTGGAAGGTTACTCAGCTGGCTTTGTTCCTAGGACAGAATTAGAGTCCACAATCTATTCTGGCGCAGTGGTTAAATGCAGCACTGCAGGCTACTGCTAGATCAGCAGGTCAGCGGTTCAAATCTCACCGGCTCAGGGTTGACTCAGCCTTCCATCCTTCCGAGGTGGGTAAAATGAGGACCCGGATTGTTGGGGGCAATATGCTGACTCTCTGTAAACCGCTTAGAGAGGCCTGAAGGCCTATGAAGCGGTATATAAGTCTACTGCTATTGCTATTGCTATTCTAGTACCTTAACCATCACGCTAAACTGGCTCTCTTATTCTCTTATTTCAATAAGAAAGTGGAGCTGCACATAGTATTATTTGTGAGACAAAGTACTGAATAAAATTAACCCTTTCTGAGTCACAATCCATACAATCTTTCTTTTTTTCTTATTCCATCACAGGTACTTTTCCTTGCCAAAATTCTATTCCCACTGTAAAATCTAAAATGTGCCTCCAATGTTTCTTGAAATAAATTTCAGGAAATTTTTAATTTTGAAGGGATTGAATAAAAATTAGAATTGCAGAGAATCCTTGGGCACATGCCCCTTATGTTGCCCCAAATCCCATATCACCCATAAATGGCTGATAAAGGCTAATAATAATATTGGTTGTTTTTTCACTGAATGTACCTGCTTGGTTCTGGTTAATAGTTGGATGGGAGGTGTCTAGGAAATACTAAGACTATAGCCTAGCACCGTGATGGTGAACATATGCCATGTGTGTCACAAGTGGCACACGGAGCCATTTGTTAGGGCATGAGAGGCGTTGCCCTGTCAGCTCCAGTGTGCATGCACGCACTGGCCAGCTGACTTCAGCCATCTTTTGAGGCCATTTTTCGCCCTCCGGAGCCTTTCGCCCTCTGCCCTCCAGAGCCTTCAGGAGATCGAAAATCGGCCCTACAGACAAACCAGAAGTCACCATTCCTGAACTTCCAAGTTCCCTGAAAGTCTGTGTTTTCCCTCCGGAGGCTTCAGGGAAGCTCCTGAAACCTCCAGAGGGCTTCCGCGGGAGCTGGGGGGCAGTTTTCACCCTCCTCAGACTCCTAGAAAGCCTCTGGAGCCTGGGGAGAACGAAAAAACCATGCCAAAAGCAGGGGGGGTTGTTGGTTGCTTGGGCATGCATGCAGGGGGAGGGTTGTGCACATAACATTATGGGTGTGACAAGCCCCTGCAAAAATCCCCTGTGCTCCCCCTGCTTTTGGAACGGGAGCCAAAAAAGGTTAGCCATCACTTACCTAGCATGAAAAGTTAAAAAAAAAACCTTCTATAGGTGATAGCAAACTACTTCCATAAGGCAAATAAAAAGTATGCATGGAAGCAGCAGAAACTGAACTGAACTCAAGGATACTAACCTTCATTTTTAATTATTACTATAGGCAGTTCTTATTTACAGCAACAATTGGAACTGGAATTGCCATTGCTAAGCCATGTGGTCACAAATATTAGCATTGGCTATTATTTCTAAGCATGATGTCACATGACTGCACTGCTTAACGATGACAGTTCTGGCAGTCCCAGTTGCCATTGTTAAGTGAGGACCACAAGGACTTCACATAACTGCAACTTTTGACTTCCTGCTGACTTCCCCATTGGCTTTTGGGAAGCTGGCAGGAAACATCGAAAATCATCCATTGCTCGCTGCAATGTCATAAACGTACGTCGGGCACCAAGTGCTCAGTTCACAATCATATGGCAGCAGGAACCCAGCAGCAGCTGTGGTGGGATTCAAATTTTTTTACTACCTGTGGTTCTGTGGGCATGGCTTGGTGGACATGACATAGCTTGGTGGGCGTGGCTTGCTAGGCATGGCAGGGGTAGGATACTGTAAAATGTCCATTCCCTCCCCACTCCAAGGAAAGGTTACTGCAAATCCCCATTTCCTCCAATCAGCTGGGACTCGGGAGGCAGAGAATAGATGGGGGTGGGACCAGTCAGAGGTGGTATTTACTGGTTCTCTGAACTACTCAAAATTTCTGCTACTGGTTCTCCAGAACTGGTCAGAACGTGCTGAATACCATCTCTGAGCAACAGGGACCCATATCATTTGCTCAGTGTTCTTGTAAGTTTGAATGGTCACTGAACAAGTGGTTGTTAAATAAGGACCTGTATTTTGAAGAAGCAGGATAGGAAGAATATTGATACTTTTGAAATTTGGTGTTGGAGTAGACTCCTAAGAATATCATGGACAAACAAAAAAAGGAATAATTGAACCAATCAACTCACTCAAGAAACAAATTACCAAGCTCTCATTAACTTACTTCGGATACATTATGTGACTACCTAGCTCTCCAGAAAAGGATCTAATGCTGGGAAAGGTGAAAAGAAAGAGAAGAGGTTGACCAGCAGCAAGATGGATGGACCTAATGACAATGACAGTGGATGCACAATTGAAAGATCTGAAAGACCAGGTCAGGGATTGATCATTCTGGAGAAATACTTGTTCTTCTTCTTGTGCCATTTCTGTCATCGGATGTTGGCCATCATATTGGCAATCCAAAATAATTAAATAAAAAATAAAAAAAATTGTTAGACATAAAAACAATGTGATGGCACATAATCAAAAATCAATTGTTGCTGCTAAAATATCAGAATAGAAAAACTTTCCCAAGGTGGCGCAGTGGTTAAATGCAGCACTGCAGGCTACTGCTAGATCAGCAGTTCAGCGGTTCAAATCTCACTGGCTCAGGGTTGACTCAGCCTTCCATCCTTCCGAGGTGGGTAAAATGAAGACCCAGATTGTTGGGGGCAATATGCTGACTCTCTGTAAACCGCTTAGAGAGGGCTGAAAGCCCTATGAAGCGGTATATAAGTCTACTGCTATTGCTATTGCTATTATACCAAAATTTTGCTTCCCACTTGCATTTTGCTTCTCACAGTAGCCAATTGTATAAATCTTTGCAAGCTTAAATGCAGAGGAAAACTCTGCCTTCATTATAACCAGAAGCTAGATGGACTCGTTCCAAGGGGAAAATACAAGTAAACTGGAAGGGGAACATTGTGGCCAAAGATCCTACAAAACCTAGATCCAACATCACCCTAGCCCCATTTTCCCTAATAATGAACACCTTTGTTCTGTTAAATTATTACATTCAGAACAGACAAATTGCTCATTTCTTTTCCAAATAGAGCTCCAGGAAATGTGGGCTTGTGGCATCTTGCCTAAGTTTTTAATTATGAGCCAAATGGGTCAAAAGTTCTCTATGATGACTACTTCTCAAGCTTCCCTTCTTTAAGATGGTGGATTTCTAGAATTCCCCAGCCAGCAATTCTAAGAGAAGTTCACACATCTTAAAGGGGTCAAGGTTAAAAAACATTGATCTACTTCCTGCAATAACACCCTTACCAAATATCCCCTTTATTCCTCCAAAGTTCCCACTAAGTATCCAGGTCAGTTCTGCCAAGTATTACTTACTGCCTCTCATAACCTCACTTCCTTTTACAGCTGGTTGGCCCTAATTCCATTAATAGGTTCTGCTAATGAGAGGCTGCAGAGGGCTTGGGCAAAGTAATGCAATAAGAAGGAAATGACTTTTCTTCTCATTGGCCATGTGCCATCTCTGGATTCTGGTAGTTGATGAATAGAAATGAAAACCATCTCTCTCCTGAGAGCTAGCTGCTGGCCCAAGGTAGCCGATTAAGCCTTCTATAATCTAATGCTGAACCAGTAATCCCATCATGACCAGCTGGCCTGAACAAGAAGATTGGCCTGGGGAAAGTTGAACAAAATATGTGATCACAACACAAGTGAGTACACAGGAGGACTGCATCCTACATTCAGTCTACCTCTTTTGTGGCAAGATAGCAAGACAAAATAGTGATCAAATCCTCCTCCTTTGTTCCTTCTTTCCTCCCTTCCGTCCATCTGTCTGTCCTTCTGTCACACATATACAAAACAGTTCAACAGTTTGCAAAGAATAGCATAACTTTCTTTCATTTTTAGAATAGAATAACAGAGGTGGAAGGGACCTTGGAGGTCTTCTAGTCCAACCCGCTGCTTAGGCAGGAAAACCTACACCACTTCAGACAAATGGTTATCCAACATCTTTTTTAAAACTTCCAGTGTTGGAGCATTCACAACTTCTGGAGGCAAAAGTTTTGCGGAACTGCAGCTGTTCTGCTGCAAAAAATTCACTGCTTCTCAGAGCTTTTATACACAAACCCTGCCTCCTCCCTCTGCCAGTTTACATAACCCATATTTGAGTTAAAATATCAAAACCGCAAAGGGATTGCTAAGGGATAGAGTCTTGGGAAAGTTTCAGCCATGTGCTGCCTGAAATTAATATATGTTGTGTATATCAGCATTATTCATGTGATCTTTCAACAAAAGAAGGAAAATAGATCTTTCCATTTCCCACTGAGAGTTCAGTTAGGTCAGTTTAAAAAGTTGGAACCTCATCTCCTCTCTGGAACATGAAAGCATTTTCAGCTAAAGCAATGCCTGAAATGTATTTTATTTTCAACATTTATAACTTGCATTTTCATAGTGTTTTTTTTTTAAATTATCCCAAATCAGCTATAAAGAATGTTGTGTCTTGTGAAGATGTTGGATTTCCATGGCCCTGTAATTTAAGATTACAGGAGCAAATGTCCAGTGACTGTAAATGGCACAAAAGTTAGGGAAACCTGACTTCGTTTCTGCATAAAGCAACAAGAGTTTTCCTCTGGTGCTACATTAGAAATTAGTCTTGATTCCTTCTGTGAATACCTGAAACCCACAGGAACTGAGTAAAAGACTGCAAAGTTCCACATCCAAGTATATGCAAGTTAGATAAAGGATCAGGGTTCCTATAGAGGTAGCCCACGACATACGATCTCAATTGAGTCAATACATTATGTTGCTAAGTGGGACATTTGTTAAATGATTTTTGCCCCATTTATGACCTTTCTGGCTACAGTTGTGAATCACTGCAATGTTAAGTTAGTAACATGTTTAAGTGAACCTGGCTTCCCATTGATTTGCTTGTCAAAAGGTTGCAGGGGCTGACCACATAACCCCAGGACACTGCAACCATCATAAATATGAGTCAGTTGTCCAGATTCTGAATTTTGATCATGTGACCATGGGGATGCTGCCATGATTGTAAGTGTGAAAAACTGTCATGTCACTTTTTTCATTGCCGTTGTAACTTTGGATGTTCATTAAATGAACTGTAGTCAGTCTAGGACAGTGATGGTGAACCTTTTTTGGCTCTCGGGGCAAAAGCGGGGGGAGCACAGGGGCGTCATGCGCTGGTGTGTCACACCCATAATGCTATGCATGTGACCTGTCCTGAATGTGTGCATGTACACACAACCAACAAACATCCCTTCCATTTTTGCCATGTTTTTTTCATCGTCCCCAGGCTCCAGAGGCTTTCTAGAAGCTGGAGGAGGGCAAAAACAGCCACCCATATCCCCACCCCTGGACGCCCTCCGAAGGTCTCAGGAGCTTCCCTGAAGGCTCCGGAAGGCGAAAAACGAACCTACGGGGAACCCAGAGGTTCGGGAATGGTGACTTCTGGTTTGGCTGTAGGGCTGTTTTTTGCCCTCCGGAGCCTTCAGGGAAGCCTCCTGAAGGCTCCAGAGGGTGAAAAACGATCCTACAGACAAACCAAGAACTTCCAGTTTGCCTGTAGGGCCAGTTTTTCACACTCCCGAGGGCAAAAAATGGCCTCAAAAGAAGGCCAAAGTCAGCCGGCCAGCTGACAAGGCAACTTCTCGTGTGCCCTGACAAATGGCTCTGCATGCCACCTGTGGCACGCGTGCCATAGGTTCGCCATCACAGGTCTAGGACTACCTGTCCCTATAATTATTTTGCTGAAAAAGCAGTTCCATAAGATATAGTCTGATGCAGGGGTGTCAAATTAATTTTCAATGTTTGCTGCATAAGGGTTGTGTTTGACTTCCGAGGGCTGGGGGCGTGGCTAGCATGACATTACTTGTGTCAGGGGCATCTGTGATGGCCTGAGCACTGTGTCAGTGGAAATGGGATCTTGGGTGCCCGTTTTCAGCCATGATGACCTCCTGCAGCCCTCTGCCAGGGAAAACAGAGTTAGGGGAACACCCAGCTTCGTTTTCACTGACCGACGGCTGCAAGAAGCCATCGCAGCTGAAAATAGAGCCTGGGATGGCTGTGGGTTTTCTCTGGCAGAGGCACCGTGGGCTAGACTTTCACTGTTTCCAGGGTGGCCTTGATGGCCAGATCTAAGCAACCCATGGGTCAAATCCAGCCTGCGGGCCTTGAGTTTGACATTCCTGATCTGATGTGTCACTTCTATCTTCTGGAATCTCCATGTCCAAAGTATTATGACTGTTTTTTATAGAAGATGTAGAGGAGTTAGGCCATGGCAAGAAAAACTATGCTTTACAGTACCCCATTTCCCCCCCCCAAATAAGACCTCCCTGGATAATAAGTCCAATTGGGCTTTTGAGAGTATGCACTAAAATAAGCCCTACCCCAAAAATAAGCCCTCCGTGAAAATATTGCAACACAGCAGCAGCCATGAGGTGACCACGCTCACCACTTCCTGCACCTCAGAAGTAATAAGAACTCCCCGAAAATAAGACCAAGCACTTATTTCGGGGGTCAAAAGAAAATAAGACCCTGTCTTATTTTTGGAGAAACATGGTAACTATTACAAAAACAGCATCTTAGCAAATAAACAGAGGGAGAGGGTGAGAAAGAAACTTGTTGACCTTTCTTGATTATTGTGGGTATAAAAGGAAAGAAAAAGGGGAAATGAAAAACTCTGTCAGCTGTTCAAGATTCTGTTATTAATGTCTACATCAATAAAAGTAGAGTACTAATATTTCTTGTGGTTTCTCTTTCTTTTCCTGTTCTACCACAAAAGATTGATAGAAGCCGTATTTGCCATTTATTTTTTTCAAATGGGTACACGATGTTCCTGGCAAATTATCATAAATTTGATTTTTCCAGAACTGGGTTGATGATTATCATCAAGATTATATCTATTAGTAATTTATTTATAAACAATTAAGACTGCCAATTACCTCCAATAGATCTGGCGACTACCCGGAGGAGAGCCTTCTCTGTGGCTGCTCCGACCTTCTGGAATGAGCTCCCCATGGAGATTCGCACCCTCACCACCCTCCAGGCCTTCCACAAAGCCCTTAAAACCTGGCTGTTCCGACAGGCCTGGGGCTAAAGAGTTTTTACCCCCCTTCTCGAATGGTATGGTTGTTGTGTGTTTTTTAAATTTTGTATTGTTATGTCTTGTCTTTTTTATTCCCTTGTCTGTACCCCTTTCCCTGATTGAATTGTGAGCCGCCCTGAGTCCCCTTCGTGGAAAAGGGCGGCATACAAATGTAATCAATCAATCAATCAATCAAGATGCAGGAAATTTATTCTGATGCATTCTTAGAGTTGGCTTGCAGGTGATATATCTTTTCCAAGAACGTATAATTTTGCAGGTTGATCATCAAATAAATTTTAAGGTGCCATATGTTTTTAACATTAGTGGTATTTCAGGAGAATATTGAAAAAGTAGTGCCTCCTATTTATCTCCCCACTTGGTTGTAAATCATGTTTTAAATATGGCACCAATGGGAAACTACTGAAAGCCAAGTAGTCCTAAGAGTGAAGAGTTGCAAATGCTTAGGAACATCTGATTAGAATGTTTAAGTTAAGGATAAAATAATATCCTTAAAACAAAAACAGCTTGACTATGGAAGCAATTCTTCAGAGAAGTGGTGTACTTATATCAGGCCCCAAGACAAGGAACAGTTATTTCTGAGTAGTTTCCTTTATTGTTCTTCACTCATCCGTAGATGGACTCTTGCCAGAATTAATTAATTGCATAACTATTGATATACTTTGGGAACAGCTAAGAGGAAGCATTTTAACTTTCTTCCTGTCAACCAAACTTTCCAAGCTTTGCTGCCTTCCTCTGTATCCAAAATGTACCACATTGTTTAAATTCTTAAACAATGGACTGTTTAAGTAGAGGCTAGGAAGACACCTGTCAAGAATCCTTCAGTCTGGATTCCTGCACTGAGTATAGAGTTAGACTCAATCACTTCAGTGGTCGTTGTAATCTTCAGATTCAAATCTAGAGGCAATGAGCTTGGCCCTTTGTCTAGAGTAGACTGAACACCATCTCTTGACCTCTCAGCTCCCTCTTCCTAAGCTCCCTAAGCTGCAGAAAACTGGACAACTGTTAACAGTGTGCAGGCTATCTTCAGGTTGTAGTAAAATTAAATAGGAAGGGTGACTACAACAGTGTGATCAAAATTTTACAATGCACATAAAAAAACAAGCAGATTTCTGATTGCAATGTTGCAGCTACCCTCTTGATTTTTACTACTCCTGCAGACACCCCTGCCCATGTGGTTTAAGCAATTTCTCCAGCACGCGAGCTCCAGGGCCATTTTCCTGCTAATGAAATTATCTCCACGAATGTTGAGTGGAATGTTGAATGACTAGGATTTAAATAAACTTAAAAATGATCTGTCTCAGATGAAGAGAAGATACCCAAATCTGTCATCTTTATTTCATCTAGGAATTGACTTGCTGTTCACAAGATTACTTGGAAAACCAGGTTAGTGTCAGGAGTGGTTGAGGGTGCAAAGGGGGAGCAATGAAGAAAAGCAACATGACTCTTTCACGAACATAGTTGTGGCTAGGATTTTCTCATCCTCCCCCCATTTTGAAAGCAAGGAGTTGGAAGTTAAGCTACATAAAGCCTATTTTAGGACATGCTTTACAAGGATTGTGTCAGGAGGAAAAAATCAGTACCATTTGTAAGGTTGCAGCATTGATTTATTCAAGATTTATACACAAGAAACTGATCAAATAAGGTCAACATTAAATTGGTATCCGATAAGGATCAATGGAATTCAGGAGAGATTGAACTTGGAGCATTTGTGGGAATGCAATGGGTTCTAAACTAATGATGTGCTTAACTTCACCACCCAAGCTCTGCCTGCCTTTCTCCTATAGTTTGTGCTTCTTGTCAAATAAATCGTACTCAATTTCGTGTTTCAGTATGTTTTGGCTGAACATCTCCCCGCTTGGGAATAGCTTTGTGTATTTTCAACTGCTGTGGCTCTTCCATCAGGAAGAAAAATGGAGTCTGCTATGCCTGTCAAAGATTATGTGGGATCAACAAAATTCCTGCAAGAAATGAGATTGACCATATGTATCTGTTAGCCATTTCTTACCATTTACCAAAGTAAATTTCATTCTCTGGTTTTTCCATTTCCTCCCATCAGTTAGACATTCCCTTGCAATAAATGATGAGAGGTTTAATGCAACACACTATGGAAATTCATGCTGTCCTGTGTAGCAACCTGCCTATCAACAAATGATGGAGCAGGCATTATAGGCAAAAATGGAGCAAACAGAAAAACAGGAAACATACGATTTACAGGAATGACCTCCCAAAAAGAGTTCACAAAATTTATTTGTTCTTCTGTGTGCTATCTGTACTTCTTAAAAGTCACAACTGGCTCATTAGAATGTGAAAAGAGACCTATTGAGTCAAATCTGTTAGTTCAGCCTTTTATTCCCACATCAGCCAAAAAGATCATTGAATCCCAGAGTCAGAAACAATAACCCTGCATTCATGTTTCTTTGCAACATAGTACTTGAAGGAACACTGTCCAAATCTCTGACACAGCAAGAGCCATTGTGGTTCATCTTTATTCTTAATTGCCTTAAACATTGTAAAACATGTAATTGATAAAAAAAGAGAACATTTGTAGCTCAGGGTTGAATTGAGGGGTTATTGGTGTTCCCTGAGCTTGTTTTTCTTGTGGACTAGTTACATTACCAAACTAGCACTGATGATGTTACCTAGTTTGGTAATAAAACATTCACAAGAAATCAACCAAGCTCAGAGAGCACCAGCAACCCAGAAGCCTGATTTCCACTCTAATCTCAACCCAGAAGTAAGGAGAAGCCTGATCTCCCCACACCCATTTCCCCACTCCCAGCACAATGGTGCCCTGGGTTCAAATCAGGAGAAGGTCCTGCCTTGTTAAGCCTCATCTAGGCCTGCACACAACCATCATTCAAGACCACAGTCTGCATTACCTATAAGAACAGCTTCTGGCAAGGGACAGGCTCCACCTTACAAGAACTGGGAAGAATGTATTCAGAAAACAACTGGCTCAGCTTATCTGAAGGGTTTGAAATAAAACCAGCGGGGAGGGGGAAATGACCAATCTTTAGGACTTAGTCCCAAGCATAAACCCCAAAACAACCAATCAAACAAGGAGGTAGACAGTGATGGGAAGGAATAAAAACTCATGTGCATCTGAAAAACTCAGATATGTCTGAAATGGCTTAGAGTCTCCTGCTTGAGCAGTGGACTGGATTTGAAGACATCCCCCCCCCCCCCCAGGTCACTTCTAGCTCTTTTTCTGTTATTCTGTTAAGCTACCTAAATAACAATAGCACTTAGACTTATATACCGCTTCACGGTGCTTTACAACCCTCTCTAAGCGGTTTAGAGAGTCAGCATATTGCCCCCAACAATCTGGGTCATTTGAGATCTGACTGTATTTGCCAAAATCCAGTCAGTAGCAGCAAAAAGAAAAGTCAAAACACCCACAAGGAAGAGTATGATTTATATTCTGGAGACTGTATCTTCTTTCATCACTTCGTTGAAATCCGGTCTGTGCATTGGCAAATGATGCCACAGGATTTTTTTGCTGCAATGACTGGTTTAATTCCCTCCCCCATTAGCCCATCCTTTTTTTTTTTTTAAACAGAACTTTTTTATTTTTCTTTAAAAAAAAAACCACAAATATGTCATCATTTGTCAATCATTAAGACATTGAAGTACAATTTTTTTTTTGTTGTGTGTACCCCTCCCTCCCTCCACCCCCCCCACCCCCCCCTCCTCCTTCCCCCCCCCCGACTTCCCAGAACCCGTACACGGTATGGATTTTTAACTAACACAGTCTAAAATCTATTGAGAAAAAAGAAATAAAGAAATTAATGACATTCTAGATTGACCTTAGCTTCTTCTTACTGAACTGACTTTTAACAGTTTAAATCATTTCTGATCTTAAGCATAGGCTAACTGGAATTTCTTAGTCCCGTATTTATTTTGTATATAGTCAATCCATTTTTTCCAGTCTCGTTTATATATCTCATTTGAATGATCTTTGAGATATGCCGATATTTTAGCCATTTCGGCTAAGTTTGTTACTTTCAATGTCCATTCTTGGATTGTAGGCAAGTCTTCCTTCTTCCAATATTGCGCCACCAACAGTCTTGCTGCAGTTATCAGGTGCAGAATCAAATTGGTCTCTACCACTGTAAAGTCAGTACATATACCTAGTAAAAATAACTGAGGAATAAACTTTATCCTTCTTTTAAAAACATTTTGCATGACCCACCATATTTTTATCCAAAATGCCTTAACCTTTTGGCAGGTCCACCATATATGATAATATGTAGCATCGAGAGAGCCACACCTCCAACATTTAGGCTGTACATTCGGATACATAGAAGCCAACTTTTTAGGATCTAAATGCCATCTATAGAACATCTTGTAAAAATTTTCTCTCAGATTTTGAGCTTGTGTAAATTTCACATTTCTTACCCAGATTCTTTCCCATGTATCCAACATTATTGGTTCCTCAATATTTTGAGCCCATTTTATCATACAATCTTTAACTAATTCTGTTTCCGAATCCATCTGTATTAATACATTATATATCCTCTTTATATGCATTAAGCTTTGATCTCTTATTTGTTTAAACAGATTATCCTCAACTTGGATAAAACCAATTTTTGATCTATTTTCCACCTAGCCTGTAATTGCCCATACTGGAACCATGTTTGAACTACCTTCTCCTCTTTTAATACCTCTAAAGATTTTAATTGTAATACCCCCCTTTCCGAGGTAAGAAGCTGTCTGTAAGTAATTCTGTCCTGTTTTTGTGCTGTATTCATATTTTCAATTGCGTGTCTAGGAATTGCCCACATGGGTATCTTGTCATTTAATTTATATTGGTATTTCTTCCAAACCCGCAATAAAGCATTTCTTAAAATATGACTTTTAAAATTCTTATCCAATTTTTTGTTGAATAACAGGTAAGCATGCCAACCAAATACCAGATCGTGTCCCTCAATATTCAATATTCTATCATTGGTTAAATGAGTCCAATCACTAATTACAGATAATGCCACTGCATCATAATATAGTTTTAAATTAGGTAGTTTCAAACCTCCTCTCTCACGTACATCTTGCATTATTTTCATCTTTACCCTCGGCTTCTTTCCTGCCCACACAAATTTGTTGATACCCTTCTGCCATTCTAAAAGGTTCGCATCTTTTTTAAGTATAGGTAACATTTGGAAAAGAAATAAAAATTTTGGTAAAATGTTCATTTTCACTGCCGCTATCCTACCCAGCAAAGATAAGTGCAATTTCTCCCATTTTTTCATCTCTGTCTGTATGCTATGCCAAAGTGGTTCATAATTATGCTTATATAATTTCCCATTTGAAGTTAAAATGTTAACTCCAAGATATTTGACTTTTTTTAACTACCTCACATCCTAGAATCACTCCTAATTCTTCCTTTTGTTTAATATTCATATTTATAGCTAATATTTTGGTTTTTCCTAAGTTTATTTTAAAGCCCGACACTTGACCATATTGATTAATCGTATTCATTAAAACCATACTGGATTCCTGCGGTTGTTCCAATATTATGACCAAATCATCCGCAAAAGCGCGGACTCTATATTCTTGCTGCCTAATCTTGATCCCTTTTAAACCATCCAAGCCCCGTATTTTATTCAACAATACTTCCAAAGTTATAATAAACAATAATGGGGACAAAGGACAGCCCTGTCTTGTACCTTTTCCAATTTGAAAAGAGTCTGTTAAACTTCCATTGACTATGATTTGTGCTGTTTGCTGTTGGTATATTGCTTTAATTGACTGTAAAAAATTATCTCCTATCTGCATTTTTTGCAGTATCTTCAGCAGAAATTGCCAGTTAACTCGATCAAAGGCCTTCTCAGCATCCAAAAATATAAACGCAGCAGGGATCTGGTTGTTCTTTCCCAAATATTCTAATGCATTAATAATTAATCTAACATTACTTTTCATCTGTCTCCCTTGTATAAAACCTGTTTGGTCCGTATGTATCAATTGTTGAATGACCAACATTAACCTATTTGCTAATATTTTAGTAAAAATTTTATAATCTACATTCAGTAATGAAATAGGTCTATAATTTTTGGGTTGAGTAGTATCTTGATCTTCTTTGAGTATCAAAGATATAAACGCTGTCTTCCAAGATGGAGGGACTTTACCTTCCGTTTGAATCATATTAAATAATTCTCTAAGAGGTTCTACCATTTCTAACTGTAAGTTTTTATAGTAAACCGCTGTCAAGCCATCTGTACCTGGTGCTTTCCCTGACTTTAATTGCTTAATTACCTGCAGGATTTCCCCCGAGGTTATTGGTTGATTCAATTTTTGCCTGTGTTCTTCTCTAACTGAAGGTATTTTCTCTTTGTCTAAATATTTGTCTATGTCTAAACCATTAATTTTATCCCCTTTATACAGTTCTGTAAAAAATTCCCAGAAAGCCTTTTGAATCTCTTCCTGTTGAAACACCTCCTTCCCTCTATAAATCAGTTTAGATATATTTCGAGTTTTCCTTTTTTTCCTAATCTGATAAGCTAACCATCTGCCAGGTTTGTTTGCGTTACAAAAGGTATTGTGTTTTGCATATAATAAATTAGTGGCTACCTGGTCAGAGATCAGCATGTCAAATTGAGATTTTAATATGTTAATAGCTTCCTTAACCTTTGTATCATCTGGGTTCATTGTTAACTCCAGCTCTTTTCTCTTAATTTCCTCTTCCAGTTCTGTTCGTTTTAACCCTTGCTTATTTCTATGTGTTTTATTTATATTCATCAAAACTCCTCTCATATACGCTTTGCTTGCGTCCCATACAAATTCCATAGATGTACCCTTATTCATATTCAAAACAAAATATTCAGATAGTAATTTTTTACAATCATTAATATACTTTTCATATCTAAATAAGTTTTCATTCAATCTCCAAGACCTTCTTGCCTGCACTACCCTTCCCAACTCCATCCAAACTGGGTTATGGTCCGAAAGGACCCTAGCTGCAATCTTTGTTTTCTTGACCCTAGAAAGCAAATCATTAGTGGTTAGAATAAAATCAATCCTTGAGAGGGATTGATGCCTGTCCGAGAAGAAAGTGAAGTCATATTCCTCTGCATTTCTTTCTCGCCAAATATCTCTCAATTCAAAATCATCCATAATGTCAAAGAAAGATTTGGGTAACTTTGCTCGCATCTTGGTATTTAGGCGGGAAATCTTCTTATCTCTCTTAGTGTCTATCACTCCATTCCAGTCACCCAATAGTATACAGGAACTATAGTCCCACTGTACTAATTTAGCATGAAGATTTCTATAGAATCTATCTTGCTGTTGATTGGGAGCATAAATTCCCAAAAGTAATGTCTTTTTCTCTTCTAAGATTAAGTCTAAAGCAATATATCTTCCGAAGGGATCTGCTTCTATTAATTCAGCTTTCATATCTTTTCTTAAGTATACAACTATACCATTCTTCTTTTCCATAGCAGAAGCTGCAAATGTTGACCAAGTTTTGAGTTGATCAAATATTTTTGATCAGTTGACTTGATATGAGTTTCTTGCAAACAAATTACATCGTTCTTAAACTGTTTGAGATAATGAAATATTTTCTTCCTCTTCTGTGGAGAGTTCAGTCCGTTGACATTCCATGTTAAAATCTTAGTTGTCATCTTTGGTTGGTTGAAGCATTTTTAGAGCTTCCTGCACGGCCTGTTTAACCTTAGGTCTAGCTCCTCCCACTGCTTCCAGATTTGTTATTGTAGTTCCTTGATCGATGGCCGATGATTGTTGATGCTGTTGCTTTTTAGCTTGTTTCTCCATACGTCTAGTAGTCATGCGGCTAGGTCTTGGTTCCATAGCACCTTGCACTTCTAGAGAAGAGAGATGCTCCATCTTGTCTGGTGGTTGTGTAGTTTGCTGTCTATCCTGTCCTTCTTGTGGTCTTTCTCTAGGTCCAGATGGTGCAGGGTGTCCGGCCTTCAATATATTATAATAAAAATCTCGGGCTTTCCATACAGAGTTGAGGCGGTACCTTTGCTTATCAAATGTAAATATGATGCCAAATGGTGCATCCCATCTATACTGTATCTGACGATTTCTGAGTTCTTCGACCAAAAAAGCGTAGTCTCTCCTGGCTCTTAACATTTGAGGTGGTATCTCTTTCAAAACAGCCAGGTCTTGACCGCCAATTTGAAGCTTAGTGTTATAAGACGCTTGCAGTACCATATTTCTAAGCTCTCTTGTAGTAAAATATATAACGATGTCTCGAGGAAGCTGCTTCTGCTTTGCCAGCCAGGAGTTAACGCGGTAAGCTTTGTCAATTTGCCAGTCTTGGTTGGTCCCTGGTCTTCCCATCAGGCGGTCAAAAGCTTCCGATAGGATCTGTTTCAGGTTCTCCTGTTTCTCCTCACGCAGCCCCCTTACTCTTAATGCGAACTCCATTTGTCGGTACTGTATCATAATAATTTCTTTTTCAGCATTTTCCACTTTTTGTTCCACCACCTCTGTTTTCAATGTCAAGTTAGCATTGGCATCATTAAGAACCTCTAGAGTATCTTCCACTCCAGAAATATGTTCTGTTAATACAGTTACAAGACTCAGCATGTCGTCTCTAATTTTATCAACCTTAGCCTCAAATTTCTCATACAGCTCCTGTTTAAGTCCTTTTATTTCACTTTTAATTTCTTCTTTCATTTCTTTTATTTCCTCTTTTCTCTCCTCTCTATTATCTCTAAATTTATCTTCCATTTTAATTGTCTGTGCATTAAGAGCCTCGCTTAGATTACTCAGGAAAAATTCTTTCGTTAACACATCCCCAGCAGGGGGCGTAGGAAGCGGAGGCTGCAGCTTTGTGCCAGGCACTGAGGATGTGCCCCTGGAAGTAGAGGGTGATGACTTCAAGTTAATATTTGGTTTTGAGGCCATTTCAAAATTTATCTGCCTGCAGTTAATAAAACTCTATTGCCTGAATATGCAGCTTTAAGTAAAGAGGCTTTTATTTTGAAGTTTAAGGCTTGGCAAAACTTTCAGTGAGTAAACATTGTAACAAGACCGTTCAGCAGATTCATCACCATTTAACTTCCAGATAAGCAAGGTTAATGAAGGAGTAAAATTCTTCTATTGTGAAACCAAAACATATGATAAGCAATCTCTTTTGTTTTGAATTCTTGTGAGGATTAGCAAAAAGTGTTCGTTATTACCGGAGAAACCAGCCTGCTCGGCGCCATTTTAAAAGCCTCTAAGTAAATAATTTTTCGGAGGAGAAAAAGAAAAGAAGCTAAAATGTTGATAAACAATTATTGTCCACGCAGTAAACGGATTCAGCTCGTGATAAGATTAAATCAAACAAAACTTTGAGCAGAGTGGGGGAGACCTACTTTGTCCTGCACAAGGCAGTTTGAAGTTCCCAGCACGGACAGCCGTTCTGCCTTGGGCTAGCCCCCCTTTCCTTGCAAGCACAAAAGCTGCAAAAATCGAAGAGCATTTGCCAGCAAAACAGTTTCTTCTTTCCTTCTTGCCTGAAGGATAAGAAAACCTGATAAGACGTCAGATGGAAGATCCTCTAAACAGGTACGTAGCCAGGAATTCGGAGGCAGCTGATTTTTTGCTGCCACCACCAGCAGGCTCCTCCCAGGAAGCCCCCCATTAGCCCATCCTTATCACTTTTGCTCTCACTATGGGGACCAGCATGACTGACACCATTTTGGTAGTCTGGATGAAACAGCTTCTTCTGTTGCCTTACGTCTGTGATGGCGAACCTGTGGCACGTGTGGTTCGGGTGAACCGGCAGAGAAAAAAATGCTTTAAAAAGCTTTAAAAAAAATAGCTTCCGACGATCACGTGGCTCAACTGTTGAGCTGCACGATCCTTGGAAGGTTTTTTTTTAATACCCGTTCACAGAATCAAGAACAATCATCCCTACTGGTTTGGTTGAACTGGGTGGATTTCACCCGATTGAGAATCTCCACAGTTCTTCTAGGCAGAGTTCACGATGGAACAGATGCTGTCTTGGTTCTGTAACCCAGCCCTCTCCCAGGAAAAAATGAAATATCCTAGGAAATATTGAAAGGGCAGAATATTTCTCTGGATGTGAAAAGAAAGAAACATGTTTTAAAAGACAGAATAGCTGCCTGCAGCTTCCTGCCCATCCCCCTTTGTCAATGAGCCATTAAAGCCTGAGCTAGTCCACTTTACATAATAAAAGTTCTCCCCTTCAGCTCCAAAGTGATGGTTTGGTTTGGTTTAGTTGGTTTATTGGATTAAGGCATGATAATATTGGCCCTTCACCCACATGGCATCTGAGAACTCAACCAAACCTGGATTCAAAACACAGCCTAGAGAGTTGCCCCTGCATAGGCCCATGAGAGTTTGACAACCAATCAGAATACAAGATCAAGATCAAAGGCCAGAGAGGGCATAAAATCAGGGACTCAGCTTCTCTTCCTCCCTTGCTTTCCCTTCTCTTCTCTTCTCCACCAACATTGAAGCATGTGATCACCTTTTCTGTTCAGGACTCAAGCCATGTGGTCCTGTCCACCATTAAAACCATCTTTCCAAGCAGCCTCCATGTCTCCAGTGTCTTTTTCCCCACTTGGAGCCGAACCCAGAAGGACATTTCTTCCAACAGTTCAAAAGAACATTTTTCTGACCGTATAGCCCAGTGGTAGTCAACCTGGTCCCTACCACTCACTTGTGGGCGTTCCAGCTTTCATGGTGGGCATTTTGTCCGATACTGAAGCACTTTCCTTTTCAAAACTTAATTGACTTCCTACTTTATAAATCACCATTATGTGGAACCGGTGGGTGGTTAGAAAATTTTACTACTAACAGACATACAAAAGTGGGCGGTAGGTATAAAAAGGTTGACTACCCCTGGTATAGCCCTTACTTTTCTGTTTCTATCCTCTGTACTGGTTAGTGGTTTTAAAGTAATCTGATCATGTACATATTACTGCTATGGACTACTAGGGTATGTGGTAGGACATTTTAGTGCTATGGCCTACTAGGGGTAATTTGTTGAGGATGGGACATGCCCCGAAAGCTCCTGAGGACAAATTCTGAATTAATCATTATATCAACTCCTGTATTAATTTTAGAAGACTTTTATAGCCATTAGTTTACAAATGCTTCCCAGAATTTGACAGATCATCCAAACATGTACTTGGTTTCAAAGTGAAATGCTCATTGGTATCAACATGTTTTGCAACTACTCTCATTGGTCAAGCATAACAGATAGCTACCAAATGACCCATTTTCTTACATTTGAGGCATTCTTCCATCTTGGCAGCGCATCCCGATTTTTGTTTGTCTTTTTCAGCAGTTCGTGCATCTAGAGTCCATCTGCTGTACTAATAGAAATTGCATTAACGAGACAAAGAGCACATACTGTAGGCTTTCCTTTTTATAGGACTGTTTGAATGCTGAGCTGGTTTAGCAGCCATCTGCACCTCTATTAAGATTTCTTGATTCAGTCCTATCTGACCCTTGAAATGCTCAGAATAGTCAGAATAATACTGCTCCTAGCATAATTAAAATAATTTATGTTGCTTCTGAAATAATGCTTTGTTTATTTATTTTGTGAGTGTCTTGATTGTTTTAGTGTGTTTTTAAAATTGTTTAATTGTTTTATAATTTTAGAATGGTAAGCCACCCAGGTTACTTACCTTATTTTTCAGAGTATAAGACGCACCATTTTCCCCTTAAAAAACAGGGTGAAAATCTGGGCACGTCTTATACACTAAATACAACATTTTTGGCCTCCCGAAACCCCGAGCCCTTTACAAAAATGGCAGTGCAGAGCCTTTAGGAGGCTTCCAGAGTGCTCCTTGGGGCTGGGGACGGCAGAAATGAGTGAAAAATGGGCCATTTTTATGCTGGTTTTTGCCCTCCCCCCCAGTTCCTATAAGCCGCCTAAAGGCTATGCATGCACTTTTTTGACAAAAAAATAGGCCATTTTTCTGCTTGATTTTGGGGGTCCCCAGCCCCCAGGAGCACTCTACACGCCTCCTAAAGGCTATGCATGCCCTTTTTTAATTAAAAAAAACAAGCTCTTTTGGGGAGCTCTGCAGAATGCAAAAACTTTTTTTTCTAATTTGCCTCTTCAAAATCTTGGTGCATCTTATACTCCAGCGTGTCTTATAATCTGAAAAATACGGTAGTTGAGTTGGACAGCTATAGAAATTGAATAACTAAAACAGGACTAAAATACCTAATTGGTATTTGAGATCCTCATTTTTGCTGAGTCCCTGCTCAATCATCGTGCAACTGACTTTTACTTATTAATTAAACTTATATTCCACCCCTCTCAGCGGAAAAAAAACTATATAAAAACTAGAACCACGGTGACAGATGGCAGAGGGATAAGATCATCTTCTTACCCTATTAACCACCTCCAGCTATCTAATTACTACATGATTGTTTCCCAGCACCAGCAGTAAAAGATTTTAGAAAAGTTTTTTGCCTGCCACTCATTGGCATAAATAAGGCTCAATACCTGAAGATCTTCTTCAGTTTAATAGCTATGTTGTATAGAAAGAATCCTATGCAAGATACACAGGAATAATCTCTACTTCCATCCAAAATCTGTTAAGTATTTTGCTAATTCCCCAAACTTCAGAGCTTTGAGTTTCTTTTTACTCATATTTCCAGAGTTGCTAAATGGTTCATATTCCTGACATAATGATTGTTCTTTTTAAATAAGTCTCAGACTTACACTAAACCACACTAAGAGGATTTCCATTAACTGCACCCTCTATCCATCTCATTGCATGTTTTGATCTACCCACCTTAGTGTTTTGTTCGATTTTACATCAGGATCAGTCAAGCATGTTTTCCTTGCAAGGTATTTTATTTCCATGATAATCTACTGACTTAGGATCTCATTGTATTACAACTTCTGCCAATTTAGCAGTTCAAAAGCACGTAGAAAAATAGGGACCACCTTTGGTGGGAAGGTAACAGTGTTCTGTGTGCCTTCAATGTTTAGTCATGCCGGCCACATGACCATGGAGACATCTTCAGACAGTGCTGGCTCTTCACCTTTGAAACAGAGATGAGCACCGCCCCCTAGAGTTGGAAACGACTAGCACATATGTGCGATGGAAACCTTTATCTTTACCTTAATCTCTGAAGGGAGGATGTTCCACAGAGCAAAAGCCGCTGAAGAAAAAGCTCATCTTCTAATTCCTATGTTTAACTAGATGCTTACGTAAAGAAGTGCTTCCTGTGCCTTTAATCTAACTCAAATCTCCTATGTTCCAAGAAGCTCTCACATCCTTTCTTCTTGTGATGAATTATGAGATGGTGGCAGCCCTAGCCTGCCCAGGCATCTGTTCCACTTGTTGCACAACCCATTGTTCCCAGGAATCCTTTCAGAATAATATCTGAATCCGTATCCAGCAATGTCAATGTCACTTTGGTAATTCCTTGAAGAACTGGCAGGTCCTTTCCCCACCACCAGCAGAGGGCCTCCTCGGCTGCTTCTTTTACAATAGAAGCTTTATTGTGATACAACATCCGTTAGAACAGTGTTTCTCAACCTTGGCGACTTTAAGTCCTGTGGACTTCAACTCCCAGAATCCCCCAGCCAGCAGAGCTGGGGAATTCTGGGAGTTGAAGTCCACAGGACTTAAAGTCGCCAAGGTTGAGAAACACTGCATTAGAATACAAACTGATGAGGCTGCTCTGTGCCACCTTCGGGGAAGTATCACCCTCTACCTTATCTTTGTCTTTTGGGGGAACAAGCGGGCATAAGAGCCATGGTGGCGCAGTGGTTAAAATGCAGTGTTGCAGGCGAACTCTGCTGACTGTCAGCAGTTCAAATCTCACCAGGTTCAAGGTTGACTAAGCCTTCCATCCTTCCGAGGTGGATAAAATGAGGACCCAGATTGTTGGGGCAATAGGCTGACTCTGTAAACTGCTTAGAGAGGGCTGTAAAGCACCGTGAAGCACTTTATAAGTCTTAGTGCTATTGCTATATTATCCACTGAAGTCCTACACTTCAGCCACTCACCTTTTTTATTGAGAATATCTCAAGGCCAACGAAGAATCCAATGGCATTCAGGGAAATGTGATTTGAAAAGTCAGTGGTTTGCTTCAGGACACTTGATTAAACACAGTTAAAACACTTGATTTAAAATTTTAATTTTAAACAGGGTAGAAATAGATGGCCAGGTCCAAAACACGATATCTGTGGACATATTGTACCCATACCAAACCAATTTTGTTATATACATGATGTACGATGACAATAAAGGCTATACTATACATAGGATCTGTATCAAGGACTCTTAGTCTAGAGCAGGGTTGTCAAACTCCTGGCCCATGGGCTGGATGCATCACACCCACGCCCTGTTTAGCAAAGGGGGGAAAAAGTCCCACTACGTGTTAGAATATTCATGACTGGGAGAGACATGGTAACAAGGTCAGCCAATGAATAGACATAGCAACTCAGCCAGCCAATGGGAGCTTAGATAGATCTGAGTCTGTGCAGAGAATTGAAACAGAAACTTAAGCAGTCTGTCTGGGCTTGTCTGCTGAAATGAAACTAACTGCTTGTGTTTGCCTGTACCTCTCCTGCCTTGTGTTTACATGGAGGAGCCACCTGTTGGTATTGTACATTTATTCATCTATTCTTAGGTATATAAAGAAGTTAATGAATCCTGCTGCATCAGTTATCTGTGTGTGCTTCTGGATTTGAATTTATGCAACAAACTCTGACAATGTGTCATGTTACGACAATGTGACAACATGAATTTGACACTCCTGGTCTAGAAGAACCTGTTAAGGTTTGTAACCCTTCCATTCTGTAATTTGCAAAAAGAAGAAAACAGAATTTAAACACATTTTTAATATTGCAAACTAATATAAACAACATATTTCACCAATACAGTTCAAATTTTGATCATATGTTAAAGTCTTCTGAGTCAGGTTCAGCTTCCAATGATCTCATGATCACAACGATGTAGTTTCCCTGGCAATACAAAGAAAATGGTTGCCATTTCCTTCCTTTAAGATTTTATTTTTTTAACTCCCTGGGTAGTCTTTAGCTCTGACATTTTTGCGTGGTCTCCCATTTAAATATAATGAGATCCAACTCTTAATAGCGTTTTAAAATCTGTCAACTGGTTGGATTTCTCTTTTAATGCATTCCATGGATTAGTAATGACTGACCTCCCAAAAACACATTATACCCGTTGCTGTACATTTCTGTTAACTCAAATACATTCATTGAAGGTACCGTATTTTTCGGAGTATAAGATGCACCCCCCCCACACTAAAAATGGGTGAAAATTTCAGTGCGTCTTATACAGCGAATATTACGGCAGGGTGGTGGAGGGGGGTTGGTGCAGTGCCAATCAGCTGTTCTAAAATGGACCGCGACAGCAATGGCAAAGCGGTGCTGCCGCCAAACAGGCCGTGGCAAATGGGTGGTGGCAAGTGGGCCAGATGGATGCTGGGAGGCAGAGGTAGATATTTTTTTCTTGTTTTCCTCCCCCCAAAAGCTAGGTGAGTCTTATAATCTGGAGCATCTTCTACTCTAAAAAATACTATGTATTTTTCATTCCTTCCTCCTGTAGTTCCATCGCATCTTATGTCATTCAGAAGTATCTCACCCCTGAGTTTGCTTAGAAAGCAGGGAGATGAAGGATAGGAAACTTTTCTCTTGTGAATAACTTTTTAGAATGTGCACTATTGAGTCTGGTAGTTCATAACATGAATTAAAATAAGCGCAGATGTCTATTAAAAGCTGTTTTCTCACTTTGCTGGCTAGGGATTAGGGGATTTGAAATCCAACACATGGGGGAGCTATCAAGTTGGGAAATGAATTTGAAGTTTATGATCAAGTGTTCTGGGCTCTTAAATTTTAAGGATTAAAACCTCAGTCAGTCAGTTAAGAAGATGCACGACATGCCCATATATTTTCTATTGTTCCCCAAAAGCTTGTAAATGCTTTTAAGATTCATCTTTCCAAACATAAAAAGTACTCATATTTTATATTTTATGTGCCAGGCCTTCAGCCAGGCTGGATGACACAGCTCCATTAAAACTGTCAAAAACACTATTGGCCTGAATGTGAATTGGCCTCCTTTTTGCCAGATGAATCACATTTATAAGGCAGGGCAATGATGTAACAGACAAACAATATAAATATCATAAGAGGCCCTTGACACCACAATGTACTCAAAGTGGAACTTTTCTGACTGGCAGAGACTACGTTCTTTTCTCCAAGGCATCCTTGGTAATATTGGTCTTCATTATAATTTACTACCAGAAATACAAGTTCCTGTAACTCAGCAGTGTGGCACATGCTTTGCCTTCGTACAGGGTTGAATTGGGGGGCTGTCATAATTCCGAGGCACATTGGGAAATATTTTGAATAGGAGTTAGAATTAAAGGTTGGAAGCAGTGGTGGGTTGCAGACGGTGCGCCCTGGTACGGGCATACCGGAGCCTGCCCGGAGCACCAGGTACCATTCTGGTACGATGCTCCAGAGGGCCCGCCCTCCTTACCTATCTTTAAACCGTTCGGCGCTTCCGCGCATGACGCCTATAGCTCCTGTGCGATGCTCCGCTGAGCAGCTGGAGCGTGACGGAGGCTCGTGGAGGTTCACGGAGGTGTCGCTGGATGGTAAGATGCATGCATGCGCTGCGCGTGCGGGCACGTGTTCATGTGGAGGACCGTACCGGTTGCAACAGGATCCGGAACCCATCACTGGTTGGAAGGTGCCTTGGAGGTCTTCTAGTCCAACCCCCTGTTTAGGCAGGAAACCCTACACCACTTCTGACAAATGGATACCCGACATCTTCTTTAAAAACTTCCAGTGTTGGGGCATTCACAACTTCAGGAGGCAAGCTGTTCCACTGATTAATTGTTCTAGCTGTCAGGAAGTTTCTCCTTAATTCTAAGTTGCTTCTCTCCTTGATTAGTTTCCATCCATTGCTTCTTGTTCTGCCCTCAGGTGCCTTGGAGAAGAGTTTGACTCCCTCTTCTTTGTGGCCACCCCTGAGATATTGGAACACTGCTATCATGTCTCCCCTAGTCCTTCTTTGCATCAAACTAGATATACCCAGTTCCTGCAACCATTCATCATATGTTTTAGCCTCCAGTCCCCTAAACATCTTTGTTGCTCTTCTCTGAACTGTTTTTGCTTGAAACCTGGATAGGGATATGCCTATGTTCACACAACAGTCTAAAATAAATCAGACTAGTCAACCAAATTTTTATTTGACTTTTATCCTCTCTTTATTATTTTATAAGTAAAGTATATTAAAATAAATGTAGAAATGATAGCAGATTTTAGGAGAAACCCTCCTACATTACCACCACTCACAATACTAGACAAGACAGTAGCAACAGAAGATACCTTCAAGTTTCTAGGTTCTGTTATATCTCAAGACTTAAAATGGATACCTAACTTCAAATAAATCATAAAAAAGCACAACGAAGAATCATAAAAAAGCACAACGAAGAAGCCAAGGTGGCGCAGTGGTTAAATGCAGCACTGCAGGCTACCTCAGCTGACTGCAGTTCAGCAGTTCAGCTGTTCAAATCCCACCAGGCTCAAGGTTGACTCAGCCTTCCATCCTTCCAAGGTGGGTAAAATGAGGACCCAGACCGTTGGGGGCAATATGCTGACTCTGTAAACCGCTTAGAGAGGGCTGAAAGCCCTATGAAGCGGTATATAAGTCTAACTATTGCTATTGCTATTCTTCCTGTGCCAACTCAGAAAGCTCAGGCTCCCCAAGGAGCTGCATATACAGTTCTACAGAGGAATTATTGAGTCTGTCATTTGCACCTCTATAACTGTTTGGTTTGGCACTGCAATCAATCAAGTCAAACACAGATTTCAATGGATAATTAGAACTGCAGAAAAAACAATTGCTACCAATCTGCCCTCCGTTGAGGACCTGTATACTGCACAAACCAGAAAGAGGAATGTGAAAATATCTACAGACCTTCGCATCCTGGACATAAACAGTTTCAACTTCTACCCTCAAAATGACACTATAAGGCACTGCACATCAGAACAACTACCGTGTTTCCCTGAAAATAAGACACGTCCTGATACTAAGCCCAATCGGGCTTTTCAGCGCATGCGCTAAAATAACCCCCCCTTGAAAATTAGCCCCCCCAACCTACTTAAGCGCATGCACAGCCAGTCCCTGCCATTTTCTCTGTTGCTTTCCGTGCAAACAACACAAGGTAAGGAGGCGAGGCCGGAGTGGGGAGAACATGCCCCACGCACCCCATATGCCATTACCGTACCTAACGATAACACTGATGGCTGGGCAAAAAGAGCGGCTGCGTCAAAAAGACAGGCCGCGGAAGAAAGAGCACCCTCCACAAAAAGAGAGACTATGTCAAGAAGAGCGCAGCGACGTGCCTCTTGCCCCACTCCTTGCCAGTAACACTGATGACCGCACAAAAAGAGCGCCCACAGCAAAAAGAGCGCCCGCCACAAAAAGAGTGCCCCCTGTTGGAAGAAATGTCCTCCTGGGTTCAGCTCCAAGTGGGGAAAAAGATACTGGAGACACACGGAGGCTGCTTGGAAAGAAGGTTTTAATGGTGGACAGAACCACATGGCTTGAGTCCTGAACAGAAAAGGTGATCAAATGCTTCAATGTTGGTGGAGAAGAAGAGAAGAAAGAGCTGAGATGCTGAAAGTCCATGGTTTTATGCCCTCTCTGGCCTTTGATCTTGATCTTGTAAAAGCGCAAATACTACCATCAACTGCCTGAGTGAGTATCTGGAGACTCACAGAAAGACTGGTGGGGCTAGGGGCGGTTGCCATTAGCCCCCAGGGGCAGCACACAGCCTAGGTCACTAAGGGTGACCTGGGTCACTCAGCAAGGACCGCCAGCCGCTCTGCAACACTGAGCCTCCGCAAGCCTCACCAGATCACAGCAGGAGCCTAGAACAGAGCTCATTTACGAGCCACCGCTTCCAGAAGGCTAATCCCACCGGCAACAAGGGGCGCAGCAGCTCTTTGCAGCACAAGCCACTTTTCAAGCCCCGGATTGAAGCGCCCTTTGAATTTTGGTGCGAATCACCTTTTTGGATAGCAGGGGGCCATGTGCTCCAAGATGGCGAATTAATACACTTTCGCGGAGCCATAACATAACGGTTGAAGAATGACGAGCTAACATGAATTGCGATGAAAAAGTGTGAACAGCCTAGAACAAAGAACCTGATGATGATTCGTGCACAAGTGTGGCATGCAGGAGAGAGCAGCTCTGTGTCTGTACACGAGATGTCACAGTGCTGACCACGCCCCCTGCATTGATCAGAGATGCTGCTATCTGCCCTGTGTCTTCCTCCCACTGGATTCTTCAGGAAAGATTAACCCCTTCTACCATTAGAAGCACAGACTTAAAACTTGCTTAGCTTATGTATATATTGCTGACCATCAGATTTACAGTGCTAGATTTTTTTTACATAACTCGGACAAACCCTTTAAGGTTTTTTTGGCATTTTATATCTTAAATGCACCTATGTGAATTAATTAATAGTAGTTTGGACTTTAAATTTGGTTAAAAACTCCATAATATAAAAAAATACCAATTTTTTTTAAAAAAATGATAAATTTGAAGACAATTTTGCACGTTGTGGCAAATCACGACGTCTAGGAGTTTTTCCAATATTTTATTTGTTTTCAGCAACCAAAATACATGGAAATTAGATGAATATAATCAAACAGCTTCCTGTTTGGACAACATAGTTCTTTTCACACTTGCTGCACTGGATTTGATATATGATGCTTGATCTTTGGTTTGCTTCTATCTGCCCTTTTGGTTTTGACAGGTTCCATCTGATAGTTGAGGTGGGTTTGTGGGCTACTGCAAGATCATGTTGATGTAGTAATCTTGCTGTCATTTCTGAAATGTTTTGTACATAGGGAATTGTGATTCGTCTGGTCGTTGTTGTTCTTGTTGTGGTTGTTGTATGGGTGTTTGTATTGTTTGTATGCCGACATCTTCAGATGGAAGTTTTGTGGGTGTCCATTTCTCTCAAAAAACTTTGTATAAGTGTTTTTGTTCTATTAAATCCTATAAATCCAACTAAACTAAACTAAACTAAACTATTGTTCTGGCCTCTGTGGTGTTACAATGGGATTCCACTCTCCCAAACAGTGCTCTGATGCAGCTTTGTTTGTCACATTTTAGGTGGTTGTGGTGGAAGTTGCCTTCCTGTACGTATTGACCCTTTTAAAATAAACAGCAGAGGTTCTATAATAACATATTTCTCATCTTCATGTCCAGATTAGCCCTAAACTCTTGGGATTAAAAAAAACCTGCTTCCAGATGTGTGGGCATGTGCATCCATGTGCAATCACCCTGCATCGCTTAAGTGTAATTCAGATGATATCTTTCTCTGTTTGTTACCCCTTCTTGTCTTTTCTTCAACACCTTCAATACTTTTCCTTCCCAAAGAAAATGCATACATCAGAAAAATGCTAAAGAAAAGTTGAGACAATGCATTTTGGTTGTTTTAGAATCATACAAGCATTAGGAGGCCTCCTTCTATATGAAAATTGTCCTGTTACACCTATACATATCTCACCAACTTTAGCAATCGCAGTAGCACTTAGACTTATATACCGCTCCATAGTGCTTTACAGTTCTGAGCGGTTTACAGAGTCAGCACATTGCCTGCAACAATCAGGATTTTACTGACCTCAGAAGAATGTAAGGCTGAGTCTACCTCGAGCCAGTCAGGATCGAACTCCTGCCTGAGAGCAGAGTTAGCCAACAATACTGCATTCTAACAACTGTGCCATCACACATCTGTCATCAATCATTTTTCATGAAATGTTAACCACCGTCTCTAGGCCTCTGCATTGTCCCATCCTCTACTTCCAAAACTATCCAGAGATCTGACATTACTTTATAACTCTGAATGGTGCTTAGCCTGCTTCTCCTTTGCTCCTAGGTGTGGAGCTGTCCTTCGTAAGGCCCTTCCAGTTGGCTTCTTTGGCTTCAGTTCCTCCATGGTGGAGTCTTTTGTGGGCTTCTTTGTCACTGCGGCTTCTGCCTTTTTTTCTCCTAGGATCTCCTCCTGACGGATACTTATACTTTCTTGAGTATAAATGGTAAATTCAGGCAGTGTGGGCTCCATCATACTCAGGAAGTTGTAGGCAGGTAGGCGTGGCTTCCACTCTTTCTCAGACAAGGTAGCTAAGAAGGGGGAAAGCACACATCAACCAAGTATCAGGTTCCCTAATGCAGATTCCCCCAACTTGGGCATACCATAGATATGTGGACTTTGATTCCCACAATTCCCTAGGCAGCTATCATTTCTGAAATTCACATTTCATAATCTAGGTTGTTAAAGATTAACCTCCAATTATAACTGATGGGTCAATCTAAACAATATGAAGAGTTGTCTTCCGGTGCGATTCAAGGTACTAATTATGACCTTTAAAGCGCTCCATGGCTTAGGCCCAGGGTACCTGCGAGACCACCTACTGCCACCGGTAGCCTCCCAACGTCCAATGCGATCCCACAGAGTTGGCCTCCTCAGGGTGCCGTCGGCCAGACAGTGTCGGCTAGCAACCCCCAGGGGGAGAGCCTTCTCTGTGGGAGCGCCTTCCCTCAGGAATGAGCTGCCCCCGGAGCTTCGTATAATCCCCGACCTCCAGTCCTTCCGACGTGCCCTAAAAAGTTGGCTTTTCCAGCAAGCCAGCCTGGCCTGAACAAAACAAAATAAATTATTGATCACTGTAAATTTTAATTCGAATTTTTTTAAAAAAATGTTATTGTCAATTCTAATTGGGTTTGTTTGGTATATTCTATTTAATTTTTTTTTAACTTTTGTATTATGTGTTTCTTTTAATGTTATATGCCGCCCTGAGTCCTTGGGAGAAGGGCGGCATATAAATCTAATAAACCTAAACCTAAGAGTTCTGCACTTCTTTGTATCAGAATTTACTTTTCAAAAAACTGAATTTGCTTTGAGGAAGTCTGCAAGCCATATATGAAAGCTCTGAGACTGCATAGCAGCCAGCTAGTAACTAGCACAGGTGTTTACCTTCATAGTCATTATAATGTCCAAATGATGAAATATGTGAAGACCACTCAGAAGTTTCAGCTGGTCCAGAATGAAGCAATCCAGGCAGTGATGGCATGCCTCAGTATGTAACACTTTTGCTTCACAAGCTGCACTGGTAATCAGTTTGCTTTTGGGTGTGATTCAAGATGCTGGTTGCTACCAATAAAGCTCTACAGGGCCTAGTTCAGAGGTGAAATTCAGCAGGTTCTGGAGAACTGATAGTGGAAATTTTGAGTAGTTCAGAGAACCGACAAATACCACCTCTGGCTGGCCCCAGAGTGGGCGGGAATCAGTGGTGGGATTCAAACGTTTTTACTACCGCTTCTGTGGACATGGCTTGGTGGGTGTGGCAGGGGAAGGATACTGTAAAATACAATGCAATACAATACAATAGCAGAGTTGGAAGGGACCTTGGAGGTCTTCTAGTCCAACCCCCTGCCTAGGCAGGAAACCCTACACCATTCCAGACAAATGACTGTCCAACATCTTCTTAAAGACTTCCAGTGTTGGGGCATTCACAACTTCTAGAGGCAAGCTGTTCCATTGATTAATTGTTCTGTCAGGAAATTTCTCCTCAGTTCTAAGTTGCTTCTCTCCTTGATTAGTTTCCACCTATTGCTTCTTGTTCTACCCTCAGGTGCCTTGGAAAATAGTTTGACTCCCTCTTCTTTGTGGCAACTCCTGAGATATTGGAACACTGCTATCATGTCTCCCCTACGCCTTCTTTCTATTAACTAGACATACCCAGTTCCTGCAACCGTTCTTCATATGTTTTAATCTCCAGTCCCCTAATCATCTTTGTTGCTCTTCTCTGCACTCTTTCTAGAGTCTCCACATCTTTTCTACATTGTGGTGACCAAAACTGAATGAAGTATTCCAAGTGTGGCCTTACCAAGGCATTATAAAGTGGTATTAACACTTCACGTGATCTTGATTCTATCCCTCTGTTTAGGCAGCCTAGAACTGTGTTGGCTTTTTTGGCAGCTGCTGCACACTGCAGGCTCATATTTAAATGGTTGTCCACTAGGACTCCAAGATCCCTTTCACAGTTAATACTGTTGAGCAAGGTATCACCTATACTGTACCTGTGCATTTTGTTTTTGTTGCCTAAATGTAGAACCTTACTCTTTTCATTGTTGAATTTCATTTTATTAGATAGTGCCCAATATTTAAGTTTGTCAAGATCCTTTTGTATCTTTAGCCTATCTTCTGGAATGTTGGCTATTCCTGCCAGCTTGGTGTCATCTGCAAATTTGATGAGTTCCCCATTTATTCCCTCATCCAAATCATTGATGAAGTTGTTGAAGAGTACTGGGCCCAAAACAGAGCCTTGGGGTACTCCACTGCATACTTCCCTCCATGTAGATGCAGTTCCATTGAGGACTACACGTTGTGTGCGGTTGGTCAGCCAGTTACAAATCCATCTGGTGGTGATGCTGTCTAACCCACATTCTTCTACTTTATCTAGTAGTAGGTTATTATCTACCTTATCAAATGCCTTACTGAAGTCCAAGTAAACTATATTGACGGTATTCCTCTGGTCCAGGAATTTTGTCACATTGTCAAAGAATGCAATAAGATTAGTCTGGCATGATCTGTTTTTGACAAACCCATGTTGGCTTTTGTTTGCTTCTAGGTGTTCGCTAATTTGTTGCTTGATTATCTTTTCCAGAATCTTTCCTGGTATTGAGAATATATGGGGGCAGGGCCAGTCAGAGGTGGTATTTACTGGTTTTCTGAACTACTCAAAATTTCTGCTACTGGTTCTCCAGAACTGGTCAGAACCTGCTGAATACCACCTTGTGTGGGAATGGAGATTTTGCAATATCCTTCCCCCCAGGAGTGGGGAGGGAATGAGGTTTTTGCAGTATCCTTCCTCTGCCATGCCCACCAAGCCACGGCCACAGAACCGGTAGTAAAAAAAAATTGAATTTCACCACTGGCCTAGTTAGTTGATAGACCACCTGTTTTCCGTAATATCTGTCCAATAGTTTCATCTGGCAGGGTTGGTGCACTCCAATTTCTATTGAGATCCTAGATGTGTGCCTTCTTGGTGGAATCACCAATCTTTCGTTCCCCCAGAGATGAGGTTCACCAGAGATCTAAATGGCTTCCACCCTGCTGACATTTCAAAGGACCTTAAAGATCTGGCCCTCTGCCCAGGGCTTTGGAGAGAATTACTGATATCCCTCCACCCCTCCTTCTGTCCCCCTCTGGGCTTATTTTCCTTGCCATTGTTGTTTCTTTGGCTTGTAGTGTTTTGTGTTTGCTGTATCGTTTAAAAAAATGTTTTAACAATTGTAAGCAACCCAGAGTCATTGGGAATTGGGTAGCATATAATAATTTAGCAAATTATTATTATATCTATCTGCAATGATGTTTTTGTCATCAGAATTACAGAAGCATGCTATAAGTTGCAAAAGTGTGCTTTATTTATTATATTGCCAGGACAAAGAGAGTCGACAGGCAATTGGAGATAAAATAAATGTTTGAAATTTAAAATGTTTGAAATTTATCAGGGGGTATGATCCATATCCATAACATGGAGATTGCCATCCAAAACAGGGGTGAAATTCAGCAGGTTCTGGAGAACGAACCTGTAGCATAAATTTTGAGTAGTTCAGAGAACCAGCAAATGCCACCTCTGGCTGGCCCCAGAGTGGGGTGGAAATGGAGATTTTGCAGTATCCATCCCCTGGAGTGGGATGGGAATAGAGATTTTGCAGTATCCTTCCCCTGCCATACCCACCAAGCAAACAGAACCAGTAGTAAAAAACTTTGAATTTCACCCAAAAGGTATGCCTCCAGGTTGCTGACAGGATGGATGGCGTGTAAAATTAATAAATGAGTAATACCTCTGCCCTCCCCCCAATTGCCCCCTATCATTTCTAGAGGCTGATTATATCTTCCACCCAGTGAGAAGTTGGATTTTTCTGTGAAAATCTATGTTCATATTGGTAAACTGACTTAGATCCACAACTAAAGAACAATTAGTTGATATTAAAAATTTCAGAAATATCAGTCATGCCAAATCATGGGTCAAATTACTTGCAAGAACAACTTAATTCCCTAAGCAGAAAAAGTAATCTAGGGCAGGGGTCTCCAACCTTGGCAGCTTTAAGATTTGTGGACTTCAATTCCCAGAATTCCTCAGCCAGCAAAGCTTCAAGTTGAAGTCCACAAGTCTTAAAGTTGCCAAGGTCAGAGATCCCTGATCTAGGGTATCCTATGAAGTGACTGTTAAGCAAGGTTTACCTTTCCAACTTGAACCCAACTGCTCGCTTTTTTGCTTTTTTCTTAAAGCGGTCAATTTTCTAACCCCCAACGACGTTAAAATATTCTAAGTCCATTCCACGTTTAAAAACAGAAGATGCCTCAAATGAAAATGAAGCTGTTCATTCAGGGATGTACATATTCTTATGGTGAGGATAATGAAAATAAGAACATCTTTGAATTACAAGACAAATATATTGTCCTATATATAACTTGGTTTGTCCTCCCCTCCCCTTGAACTGTGAGCCTCCCTGAGTCCCCCCAGGGAAAAGGGCGGCATACAAATATTAATAAATACCAAATAAATACCAAAAAAAGGGAGAATGAGGAAGGGAATGGGAAAGAAGCAGTAACAAGGGAAAATTCTTAGCGAAGATTTTCGGGGGGGGGGGGGTATTTGCTTGGCTCTCATTATCCGTGGATTCAATTTCTTCCCAGCATGTATTGAGAACCAAAGACTCCAACCCACTACCAGGAAACAATATGACTTCCTCATCCTTTGAAGTGTGTTCTTTTTCTTTACAAAGCCCAGAACTTCCTATGGTGTGATATCATCTCCACTTGACTGTTTCTCCCTCTAATTGGATCCTTTACACCATTCTCTCTATCTGTCGCTAACCTTTGTCTTCTTTCACAATCCCTTCCTGCTTTTATCTGTACAGATCATTTTCTTCCCACCCAGATGCAAGCATTTCTGCTAACAACAGTTTGTGGTTAACATGCTTTCAATTCAAGCACTGTGGTCAACTGGCATCCTGTTATGTATCTACAATTTCTAAATAAAGGATGAGCAAGGGGACTGAAGGGCTCTGTAGGTTTTTTCAGCCACTTGAAATCAAAGCAAGAATCAATGCACATGACATGGTTTCATTCATTGTACTTCTCACGATCACTTTGTGTTTAGGGTATTGCAATATTTACTTGGGGCTGCCCTTCAAATCATCTGGAAGCTGCATTTGCTTCAGAATGCATCAGTTTGGCCAATCCTGGTTTTAGCCTATAAAGCCTTACATGACTTACCATCATAACTGAGCTTTACAAGTTCAATTTTTTTTTTAACCTGAAACAGTGAAAACAAACTGAACCAAAAACGAAAGGAGGTTTGATCAATTGTCCCTGATTACTTACCTCTCGGTGCTTCTTGTTTGGTCTTTAGTTTTTCAATCCAAGCAAGAATATTTGTTTCAGAAATGGACTGGTCTGATGGAAAAACAAAGACATGGCCTCCAGAATGAAGGCTGATCCAGAGGAGGAGAGGCACAGGGACAACAGAGTTTCCAAAATAAGCTTTCAGAATACTTCTGCCTACAGGTGTATTCTTCCTGGGTTAAGAAGAGCAAACACACACATAAAAATCAATCAATGCTAAAAGAAATGATTACAGATAAGTTATCATTCTTCTGAATGCAAGCATATCAGAAGAGGCAAGATACGGTTAGGAGGTGGCTCCATTAGGCTCACTTGCCAATAAATTTAGTCAGAACTTACTTTTTTATCTCTGGTTTTTAGCAATGCTATTTTGGCTGCACAACAGACTTTCCTGATATCACCCCTGAATTCTTGTTGGTGCTAAGTAACTTTATTTCTGTTCACTCAAGTCTTTTATATGAACTTATTTAGCCTAAGGAGCTTTACAGTTTTAAATCTAATATCTTTATTTTGGCTGTTAATTTTGTTTTGGGGTCCTTTGTTATTATGACTGTTAACCATATAATGTCATCTTTCCCATTTACCATATTTTTCAGAGTATAAGACTCACTGGAGTAGAAGATGCACCAAGATTTTGAAGAGGCAAATTTAGAGTTTTTGCACTCTGCAGACCTCCTAAAAACAGCCTGTTTTTCGTGAAAACGGACCATTTTTTGTCCAAAAAAGGGCATGAATAGCCTTTAGGAGGCTTGTAGAGTGCTACAGGCAAGGGCAAAAACAAGCAAAAAATGGCCTGTTTTTGCCAAAACGGGACCGTTTTTTGTCAAAAAAAGGGCATGCATAGCCTTTAGGAGGCTTATAGAGTGTTCCTGGGGATGGGGGGGGATTGAGCAAAAACAGCCTGTTTTTCATTCATTTCTGCCCTCCCCAGCCCCCCAGGAGCACTCTGGAAGCCTCCTAAATGCTATGCACGCCCATTTTGGTGAAGGGGTGGGGTTTCAGGAGGCCAAAAATATTGTACACTGTACAATATTCAGAGTATAAGACGCACCCAGATTTTCACCCTCTTTTTTGAGGGAAAAAGGTGTGTCTTATACTCTGAAAAATATGGTAAGTCATGTTTACAGCAGTGTTTCCCAACTTTGGAAACTTTAACATGTATGGACTTCAAATCCCAGCGTTGAAAAATGGGGAATTATGGGAATTGAAGGCCACACTTCTCAAAGCGGCCAAGGTTGGGAAATATGATTTAGGATATCTAAAGAACTTTCTTAAATCACAGTGCTAAATCTTAACCTAAAGGATATGCTAACCACAGGTTGTCCTCAATTAACAACCACTCATTCAGAGACCGTTTGAACCTACAAGGTTTACAATGCCTCCTCAGATTTCCTAGCACAAAATTCATGTTGGGTTATTCGCCTCCAATACGTTCAAACCAATGGGGAAGGTCCACATATTGTAAATTCTATCCCCAAACTGAGGTCAGTGTGGGTGTTCTGCAGGCTTACAGGTTTAGCCAGCAAGCAATAAAGGTTTTGTGGTCCTCGCCAACAGCCACTTGCTTCATTTCCTCTACTTCCTTTTTCCCAGGAATCCCGTCACTGAACAAAATGAGCAAAGGTTTCTTCATCTGGAAGTAATCAGGCAGGTTTTCCACAGTGATTTCTGGCTGCAACAAAGAAAAGCTCAAATGTAATAATGGAAAAAATGCTCCAGCCATTCTACATTCAAAGAGGCCGCCTTCAGTTCTAGTAACTGTGTGCCCAGGAGACTCTTTAACCAATTGGGCTTAATGTCAGGGTTCCAAGTAACACCCACAATGAAAGAAGACTTTGAGGCTTGAAGTTCCTCAAAGTTCCATTTTATTAGAAATGTCATATTGGCACACCTGGGAAAACCCGAATCTGAAAGCGTCCAGGTTTTCCCCACCCAAATGAAAGTCCAAGTTCCTACCCAGCACCCACATATAAATCACATGATCCAATCGGGCACTGTTCCAATTGGAAATGCCTCCCAGTCACCTCAACTCTAGGTGCAGGGGCAAGACATCCTTGACTCTGTGAGAAAGGAATGTTATTTAGACTATATACACTATATTGCCAAAAGTATTCGCTCACCTGCGTTTACTCGCATATGAACTTATTGTAAGTGACATCCCATTCCTAATCCATAGGGTTCAATATGATGTCAGTCCACCCTTTGCAGCTATAACAGCTTCAACTCTTCTGGGAAGGCTGTCCACAAGGTTCAGGAGTGTGTTTATGGGAATTTTTGACCATTCTTCCAGAAGCACATTTGTGAGGTCACACACTGATGTTGGACGAGTTTACATGGCCTACCACTTTGTGGCTGAGTTGCTGTAGTTCCCAAACACTTCCACGTTCTTATAATACAGCTGACTGTGGAATACTTAGGAGCAAGGAAATTTCACAACTGGATTTGTTGTACAGGTGGCATCCTATCACAGTTCCATGTTGGAATTCACTGAGCTCCTGAGAGCGACCCATTTTTTCACAAATGTTTGTAAAAACAGTCTGCATGCCTAGGTACTTGATTTTATACACCTGTGGCCATGGAAATGATTGGAACACCTGATTCTGATTATTTAGATGGGTGAGCGAATACTTTTGGTAATATAGTGTATCTCCCATACTCCATATAATCCCCCCTCCCATTTTCCCACAGCATTAAATGTGGCAAGCCTGAAGGCCCAATGCAAAGATGGCTTCCAGGCCTGACAGTTAATTTTCTTGCTAGAATCAAGACACCCAGATGCACTGAACGTCTTATTAGAGACTGTCTCTAAATAAATAAAAAATCAGAAGTAGAAATTATGCTCACAAATGTCTCCAACAATGCATGACGGATTACTTTAACAATGTCTTGTGTGTTATACTGCGAGAGCTGGAAGGCATTCCTTTGCTGAGTTGACGGCTTAGCAAACAGAAGCGCTGGAAGAGCTACATTATATTTATGAGCGCTGAGAAAGAAAAACACAAATATATATTTCAAAGATCTACCAAAATTGCTTTTTCATTATCTGATTGAGGAATCTTAGCAAAATCATTAGAGAAGCCTTAGTTAAACTGAACTGATCATCAAATTAAAACTGTATGCATATGCATATGAATACAATATAGGTAGTCCTTCACTTACAACAGTTCATTTAGTGACTGTTTGATGTGACCGTTTTCCACACTTATGATCATTGCAGCATGCCAGTGTCAAGTGATCAAAATCCAGATGTTTGGCAAATGACTCGTATTTCTGACAGTTGTGATGATCTTTTGTGACCTTCTGACCAGCAAAGTCAATGGGGAAGCCAGATTCACTTAACAACGGTGTTACTAATTTAACAACGGCAATGATTCACTTTAACAACTCTGGCAAGAAAGGCTGTAAAATGGGGCAAAATTCACTTAACAGATGTCCCATTTAGCAACATAAATTTTGAGCTCAATTGTAGTCGAGGTGTTAGAATATTCATGACTGGGAGAGACATGGGTAACAAGGTCAGCCAATGAATAGGCATAGCAACTAAGTCAGCCAATGGGAGCTTAAACAGATCTGAGTCTCTGCTGAAAATCGAAACTGAAACTACTCTGTGTGCTCTGAACTATGAAATGAAACTGTTCTCTCCTGCTTGTGTTCTGCTTGTAACTTCTACCACATTGAAAGAATCTACTATTGGTATTGTACATTTATTCATCTGTTATTATGTATATAAAGAAGTTAATGAATCCAGCTGGATCAGTTATCTGTGTGCGCTTTCTACATTTGATTTTTCTGCAACAAACTCTGACATGAGGACTATCTCATACTAGATTTCCTTGATGATATACAGTCCTGAAAGTGTCATCTTAGCAAACGCACAGCATTTTTCCTGAGGGAGAAGTTTAGTTAGTTTAGTTTAGTTTTATTGAACTTGTATGCCGCGCTATTCCCCGAGGGGACTCAGGGCGGCTAACAAACTAAATAGGGGAAAGGGGAAATACAAAAAACGAAAAGACAGACAAATACAAACAGCAGAAGCTGGAACAGCCCTGAAAAAAACAGCATTCCTTAGAATCACACACAAATCTGCTGTCCCATTAATCAACAGCTTTGTGAACCGCATTCAGTTATTCAAGTCTCTCTTTAGAAAAGGGCTTCCTAATCTTTTTATGCCAGAGACCCATTTGAGAATCTATTGCAACCAGTGTGCATTAAAATGAATTTACTTGCAAAACCCAAGTATATATAGTAGTATACACAGTACGTATAACTTACAAAGAAAATTTAATTATTCTCAAATACAGTTAAGAAAATATTTATGTGTGCTTTTTCATTAAACTGTTCAATCAATAACAAAATATTAACCATAATTTTAGATGACAAGAATTAAACATTTGTGGAATTTAGAGGCCATACATTACTTTCTTGCCTATGTAGATTAATGAATGAAAAGATAAATTTCAGCTAGAGGTTAATGAAAACATTTTTTTCCCATCCAAGTTCATGAAACTATCTATGGATCTCCAAGGGTTCTATGGACCTCAGGTAAAGGAACTCTGCTTTAGAAAGATGCTGACAATTAGAAACAGATCCCCATCAGCAAAGAAAAGGAAGAATTCTGTCTAGATCTCCCCCAGCCCTTAAATACAAAATCAGCCAATTGGTTCATTATGTGATTTAAGCAAGGAAAAAAGCAACATACAGAACTGTAGCATCCTCTTCATAGTAGATCCCTGTTGTGACATATCCATTTAGGATTCTTCCCGCTTCAATAAAAGCCTCTCTTGCTGACAAAACAAAGCAGCCTTAAATGTAACATAATGACCAAATTTCTTTTCTAGCCCCTGGCTAAATTTTATCAACTTCAATCAGACATGCACAGACATAAGCAGTAAATGAACCAAGTGTATATCATACAGTATTGCTTTCAACTGCAAAGAATTCCAAGGTTATTTTAGAAATATTTTACTTATTTGTTTACTCAATTTATAAACCCAATACACAGGGGTTAGGTGGCTCACGTGGTAAGACGCTGAGCTTGTGCTCCGCTGAGGTCGGGAGCTTAGCGGTTTGATTCCCATGAGCGAATAAATCGCGTAGGGATAGGAAAGGTGCCCCCCCCCCCCCGATTGCCTACTGGCCTTCTGGCATCCCATGGGTAAGATAACACGGCCTGAAAAAATTCCTTTCAGAGAGGCAGCCATCCCTGGCTAACACATGCCATACACTAAACAAAATAAATAAATAAACCCAATATATGAAAAACTGTTTATAGTCAATATATGAAAACCTAAACAAAAACAGCCCACTGAAACAAATATGGAAAATGAAATTTCTTCAATAACACTTAAGAAAAATGTAACTCCAAGATTGATTTATATTATCAGAAGTTCCTTTATATAAATTTTATCACCAATGTGCAAAAATTGTACTAACAAGAGTACCGCGTGAAATTTTCATTGTACAAATTGCATTACTTGCTGATGCACTTGTAGGCTTAGTACTGAGCTTTTACCCTAGGATTGGTCATTCTCTAACCAATAAGGCCAGCCCTCAGGGCTCAAAAGATTGGCCCTCTTGAAAGATGGACAGCATCAGCATCCAGTGCCGAAGTTCCTTCTAGAGAATCTGATTTTCATATTATGATTGGATATTTGGATTTTAACAGCTTCTTACTCTTTACAATGGAAAATATACAGGGCTACAAAATCTCTGGAAAACACCAATGAGTAAATTCAGTTGCTCTTGGCTTTTCCTATAAAAGAAAAGGATTAGAATAGAGCAGGAAGGGACTTTGGAGGTGTTTAGTCCAACCGCCTGCTCAAGCAGGAGACTCTAAACCAGGGCTGTCAAATTTGCGGCCTGCAAGCCAGATGCGTCATGCGTTGGCCACGCCCATGCCCAGTTTAGCAAAGGGGGGGAGTCGCAAAACGTCTCGTGATGACGCGAGTTTGACACCCCTGCCCTAAATCATTTCAGACAAATGTTTGAATATAATTTCCCAAATTATCCTATCCTATCCTAATTATTCGGTATATATTCATTCTTCTTAAAAGGTGAACAAAACCTTATAGAACAATTGCTCCAAAATGTTCCTCAGAAATGTAAGAAAGATTGAAGGGTAGGCAGTAGCTGTGGAACACTCATGCTTCTATTGGAAAAGCACCATTTTGCTTGGACAACCATTTTACCTCAGGCCCACATTGCATCTGAGGTCACCTAAGATGGGGGACAGACAATAGGAAGCAAAGGAGACGCTACTCCCCCTCAGCTGCCTCCGGAGTCACTTTGACAGGAGATGAGATGCTGGCAAGGCAGGTCTTTCTGATCTTGTGAGCCCTTATCAACTGTCTGAATGAGAGTCTGGTTGCAAAGAGCAGTTTGGAGCACGAGGCAGATTTCGTCAATAAAATGGATCAAGCAAACAGTTGATAATAAAGGTCCATCTGCCAGATTGTGAACAGTAAAAATGCTAGTCATGATAGATTTTCCTGTGCTAAATGAAGGGACTGGCTTGACATGTAATAACAGTGCCTTATGCTCAGAAAATAGCCCTTTGTATTAAATCCATCAGTTTAACATTTGGCTTTGGGCTTTTTGACACACTCTAGATCTTTCTGTTTACCAATCTCTGAGTCTTGAACAACTGAAATAATTATATATCAGTTTTCTCTCTTCTTTCTTTGCGCCACCCTTAATAACATATAAAAAATATAGTAAAATTTTGAAGTTCATTATCAAAAGCGATGAAAACAAATTGTTGGCAATTATCTGACAATCTCAACTCAATTTCCTGCAGAAGCTGATTTGTTTATCTCCATATAAAAGTCAGGGTTTCACCCAGCCATCAATTCAAGAGGCAACGGAATCTGGAGCCAAGTACAGATATGCTGCTGCCCCCTATTGGCCTAAGCAAACATGAAACTTGAAAAAGCAGGAATATTAAAACATATAATGTAGTTCTTGGGATGTGGTTGAAAGGAACCTTCCAAAATTACTGCTAAATTAATTTTAATGTGACAGAAGGGGGAAAGTATTAAAAACTTTGGGAGTAAAAATTTAAGTTTATCTTAGTTTAATTAAATTCAATCTAAATTAACCATTTTCTGGACCCAACTACTTCCAATTTTTTTTTAATTTTTGAAAAAAAACCACAAACTTTTACAAGTGTTTAGTTCCCACCCCCCCACCCTCCCAAATTTCCCTCTCCCCCCGACTTCCAAGAACCAATACAGGGTATAAATCTTTAACAAAGAGAATCTAAGGTACAGTTTAAAAAAAATAGTTAACAACGTATTTCCATTGAACTCTTAGCTCCTCCTTGCTGGACTAACTCTAGATAATTTATAATTCCTGATCTCTAATCATAAGCTATCTGGAATTTCTTAGTCCCATATTTGTTTTGAGTATAGTCAATCCATCTTTTCCACTCCAGTCTATATCTCTCGTTTGAATGGTCCTTAAGATATGCAGATATTTTGGCCATCTCGGCTAGGTTTGTTACTTTCAATGTCCATTCTTGAATAGTAGGCAAATCTTCCAAATTTTGGGAGCGGCCATTTCAATGCTTCTAATGGAATCAGGTTGGAGAAATTGAAGGAATGTCTTAGAGGTTGTCCTCAGTTTACAACAAACTATTCAAAGCTATAATGAGGGGACAGAACCTCAGAATCCCAGGTATTGTGAAATCCCCAGAGTCATAGGATCCTGAATTCTGACATTCCCTGCTGGCTTTCCCTAAGCAAAATCAATGGGAAAGTCAGTAGGAAGTCAGAGGTTGCAATCACATGAAATCCTCACTTTCATATAAGAATGGTTTCATTTAACAGCTACAATTGGGATTGCCAAAGTTTCTGTTGCTAAGCAGCTTAGTCACATGACATCACTTTCCAACTGCATTGCTTAATGAAAGAATTTTATGTCCCACTTGTCACAACCCAAGGACTACCTGTTGTCGACCTGTATACTGAGAAGTAACAGGAAAAAAACCCAATAAAATAAAAAGTGGAACATGAGCAATTTCAGGTTTTCCAGGACGAAGAACATCTGGTACCTGCCCCCCAGGTTTTTTCCAATATATCCCAAATAACATCTGCATTTTGTGTTTGTCTATGTGTGAGAGAGAGGAGAGATAAAAGGAGAAATGTAGTGCTTGTTTCTAACAAATAAAATTCTCTGAAGAGTGTTTACATACTTTTTAAATAAATCCATTCTTGATTCTCTGCCCTCTTATCTCCCTGGGCAATCCAAATTCTAGTATTATAAGGGAGGGAAAAAAATCATCCTCCCCCCTGAATTTGGCTCCCAAAGTGAAGCAATAATCTTGTGTAATACAGCCAGTGCCCTGTCTAGTGGGTTGTTGTGAAAGATCCCAACATAAATTTTATTCTACAATCACAAGGCAATTACAAAGTATTATTACTTTCAGTAACATTGTGTTTTGCAATGATGTTTGAAATAACCAGGCAATGGATTTACCTTCACTCATGCTTGAGTCAAATATTCCCAGTACAGAAACCATGTGGTGTGGTGAGGTTTTGTCAGTTAAATATTCTTCTATTTCTTCAGGGGTCATCAATCTCACTGGGCAAGAATTTCTGCTTCTAAAGATGTAAATTGAAACCAGACTTCAGGCCGATTTACAAGGGACAGTTTTATTTTATTTTGCTTTCGCAGAATTCTGTTTCCTAGGACAACTCCATTTCCAGCATCTCCCACGTCAGCAGCATTTTTCCAAAACAATTTCAGTGTCATAGAGAAATGTATGATGCACATCTTGTTCTTTCATCTAATCTGAATGGCACCTGTAAACTGTATATGTTTGCTTCAGCTGTGAAATGCAGAGGCAAAGCTACCTCAGATTCAGGCTTTCTAAATTCTTCTTACTGAAAGCCCACATAACACAGTATTTAAGGTGTGAAGTTTGGGTCAAGGAAATTCAGGTTTGACTTTCCATTTAAACATAAAACTCTCTCGGTGGCATTGGGTCAGAGGTGGGTTGCAGGCGGTATGCCCTGGTATGGGCGTACTGGAGCCTGCCCGGAGCACTGGATACCATTCCAGTACAGTGCTCCAGAGGGCCCATCCGCCCACCTAAGCTCCTTACCGGTCTTTTAAGTCTTTGGGGCTTCCGCGCATGTGCACAGCGCATACAGCACCTGTGCGACACTCCACTGAGCAGCTGGAGCGTCACAGAGGCTTGCAGAGGTGCTAAGACACATGTGCGGGCTGCGTACATCCACGTGGACGCCGCCGGGCCCATTCCAACCATACCGGTTGGAACAGGATCCAGAACCCACCACTGCATTGGGCCTACATTATTGCTACATCTACTTCCTCACAGGATTGTTATTATGCGGGTACAATTTAGGGGTCCACCTTGAAGTCTTGGGAAAAAAATGTGAGATACAAATATAAGAAAGAACCAACCACCCCCCAAAATGCAACAGTTTGAATCTCACATTTCTCAACTACTTCCTAGCCAGTTCTTCCCTCAAGGGTTATCCACATCAGTGGTGAGTTGCTTCTGGTTTGGCTGAACCAGTAGTAGTGGGGCCGGGAGGCTCCTCCCACCCGCCCGGATGCTTCTGCGCATGCAAACGAGCCCGAACTGGTAGTGAAAAAATTGGCAACCCACCACAGATCCACATCCTTACAAATTTCTTCCCAGGTTTGGTCTATTCCATGGTTTTCCTTATATAATCTTGAGATAATGAGAGTTTAACTCCAAAGACATCCAGAGGACACCAGAATCTAGAATGTTTACCCTAAAGTGGCTCTTAACCAGCAACATAATACTTACAATTCAATGAACTTCATCATCTCTTTGGTCTCCCACATCCCAGAGTAAGCCAGCCATGCCCCCACTTTTGTATACATCTTCATGATAGGAAATTGAGTGACATTTTCCCGCAAGCAAAGGTGTGGCCAATCCCAGCAGTTTACCCTTGCAAGTGAAATCTCAGGAGTCCCTAGAGAAGATGTTTGGAAGAAACAACAAAAGGGCAGTGATACAAATGTTTCTGGCTCTTTGTGTAAAATTCATGAAACTTTTTTTAAAAAAAATCTTAGAATCTACTCCATCAACTATTTTTATTCTATGAGGAATTGCTCTCGTTTTTATCCATTGATTCTTCAGCTGATTTTCTAATACATCAAAAATAAACATATTAGTTGGAATATCACAGGAATTTTCTGAGTCAGATCAAAGACCATCCATGAGAAAGGTATGAAGACAGTGGCTCTTTCCTGCTGTTACTCTTAATATAACTGTTTCACATGTGCTACAATTAAACCTGGAAGATCATAGAGTCAGTAGTATTTTGGTTCACTGCCATGAGTGATATCAAATTCTACATACTGTTACGTATTATTACATATTGTAAAATACTTTAGTTTACTCTGAACGTCTGAGTTCTGGCCTGCATGCACACCCGACAATCAGCTGGCTGGTGTGCATGTGCACACCAGTTTTTGGCACTGCTGCACCGGAGAAGGACAGCTGATTGTCATGCGCGCATGTGCACCAGAAACCTGGAAGGCAAACAAGCAAGGCCGTGCGTGCCAGGTGACATGGCTTCATGTGCCACTTTGGACACGTGTGTCATAGGTTTGCCATCACAGATATAGGGCCTCCTGCTCAAGCAGGGTGTTGGACTAGAAGACCTCTGAGGTCCTTTTCAACTCTATTATTCTATGTTTTATGTTATCGTGAGATTTTGCTATGCTTGCATGAGATCGTGGGGTATTTTTCTGCCATTCTTTCACAAGGCCTCATGGATTTTGGGAAATGATTACAGAAATTTCTTGGTGTCTTCAAAAGTGACTGACCGGCCGACCGACTGATTTGGCATGCTGGACAATCATTTGAAATCAAGTAATGGCAGCTGGGAAACAAAGACTTCCTGCCTTTGGTAGAAAAGAAATAACTGCAACTGCAGAAGGGAATTAGGAAGTAAATTCTGCCAAAGGCAATTCTTTATTGTTTTAAGTATTGATTTATTCTAAGGCTTAGCCCAAGAATTAATAACAGATTCTAGGACTAGCCACTGAGTAAATTTAAAACTACAACCTTTTTAAAAATGCCACTCTTCGAATCAATAGTCAAGCCTACTGGAAAGTTGACTTACATTATTATAAATCACTCAGCAGTAGCATGGCTGTTTTTCCAGCCTGGCCAAAAGTATTTAATGCCAGGAAAAAGGAGTCATTATAAATCAATGTAAAATACTGGAATAAACATAAAGACACACAGGGAGACATATGCCTTAACATTTAAAACAGATCAATCTCTTAAGTGGCTTAAATTAAAGTACATTAGATTTTGATGCATTTGTAGAAGTGCCCCTTGGCATTTGCCAGATACTTAGCAACCATCCCAGTAGACAAAGTTGTAGTTCAGATTATCTTCCTAAGCAAGAGTGTCACCTAAACGTTGGTCATTCTGTGTTTGTAAGTAAGTGGGTGCTTTACTATTTCTTCTCTTTTAGATTCCTGGATACCTTAAAAGAGACCAAGCTTACTACCTACCCCACCACCCTCCTTTCCTGCTGCAGCTGCATTCAAAAGTAAAATTGGTCAACTGAGTGCAACAGATCACACATCTGTTTATTGTGTCCAGCTTTTTAAGGGGATGAGTTGGCAGGGTGTCCATATTACTTGCTGCTTCTCTGCCTATTGTCAAAGAGTAGATATGCAGGACATACTCTCAGCTGTGCATTATAATTCCATCTAGTGACGTCAAAGTCTGCCGGGAATGTAAAAAGAAGACAGTGGAATTCTGAGAAGTAAATAATATAAATACACTGGTTCAGAAAATGACCCACTATTGTTTAACAAATCCAAAAGGAAGTCGTTCCTGAATACTAAACCATCTTTGATAATACTAAAGATGTCTTTGAGTGTAACTGTCAGAATTCCCAGCCAACCTATTTCTAAACAGACTATTTTTAAACATGTTATGTATATAATACATAGGAAAAAAATAGGAAAAAATACAACTGGAAACATTTCATAATATTTCTGTTTGTTAAAAAAAGTGCCACCTCCATTATTTTTTCCCATTTTTTCCAGACTTTTACATTCTACGTTAGGAAGTGTCAGGCCTGCAGCCATCTTTCCTTTTGGGTCTTTGGCCTGCCACACTTTCTATTATTCTACTATGCCTTTTCTATTGTGGGAAAATGGGAGGGGGATTGTACAGAGTTAGATGCTACGTAGCCATAACAAAATTCTTTCTAGAAAACCAAGGTCTCTGCACCTCTGCACCTGACCGGAATTGGATGGGTGGAACTGCCAGCATGGCAGTGGAAAATTGGACCATGTGATGGACTTGTGGGTGTGGGGGCAGGATCTTGAAGTTTCAACTGGGTGGGAAAACCAGGAAGCTTTCAGATTCGGGTTTTCCCAGATGTGCCAACATGGCTCCCTTAATAAATTGGAACTTTGAGTAATACTCTGCCTTGGACTCTGATTTACTTTTAGATGCTATTTGGAACCCTGACATGATGGTGTTCTCTCAAAGCATTGGAACGACATCGAACTGGGAAAGGCAGAAATGTGACGTGTTTTTCTTTATGGGAGGCTTTCAAGCAAAAGTTGGACAAATATTTCTTTGGGATTCTATAGCTCTATCTGCTTTTCCCTTTCTGCCACTAGGCATCATCAGCTTTGCCACTTACCAAGAGTAACTTTATGCTAAATCAGTCATTTGAAACAAAGAGCTTGGATTAAATGAAATGTAAAGAAATAGACAGCCCACAGCAACCATACTGACTGAGCCATACCTTTCAACTGAGCAGCAACTTCAAGGAAAGACTGCATTACCACCAGAGAGACAGCTTCCCCTATAATGAGAACAGGAAAAGTAACCCACTATTTTTCAGATACCAGAGCATGTGGAATCTGTCAAAACTCAAGACATGAAGGAATACTAGTCCATATTAAAAGAAACCTTTGACAACATGTTTTCTACAAGACAAAGTATTCAGGAATTCCAACAAATGCACAGATAAGGTACTACCTGGTACAAATTCAAGAGTGATTTGATGGCTGTACTCAAAAGATTTACCAATAGTTATTGGGCACAATTTAAGGGATTTGTATTAATGACATGGTGGCTCAGGGGCTAAGACGCTGAGCTTGTTGATCAGAAAGGTTGGCAGTTCGGCAGTTCGAATCTCTAGCGCCGCGTAACGGAGTGAGCTCCCATTACTTGTTCTAGCTTCTGCCAACCTAGCAGTTTAAAAGCACATAAAAATGCAAGTAGAAAAATAGGGACCACCTTTGGTGGGAAAGTAACAGCGTTCCATGTACCTTCGGCGTTTAGTCATGCCGGCCACAGGACCACAGAGACATCTTGGGACAGTGCTGGCTCTTCGCTTTGAAACGGAGATGAGCACCACCCCCTAGAGTCGGGAACGACTAACACATATATGCAAGGGGAACATTTACCGTTACCTATTAATCCCCAGCCTTAAACAGCTAATGGACAAACTATATAGCTCTAAACCCCAAACACCTCGAGTGATGGACCCAGTTGGGTTCCATTAAGAGGTTTGGGATTTTCCCTGAAGATCTGGTGGGCAATTCAACTAAGGTCTTAGCCACTGGCTGGAATGGGCAGATGGGTGAGACTCTGGATTGATAACTTTTATCTGGCTTCTCCATGTGCACAGATCTCAAGTTGCACCTTGGTTCTCCTAAAGAACTCTGAGGGATGAAACGCCAGGTGACAGTGAGTTCTAATCCAGCCTTAGGCATGAAAGCCAGCTGGATTACTTTGGGCCATTTTCTCTCAGTCCAACTGATCTCATATGGTTCTTCTTGCTGTGGGGAAAATAGGAAGATGGAGGAATAGCAGGTATGTTGGTGGCTATGAGTTATTTATGATTATAATAAAGGTGGGGAATGAACGAATGAATGAATGAATGAATGAATGAATGAATGAATGAATGAATGAATGAATGAATGAATGAATGAATGATACAATATAGTACAGTATACCTCACAAAGCTAAAAGGGGGGAAAGGCGAAGGACATTTAGACTTGCAAGACTCTTGTTACTGTAAGCCTCGGTGGCGCAGTGGTTAGAGTGCAGTACTGCAGGCTATTTTTGCTGACTGCCGGCTGCCTGCAATTTGGCAGTTCAAATCTCACCAGGCTCAAAATTGACTCAGTCAGTTGACTGCTGAGGTCGGTAAAATGAGGGCCCAGATGGTTGGGGGCAATATGCTGACTCTGTAAGCCGCTTAAAGAGGGCTATAAAGCACTGTGACATGGTATATAAATCTAAGTGCTATTGGTACTATAACATTTTATAAAAGTTATTTTTGCATGCATAGCTTTGATTTCTTATTCTGGTTTACTTCAGAGGGCTGACTTATACCATCAATCACATTATCCTTCTGGAGTGGCTATAAGGTTTGGGAGTGGGGGGGGAGCATCCTTTTTTGGGGGGTTCTCCTCCATTCTCCACTTTGGTATGTCAAAGAGGACCTTTTCCTGGTGGTTAAACCAAGCTACGGAATTAATTCTCTCATTTGATTCTTGCCTTGTCCATTTTCAGAGAATATATTTTTGTCCAATTTTTATTTCTTAATTAATTTTAATGTTATGTTATTGTTTTTTTCCTTTTTAAAATTATTTCTCTTTAATAGTAAAACAGGATACATTTTCAATGAATGAACAGGCTTGTCTTTGGCTTCTGCTGTTTTGTCCTGTGAGAGTGAGGAGCCCAACTAATCAGAACAGAACATGCAACTCAACTAGAAGATTGCCCAACTGCCAGTACTCATAAGACTGGAACTGCAGCAAAGAGCTCATAAAAACGTATTTTGGTGGAATGAGGCAGGATGGATGGAAGGATATGTAACCCAAGAGCAATGCCAGGAGATAGGGCCAATACACTTGCATTTTATCTATTTTATAACACTTCTGGGATTCTTTTGGACCGAAAGGCAGGATCAGCCTCAAGTAAACAAGGACCCTGCTGGATCCTAATAAAGTTCCAATAAACTCAGCGTCCTGTTTCCCTGAGCCACATATGTTTCTATAAAGCCTTTCCTCTTAATGTACCACAGGACATAGTCTTTTAGAGCCAACGAACATAAAAGGTTTCATAACCAATTTATATTCCGCAGATTACTGTTCTTCATTTAAACATTTCCAATTATTATTATTTATTTGACAGGTTTATATCCCATCTTCATCCAAGAACTGAACACAGCGTTCATAGCACTTCCAAGTTTTCCAACAGCAAGTCTTCATGGTAGATGGGCTCAAAGACAGTGATTGACGCAGGGTCACCTGGTAAACTCCCCTATCCAAAGGTAGATGCGAAACTGGGTTTCCCCAATTGTAATCCAATATCTTAACATTCACTCTATAATGATTCTCCTCTTTTGGCAGTGAAATCCTGCTCTAATTTGGGCTTTCTACCAGAGGTTTCCAGCATAATTCTGAAGAACTATGTCATACCCAAGCCCAAAATTGCCCCACTGAAACCAGTAGGGTTCAATCCTATATTTCCTCATACCTGGCGGACAGACTCTTACTAAACTAAAGCTATAACTTTCTAACTTACTAGGTATAGCCTGGGAAATTCTAGGGTGTGGCTACCATGCATTTCTCCCCCCCCCCCAATCCTCCACCAGCTGAGGACTGTACAGTATCTTGACCTGGGTGTTTCTCTTGTAAGATTTACTGCCTCGTCCCTGAAAAAGTGTTGCTGAAACTCTCCTCCACTGGTACACATCACATCCATCACAAACAGCCTCACCTATCATATTTGTATGACCGCTCATCTCACAAGAGCATGAATCATGGGCGTTGTACATCAATGTGCTCCAATAATGCCACAACAGCCCCACAAACTTGCAATGGAAAAGCAAGCAACCTAAACACTTTTTAAAAAGCTTAAATTCTAAAGAGCCAACAGAAGGCACAAAACCACACTGCATAACACCTTGCAACGTATGACTTACAGCTGGCATAGAAGAGCACTGCTGTGTGGTTGGTCTCTGCCAGAATTGAGAGGAAGGATTCTTCTGTCAGGGTATGGATGTGTTTCAGGAGAAGTTCACGCTTCCGATCTCTGACGGCTGATTCCACCACCTCATCATCCTGAATTTCTGCAAAGCAGATGCACATTCTAATTTACAAGAGGGACGGAGTGGAGAAAAGGTGCTTATATTATCATTGGTCTGAATACACCCCGAGGGGAAAAAATGGCATAGGAAATGGAAAATGGAACTGTCTTCTTGGCAGCCATCACTTGCTTCAGATTTTGTAGGTTTCTTAGTACGAAATTCGTAATCTACTTCCTCCCAAACTGCCTCTTGTTCTTCACCATCACAATCATTGCCTCTTCACTTGCCCCTTCCTTCTTGAGGTTGGGGTTGCCTGGATATTGTTGAATTTAACTCCCAGCATCCCTTATGTCAAGGTACTGAGGATTTAATAGCTGCCAGCTGATGTAAAGTTGTAAGCTGTAATCAGTAAGCTAATGCAATGTGGCTGATTTATTGCAGCTATGGTATTGCTTCTTTAAGACTCTGGTGGGGTCCACACAAGTCATTTACTGTTTTAAGAGGAGTCTATATATAGGTGGCAATTAGAGGGATTTTCTCTCTCTCGGCGTGTATTCAGTTCTCTCCTTGTGTCTGTAGTGAATGGTAAGGGATTTTATCTCCTGCACGTGTTTGCCTGTATATATTTGTAGATAAATCACTGTTAATTGTCTTAAGGCTGTGTATGCTGTGTTATTGCTCCTGGGTTTATCATATAATATTAGTCAAGCTGCCAAAACTCTGACACTAGCCCTCCTCCTAGGGAACAGTAGTTCAACTCTATGATTTGGGCCTAGCAGGAAAAGGCAACACAAATGGGCAAGACTGCTCCTTGTCCCTGCTTCTGTCGCCACTTGATTATTCAAAGAGATCTCCCAAAAAAAGGGGGGTCACAAAAACAAGAAGAAAAAGAATGGCAACTTTTGGGGAACAGCAATAGGATTCCTCTGAATCCGGGCAAGTAGAGCAATGCCAATCTCTGACTTTTAACTTTTGGTCAGCCAAGCTGAAAAGAGGCCACTGGACTTTCGTCAGCAAAATCAGAGGCAAAAGACTGCCCAGTAGGAAAGCCTCTTTAAGACTATCGCAAAAGAAAGGATGTCGCTCAGAGAATAGTCAAGAATTATTAAAAAGGAGGAATATCAGAAGAGATCATGAGTTGATTGCCTTCCCTCTTGCTAAAGTTTGAGAATCCAGTTGGGCTACTTAAGAGGGACAAAAGAGCCTCCACAATCTTTTGGGATAAGCAAGCATATAGGATATATGCTTAAAAATAATGACTGTTTGGGGAAAGGCTTTGTAGACACAAAATGACCCTGTCATAAAATGTCCATTTTCTACAAGGCAATCTGCTGAATTTGCTCCCGAACATCCTTCTTCCCTGTAGAAGATTATGAACCCAGAGTAAAAAAACCAACAACATATTTTTGCACTACTGATGGGTACCTTTACTAACAAAGTCACTTATCATGTTTATTTTCATCTCCAAGCCCTATGAAGAATTCAAGGGAATTCTGGGGAATAAATGATTTGGAAATTGCTTTCCAGCAAGGGCACTGCCAGTGCTGGTGGCCTCTGATGCCAGTTATCGGCCCTGGTTAGCTTTTAGCAACCAGCCAAGATTGGTTATATGCTGCCCTCTAGCTGGGCCAATATACAATAATATGTAGAAACCATGTGACTGTAAAACAATTGTGCAAATAATTTGCTTATCTCTGGTGAATATGGAATCCATGCAAGCTAGCAGGAAAGATTTTTTTCTTTGTCAAAACCAGCATTTGGAGTATGTTAGTTCAACTATCAAACTATAGAAGAATGGCAATGATATGTGTTGCCAATGAAGGAGAGTATTTGCAGCTGAAGGTTGAAATGAGGGATCCTGGTGCTCTCTGAGCTTGGCTGTTTTCTTGCAGATGCTTCAATACCCAAACTAGGAAATATCATCAGTGCTAGCAGATGACATCAGATGATCTTTAATATGCAGATGATATACCTAGTTTGGGTAATGAAACATCTTCAAGAAAACAACCTTATCAGAGGACACCAAAGACCCCCTCAATGAAATGTATATCAGACAATGAGAAGAATGGGTTTTTTAACCATTCTTTTAATTGGAAAGCAAAGAAACAAATTTGTGAAAACTTAACAGGTCAAAGACATTTCTGAGGAATCTTAATTACCTTGTTCATTGTTCTCATTCTCCACTCCCTCCTCTTCCTCCTCCTCTTCATAAACCTCTTCTGCCTTATCATCCAGACTAGGATTGCTCTGCTCGCCATTTCTCACCAATGCTACGATTTCATCTGCATCTTTCAATGTGAGGTATTTAACGGGCATATCCTGCAAAAATGCAAATATCCAAAAATGTGGCCCAAAATAGGACAATCCAGATTTCAACTGGTAACTCAATTGTTCAGCACACCACACACTCAGAAGGGCACTGAAGTAAGGCATGGGAATTACTATAGTCCTTATAAACAAATGGGGTTTCCATTATTGAATATTGATCTTCAGATCAAATCTCCATCTCTCAGATGCATTTTGACTGACATTGTTAAAAACTGTCTGGAAATATTCCAAGGTTATCATCGCCAATAAAAAATACATTACTGTTATACACTCTATAACACAGAACAGCTAAAGCAGCAAATTGTATGTGCATAATTCTGGAAGTAATCAGGAGCATTTCCTTTCCCGCAGACAAGCCTAGGATTGCACAATAAATTAAGAAGTAAGTCCAAAATAACAACTATGACCACTTACCTCCTCAACTGTCTTGATAGCCACATTATATCGGGAAGAAACATCCAGACCAACAGAATTCCTTTGAAGATATAAGAATTTAAGTTATGAATTACAGTAGAGAATTTGATTTTTGTAACAGTTTCAGAGAGATAAGTGAAAAATGTTGTATTCAGACCACAGGTTTGTGTTCAAATTATTCAAAACTTCTCTGTATAAAAACAAATGCTCCATGAAAAACAATTAGCATCTCAGAGAGATTAAATGAAACATATTTTGCCCCCATGTGCTGAGCCGCAGTGGCACAGTGGTTAGAATGCAGTACTGCAGGATACTTCTGCTGATCACCAGCTGCCTGCAATTTGGCAGTTTGAATCCCACCAGGCTCAAGGTTGACTCAGCCTTCCATTCTTCCAAGGTGGGTAAAATGAGGACCCAGATTGTTGGGGGCAAAAGACTGACACTGTAAACCGCTTAGAGAGGGCTGAAAAAGCACTGTAAAGTGATATATAAATCTAAGTGCTATTGCTATTATCCATTTTTATAGATATAAGGGAGAAAGTGATGGTCTTATCTACAAATGCAACCAAAGTATTAACCAGTCTGTTAAAATTCATGAAATTCAGCTTCTTTTTGCCCTAATTAGACATAGAAGCATAGAGGTGAAAGGGACTTTGGAAGTCTTTGAGTCCATATCCCTGTCCAAGGCAGGAGTCCTCTTACCATCCCAGACAAATGGTTGTCCAATGTTTTCTTGAAGACCTTCAGCAATGGAGCACCCCCAACTATGGGAGGCAAGCTGTTCTACTGATTAACTGTTTCCAATGTCAAGAAATTTATCCTTAGTTCCAGGTTGGATCTCCCTTTGATGAGCTTCCAGCTATTGCTCCTTATCCTACCCTCAGGTGCTTTGGAGAATAAGTCAAACCCCTCTTCTCTGTGAAAACCCTTTAAGTTATTTTGCTTGACTGTCTCTCTCAATCCACTTGTCCTTAATCTCTAATTTCTCTCATTTATCCAAATGTTCTTTCACTGTGACAAATTTCCTCTTGGGTCTGAGACCAAATTCTCATGAGTCCGGGTACACCTCCAGTGGTTTTGGTTCTGCCAACAGTATTCCTAACAAAACTCTTAGCAAACTATATGGAAGCTCCCTCCTTGGCTATTACACATGTATGCAGAGATAGCAAAAGGTACCCAGCCACAGACTTCATTGGGAATTCCAGTCATGGCATCCAGGGTTATCTGCTTTATAAAAAGGATTGTTTCATATTGCTTTCACTTGCTTCCTTCGAGCAGTGCTTGGGGATCAAATTGCACATTAGACAGACAACTGCATATACATAATAGAGCACAAGAAAATATTAACATTAGTAAAACACCAGTGTGAAAGTCAGAGAATCACATGGAAGAAGAAGAAGCTGAAACTTTCTCTTCTTTAGGTTCAGATGCCTATTTACCGTCATCCCTACATCCATCCTTGCATGAATTATTGTGGAATGATCATATTAATTATTTTACTTTGATTTAAAGCCAAGCAAAATAAAGTTTACTGTGTGTCCTGACCCTTCCCATTACTTTTGGAAAGATGGTTCCAGCAAAGTCTTATGCCTGCCATTACACACACACACAAACACACCAAGATATATGACCTCTCACTAAACTGAAATTAGAAAGAAAAGCAGATGTGGATTCTGCCCAGTGCAGCTACGTTTATATATCTTTTAGGTTCCTTACAAAACAACCCATTTTGCCAAAGTTTTGTAAATTAAAGTTTAAAAAGCTGTACTGTAGCGCCACCTGGTATTTCTTGCCATATTGCAGCTAGCCTTCCATGGGCAAGTTCTGCCATCCCAGAAGTGGGATGCAACTCCCAGCAGTCTTGGGACGTCATGGTAAGGGGTGCTGGAAGTTGTAGCTCAACAACTTCTGGCCAGTTATAAATCCACATGATGTTGGAATTATTTCACAAGCAGAAGCCACAGAGGCCCAAATGGTATGAGTGCACATTTCAATACAAACTTTTCTTTTCTTATAGCAAATATTCAGAGGTTTAAAGGCTTTTGATCATATACCGTATATACTCGAGTATAGGCCGACCCGAATATAAGCCGAGGCACCTAATTTTACCACAAAAAACTGGAAAAGTTATTGACTCGAGTATAAGCCTAGGGTGGGAAATGCAGCAGCTACCGGTAAATTTCAAAAATAAAAATAGATACCAATAATGTTTTTGAATATTTATTTCAAAGAAAAACAGTAAACTAGCGGTGTATTCAATGAAATACTTCACTCACCTCATGATGCTGATGTCCCGCTGTGATGATGATGTCCCGTGCAGCCGCGGGAGCGATGTCCCGCCTCCTATGACACACAGCACAGTGATTCCTATCATTGGATCACTGTACTAGAGGAGGTGGGACATCGCTATGTGGCTGCTTGCCATAACAAGGAGGAGGTGGGACATCGTTGCAGAGCGGCAGGAGGGGGAGGAAGGGGAATCGTAAGACAGCCCTGCATTACATTAGAACGTGAGGAGGGGGGATGGTGCGGTGCGCGCTGCGCGGCAAACTGACACAGAGGGAGGGGAAACTCACAGGGGCACCGGGCCATTCACGAGTGTCACCCAGCAGCATGGCCCCGCCCCTTTTTCTCCTCCATTTCGGGCAAATTTTTCACTGACTCGAGTATAAGCCGAGGCGGCTTTTTTCAGCCCAAAAAGTGGGCTGAAAAACTAGGCTTATACTTGAGTATATACAGTAACCAATGGTTAGTGAAGACTGACAGTTGCAAATAAAATTTCAATAAGCTAATGGTTTGAATAATAGCTCATTCTCCTCTCCCGGCTTAACTGCAAACTGATCAAATTATGAAAGATAAGCAAGTATATTCAGCTCTTGCAGAATTCATCTCTTATTTATTTCAGCAGGGTTCTCATGTTGGGAACTCATGCTTGCTCTTTCCTATTTGCCCTGACAAGATCTTGCATTGTTTAATCACAGGAATGAGCATTACTGCAGGAATACCTGCCCACCTCTAGCCTGTTTCAGTCAAATCAATCCTATTTGCTAGGAATAAGAACTGCAATCAAACATTTCATGCAGACATCCGTTTGGGAAGGGATGCAATTAAGATTCAGGCACCCAGTTAATTTCTTAAGCCTTTTTTTAGCCTTGGCAACTTTAAGATGTGTAGATTCTGAGAGTTGAAGTTCACACAACTTAAAAGTTGCTAAGGTTGAGAAACATTGTCCAAAGCAAAAGGATAGGCTTCAACCTTAGACCCTGTTCTAAATCTTCCTAGGGATATCTTTGGAGGTTGGAAAAGTTGGGGGTCGAAACTATCAGGATGGGCAGTCACAATCAAAGCTCAAATTCTTACTACATGCGTGTGGGATGCACCACATGCACATAAACAGCCTCCCCCTTTTAATGAGGAGCTTTAACTGGAGCTTCAATTTAATTGGTGTTTCAACTATGCAGTAGCATTTGCCTGAGTCCATCGTGGATGCAAGTCTATCAAGATTCTCAGTCATCCAGGTCATGGTTGTCCCAAAGGTACATTTTCGAAAGGCAACTGGACTTCGTTTTTCCTTAAAGATGTTTCACTTCTCATCCAAGAGCTGCTTCCATTTTAGAAGAAACTTCTTCCATTTTGGAAGAAGCTTCTTTGCATGCATTTTAGATGAGAAGCAAAACGTCTTCGAAGTAAAACAAAGTCCAGTTACTTTTTGAGAATGCTTTGGGATAACCATGACATGCATGATTGAAAATCTCCATAGACATGCCTCCATGATTTTGGGGGGGCCCATGCAGATGGCCCTGACACTTGCTGTGAATCTTTGGAAATTTCCAACCTCAAGAATTACACTGAGATAAGAACAATGGTGAGATAAGTTCTCCCCTCTCTTCTGCCTCCCCACTTTTTAATCCCAAAGGACCTTGACAAAAGGAGAAGTCCTGCTTTCCCCAGCAACTGCCAGGCTACAGATTCAGCAATCCTCTTGTCCGCTTCCAGGGTCTCTTCCTGGCTCAGAATGAAAATCAGAGGTAGGCCAAGCTGGAGATGAGTAGTTGAAATCTTTTTGGGATCTTCTGCAACCTCCACCTGGAGAAGAAACACCAGCATAAAAGATCAGCTGAGTGGCACTGCAGGGGGACCATCAAATAGATATGACACAGAAGAAAAATAAATGGGCAGGACAAACTCCACCACAATAGCAGTGCTTTTTATATGGATAGTTTCTAATAAGTATCTTCCCTTGCCAAGACTTTTTTTCCTGAGAAGTTCTGTCAGCTGCCTTGAGTCACCATGTGTGAATAGGCAGTGTTGTCAATTCATAAATAAATAAATAAATACATACATACATACATACATAAACAAACAAACAAACAAACAAACAAACAAATAAATAATACTGTGTTATTTTGGACCTTGGTGCTGCTAGACATTGATGTGGCCAAAATATGATTTTATTCCACTATTTAAAGAAAAAGGTAGAACTTTTAGCATATAGGCTGGGTGTCCGGGTTCCAAATAGCATCCAATATGGTTGTTAAGTGAATCTGGTTTCCCATTGACTTTGCTTGTCAGAAGGTCTCCAGAGGTGATTACATGACCCCGGGACATTGCAACCATCATAAATACGAAACAGTGGCCAAACACCCAAATTTTGATCATATAACCACAGGGATGCTGCAATGGTCATAAGCGTGAAAAATAGTCATAACTCACTTTTTTTGTTTTGTTGTAACTTTGAATGGTCACTAAATGAAGTGTGTGTATCTATATCTATCTATCTATCTATCTATCTATCTATCTATCTAATCCAGGGGTCAGCAACCCGCGGCTCTGGAGCTGCATGTGGCTCTTTCATCCCTCTGCTGCGGCTCCCTGTTGCTGGTCGGCTCCACAATTGATAGGGCTTTTGGTTAGGACAGGTAGAGGAAAAAGGATGCCATGCTAGGATGAGACTCTATGATGGAGGAACCGGACTTCCAGTCAGCAGAGGAAAAGGGACACCACATCAGGAGGAGACTCTATGGTGGGGAACTGGACTTGGCTCCAGAATTGAACGGGGGGGAGGGGGGAAGCTTCCATTTAGGACCTTTGTGGCTCTTTGAGTGTTTAAGGTTGCCAACCCCTGATCTAATCTATCTAGTCTATTTTATCATCCTATCTACCTACCTATTTATCTATTGAATAAATAAAGGGAGAGTATACAGCCTTGTCTCATTCCTTTGCCCACCTGGAACCAATCTAGCTTGCCATGTTCTGTCCATACCATGGCTTCCTAACCTGTATATAAGTTTTGCAGGTGGACAATGAGATATTCTGGAATTCTATTTTTGGAAGCACATTCGATAGCTTGATTCGATTGACACAATTGAAAGTCTTTTTATAATCAATAAAGCACTTACTGATTTCTTTTAGGTATTTTTTCACTTTCTCAATTATCCAGCATGTATTAGCCATAATAATGTCAATTTAGGGAATGAATAATTATACTTTAAAGCATCACGAGTATTATTTCAGATGATGATAAGCTCTTATTTCTTCTTCTTACTTATACTTTCCCTCTTGGCATAGTACCTTTGTCATTGGGAAGGGATTATGTTCATTCACTTAGAAGATCAGCTAATTATAAGCAATTAAAATATTATTTATCAGTAATTGGGAAAGATTGTGATGAGGTTGAGAAAGAATTAGGAAGAATGCCAGCCATTAAATTCAAAGATGAAATGGGGTGAATTAGTAGTTTATCTCAATCCAATTTGCTATTACTTAGGGAAAGACTGAAATTGAAACAAGGGACTAGAGCAGTGATGGCGAAACGTTTTCGTCTCTAGTGCCAAAAGCATGCACTATCGCGGGTGCTCACATGCCCACCCCATAATTTAATGCCCCCCCCGCACTGTGACCCCTGTGCATGCGCATGTGGCACCACCACCCCCTTTCTTGAAGCCTGGGAAAGGCGAAAACGGCCTCCCCCACCTCCCCAGAGGTTCTCTGGAGGCCAGAAATGACTCATTTTCCGACTTCTGGTGGGCCCAGTAGGTCTGCTTTTCACTCTCCTCAGGCTCCAGAGGCTTTCTAGGAGCCTAGGGAGGGTGAAAAACGGCCCAACTTGCAAACCGGAAGTTTGGGAATGGATTTCTGGGTTGCCCGTTGGGCTGTTTGTTTTTCACCCTCTGGAGGCTTCAGGTGGCTTCCCTGAAGCCTCTGGAAGGCAAAAAATAGCCAAACACGCAAACCGGAAGTTAGGGAATGGACTTCAGGTTTGCGCGTTGGGTGGCTTTTCGCCCTCTGGAGACTTCAGGTGGCTTCCCTGAAGCCTCCGTAGGGTGAAAAATGGCTGAAAATCAAAGCTGAAAATCAGATGGCCAGCGGGCGCATGTGCGCTGGAGCTGACAGGGCAATGCCTCGCGTCTCCTCAGAAATGGTTCTGTGTGTTCACCATTACGGGACTAGAGGTTCCTATTGCAGTTTGCATTGTGGGAGCTTCTCCCCACCTTCTACAAGAATGAAATATTTTGGGAAATATTAAAAGGGCAGAATATTCTATTTCCCTAAAGGAGAAACATGCTCTTAAAGACAGAAAGCAGCCCCAAAGTCTTTCTTAATAGCCCACAGCAGATGCCAGCACTTAAAGAGATATAGAGTTTATTGAAAGAAGAAAACGAGTATCTAGATAGCTCTATCCATAAGCAAAGCAAACCCTGCAGGCAGAAATTCGTTCAAGACAGGATATTTCGAAATTGCTTGCAGCAAAGTTTGACAGCTAGCAAAATCAGAGTGATATTTTTTTAATATTATGTACTGTCTTATGCTTTTTGTCTTTGTACCCCCTTTCCCGTGTTTTTGTAAGCCGCCCTGAGTCCCCTCAGGGAAAAGGGCGGCCTATAAATTATAATAAATCTAAATCTAAATCTGATAGGATTAAAAGCAGCTCCTCACCCGAGATCCAACACAGGACGAAAGCCATCAGCCACAATAGGAATTGCCCAGCCTCTTCATTGCACCACCCCCAGAACAGTTAAAACTTCAAAGTCACCGGAAACCTATAAAGATCCATCCACTCAGTCAACTCTTCGTTCAGCTGACCCAGAACTGCGCACTGTCTTTGTGGTTCTGTTCAATGAACCAACTTCCCAATCAGCCTCCATGTTATTTCCAGCTGCTTTTTCTCCCAGCTTGAAACTGAACCAGATAGATTTTTCTTTCCATGGCCTAATTCTGCTTTCTACCTCAAATCATGGCATTTTAGAAGCCTGTCTTTCTTGCTTCCTTGATCATGCCTTGCTATGAGAGATCAGATAATAACATTTCATGCACAGATAGCGTAAAACATCATTTGTTTCTGCTCAGTGATAAAATCAACAAAGCTCCTTTTCTATGTATAACCACAAAATAATTGTCACAATGACAACCAGTGCTTTGTTTTGCTTTCCTCAGCTTCAAAACACTAGGAACGATGTAGGCAACAGCACATATTTATTTACTTCTATACCTGCAATATGGGCTAAAAACAACTGCAGCGTAGTCCTTGACATACGACCATAATGGAGCCTGCCCGTTATGATCGTATATCGTCATGATTGTAAAGCACATCAGTCAAGTGGCCGACACCATTTTATTACCTTGTGCTCAGTGGTCATTCAGCAGACACGACAGTCATAAAATGAGCACAGCAGTTGTTAAGCAAACCCATGGTTCGCTCTGGTGCACCTTTGCTAAAAATTGGAAGTAACTTCCAGTTCTGGCCAAAACCATCATAAAATACAGTCCCACAATCACGAAACGCTGCAAATGTCCAAAAATGTGGCCATATTACTGAGTGCCCAAAGCGCTGTCACTTAACCACAGGGAGCGCTATGGCCTGTCAGCCGCCGGCCCCTCCAGCAGCTGAATCAGAGGAGGAGGAGGAGGAGGAGGAGGAGGAGGCGTGGGAGTCAGGGTCAGCATCAAGGCAACCTGAGAGCTCAGAGGGGGAAGAGGGAGTGGAGCTGACAAAGAGAGAGAGAGACAGAGGAGGAGTCTGGGCCATCCGTCAGCCCTCAGATGGAGAGTCAACAGCCCCCAGGTCTGGAAATGGCTGATGAGGAAGAAGACGAACAGCTGGGCCCAACGTCTGATGTGTGGATGCACAGAAGGCAGAAGAGAGGAGAACAGTGGAAATCCGTGGGCTGATCCCTGGGAAGAGCCACCGCTGCTAGTGAAGCCCCACCATCTGGGGATAAAAGGCAGGGGGCAGAGATGAATAAATGTGGCAGATAGCTAGCTATTCATCTTCCAGCCGGCTGGACCTGTTAGCCTGAGGTGAGAAACGGGGCTGCCGGCAGTCCTAATTAAAAAAATCTTTGCGTTCACTTCAGAGGGTTTGTTGTATTTGGGGAGCTGGGTCAGAATAGGGCTGGGGAAGGTATCTGTCATAATTGGATTATAACTTCAAATGGTCACTAAGTGCCCAGTTGTAAGTTGAGGACTACCTGTACTGTGTTGCACACACTTTCAATTTCCTTTTTCTTAAAAAAAAAAGAAAAAAAGCAAATAGGATTTTCTCCAGTTCCTTCAACATTTGCCGTGGTTCCACTAGCCCCACCTGATGCAATTCTGCCCTGATATACTTTGAAGGGAATTCTGAGCACAAGAGGAACGTCAGAAAGGAGTCGTGGCCGTTCACCTACCACCAGAGGTTCCCCCATCAGCTTCAGGAACTTGTGGATGCTTAACGTAGTCAATGGCTCTTCCATCAGAATCCTGCGGCATGGCTGTTCAGGATCCATGGCCACTTTACAGTGGCAAAAGAAGAGTTTTGAAGACGGCACCTCTGGCTCGTCACTGCTGGAAGTAGAAAAACACAAACCCCAAAATGAGCTGGCTTTGTTTGACACATCCCAACGCCTGGCTATGCTATGTACAGGATGGAAGGCAAACAAAAAATAAGCCTTCTATCATACATGAAGGGTCATTCTTGACACCTGGTCCAAATAGCTACCTGTATCAAAGCCTCAACTCCTTAATTCAGCGGCCCCTTTTGAGCACCAGGGACCGGTTCTGTGGAGAGAGAGTTTTTTGCGGACAGGAGGGGGAGTGATTTCATGTGCTGCCTGCATCCCGCGGATGGGGCTTCACTTGTTTGAGCAGTTTCTGGCATGCCCCAGACGGGTGCCAGTCCACGGATTAATTGACAACCACATTTTTAACAGATCCACAAAACTGGAGCCCAGTTACTTCCTGTCACTCCCTTCTTAGCATCGCTGCCTTTACTTAGTTGGTGCTCTAAATCCGCCCATGGCAGTAACCAAAGCAGAAATCATTGCATCTTAAGAGGATGAAGCTATCATCTTCATTGGTCAGTGGGTGTGACATTTAATGTTAGCCGGAAGACTTTGGTTTGATGCAGTTGGGCTCTTATACGCTTAGAGAAATGCATACCGAATGCTCTTCAGAACTGCCACTTCAGTAGTTAAGGCAAACTTCACTGAGCCATAAACAAACGCAGCCTCCATGAAGACTCGGTGCTCTAGAAAGAGAAAATATTTATTCATCAATTCCTCTAGATGACTAAATCTTGTCTTTCTGACTCCCCTTTCCCTTTCAGCCAGAAATGTACAGCCTTTGGATGTCTGAGCCTTTTCAAAAACAGCCACTGCTTAGTGATTTTTTAAACTTAGAAAAAACAATATTGAGCATAATGGATACAATAGAAACTGCAATTTACAGATTAACAGAGTTGGAAGGAGTTGGGATTTTGTAGGTCATCTAGTCTAATCCCCTGCCCAAGCAGGAGACCCTACACCATTTCTGACAAATGGCAGTCCAATCTCTTCTTGAAAGTCCCAAGCGATGAAGCTCCCACAACTTCCGAAGGCAAGTTGTTCCCTTGGTTGATTGTTTTGCATTTAATTTCATTCAAATTTGAAATTAACTTTGGAGGGTGTTTTTTAGACATTTTTTAGACATTTTATTAAGATTTATAGGCCGCCCTTCTCCCTGAGGGGACTCAGGGCGGCTTACAATCACAGGGAAAGGGGTGCAATACCAAAAGACAAACAGTAAGTGAACAAAACAAAATAATAAAACACAACTTGCATTCAACAGTCAACACTCGGGCGGGTAAATTGGGAACCTATCCCCAGGCCTGCTGGGAGAGCCAGATCTTAAGGGCTGTGCGGAAGGTCTGAATGGTGGTGAGGGTACGAATCTCGACGGGGAGATCGTTCCACAGGGTCGGAGCTGCAACAGAAAAGGCTCTCCTCCGTGTAGTCGCCAGTCGACATTGACTGGCAGATGGAATTCGGAGGAGGCCCAGTCTGTGCGATCTAATCGGTCGGAGGGAGGTAATCGGCAGAAGGCGGTCTCTCAAGTACCCAGATCCACTACCATGGAGTGCTTTAAAGGTGGTCATCAGTACCCTGAAGCGCACCCGGAGATCGACAGGTAGCCAGTGCAGCTCGCGGAGGATGGGTGTAATGTGGGCGAACCGCGGTGCGCCCACTATCACTCGCGCGGCTGCATTCTGGACTAACTGCAGTCGCCGGATGCACTTCAAGGGCAACCCCATGTAGAGCCCATTGCAGTATTCCAGCCTAGAGATCACAAGGGCTCGAGTGACTGTTGCGAGAGCCTCCCGGTTCAGGTAGGGCCATAACTGACGGACCAGGCGAACCTGGGCAAATTCCCCTCTGGTCACAGCCGACAACTGATGGTCAAAAGTCAGCTGTGGATCCAGGAGGACTCCTAGGTTACGGACCCTATCTGAGGGGTATAAAATTTGACCCCCCAGCCTGAGTGTTGGAATATCGGCCAAATTGTTGGGAGGGAAACACAACAGCCACTCGGTCTTGTCCGGGTTGAGTACCAGTTTGTTAGCGCTCATCCAGTCCTTAACGGCCTCAAGACCCTGGTTCATCACGTCCACCGCTTCATTGAGTTGGCACGGGGCGGACAGATACAGTTGCGTATCGTCCACGTATTGATGGTATTTTATCCCGTGCCTCCGAATGATCTCGCCCAGCGGTTTCATGTATATGTTAAATAGTAGGGGGGATAAGACCGAACCCTGCGGCACCCCGTATGTTAGGGGCCTCAGGGACGATCTCTGCCCCCCGACCAACACCGACTGCGACCTGTCCGAGAGGTAGGAGGAGAACCACTGCAAAACAGTGCCTCCCACCCCCACCTCCCGCAGTCGTCGCAGAAGGATACCATGGTCGATGGTATCGAAAGCTGCTGAGAGGTCAAGGAGAACCAGGATGGACGCATGGCCTCCATCTCTGGCCCTCCAGAGATCATCGGTCAATGCGACCAAAGCGGTTTCTGTGCTGTAACCAGGTCTGAAGCCGGACTGGAAGGGGTCAAGATAACTAGCTTCCTCCAAGGCCCGTTGAAGCTGGAAGGCCACCACCTTCTCAACAACCTTCCCAATAAAGGGGAGGTTGGAGACAGGACGATAGTTGTTTAAAATGGCTGGATCCAAGGATGGTTTCTTCAGGAGGGGTCTCACCACCGCCGTTTTAAGTGTGGCGGGGAAGTGCCCCTCCCGAAGGGAGGCGGTCATGACCGCCTGGATCCAGCCATGTGTCACCTCACTGCTGTTGGCAACCAGCCAGGAGGGACACGGGTCCAGAATACAGGTGGAAGAACTCTGAGGTAGTCCTCGATTCAAGACCACAATTGAGCCCAAACCCTTTGTTGCTAAGTTTGTTAACTGAGTTTTGCCCCATTTTACAACCTCTCTTGCCATAGTTATTAAGTAAATCACTACAGTTGTTAAGTTAGTAACAAGATTGTTAAGTGAATCTGGCTTCCCATTGACTTTGCTTGTCAGAAGGTGTCCAGAAGTGATCACATGATCCTGGGACACTGCAACCGTCATAAATATGAGTCAGTTGCCAAGTGTCTGTATTTTGAGCACATGACCATGGAGATGCTACAACAGTCTCAAGTGTGAAAAATGGTCATAAGTCACTTTTCCAGTTCTGTTGTAACTTCAAACAGTCACTAAATGAACTATTGTAAGGCAAGGACTACCTGTACTCCAGAAATGAAACACCTCTATTTTTTATTGTAAAGTTCCATTAACAGAATCTTGCAGGTCCAAAGGCACTTCTCCCCTCCTTTCCTTTTACTCTCTAGGCAGGATTTCTTCTGAAATGCTTCCCACACCCTCCCTCCTCCTTCTCTGGGCTAAAATACCTTTTAAGCACCTGTTGTTCAGTCTGTGGCTCTTCCTTCTGTCACCCAAGATCATTCCCATATACCATTACAGATCTTCAGTGCACCACTCCAAAGGCCAAGTCTACTCCTTTGGGTGGAAAACTTTACAAACTCACTCCTGTCCTAAACCAACTTAATCCTGGCTTTGCAAACTCCAGGCAAAATCTACCGATGTCAAAAGCTATTCGTTTTCATGGCGTGTACGAACAGACATAATGCGTATCGTTTACCTTTCATTTATCTACATACTAGCTGCTAACCTGGCGTTGCCCGAGTATTTATTTAGAGGGGGAAAATATCCGGATCAAACGTAATGTTGGATTTTCCCCCTTACCAGAGGGAGCCCCCTTGTGGAGTACTGTGAAGCCATTACCATGGCAACTCCACTGTGCTATACAGTAGAAGCCATTTTACAGCAGTATAGTAGGAGCCATTTTAAGGCACAATAGGCTGTATCTTAACAGAACACACATCCTGAGGGGTGTTACGGATGTCTTACTCGCACAGTATTTTTTTCCCCAGAGAGTAAGTCATCTGTGTACCAAGTTTGGTTGAAATTGCTTGAGGCGTTCCAGAGTTATGCTGGAACATACACACACACACACACATATATATAGAGATTACACAGTTCAAAATACAAGAGAAAACTATTAAGACAGCACTAAAAATAGAAAACATTTAGCAGTATAGTGGCATGTTAGTTCAAAGCAAAACATATCACAAAAGCAGCAGCCCACAAATGATAGAAAGCTTTGGGAATGGATACCAGAGCTGTAGGATTACCTGCTGTCCCAACTGCTTGCACATATGCGAAAGCAAGATCGGACTGACCCTTCAGAGAGTCTTCTAAACGCTGAAGGTCCATCAGTGTTGAAATATATTTCACTTCATTGAAGAGAAGAGCGCTGGCAAGAAAACAGGATAACCAACATGTGAAGACCCTCAGCAATAAAACAACCACTTAAAACCCTTAAGTAGAAGGGTTTAAAAGAGGCCTATAACACAATGCCCATTATATTACTGTAATTTAACAAACATGCATATACTTCCTGCTGATTGCTTTCCAGTTGGTTCCTTCTAAAAACAGCTAAATGAATTAGGGAACTTGGTATTAAAAGAAACCAAGTTGTGATCTACAAATCAGAATTTATGGCTCCTTATTCTGAGAAACTGACGAAAATAATGAACTGTAGCTTCAGATTCACTTTGCTAGACCATAAGTATGTGTGAATTCATTCAGGACCAGTGAGATCTACTCTGAGTTTGCTTGCTTCGGTGCCTTCAAGTTAGTATGGACTCCCAGATACCACTTGGAAAAGTCCTTGCAGTTTTCTTCAGATTTCAGAAGAGGTTTGCCATTGCCTTCTTCCTAGAGCTGAGAGGGAAGGATTGGCCCAAGTTCATCCAGCTGCCTTCATGGTGAATGGACTAAAATTCTTGGTCTCCCAATGTTGGTGTTTTAACCACTTCACTGGCTCTCTTCACTTTGTTAGTAAGGCAGCATTCCAGTCCCTATTGACTCATTTTTACATAGAATGTTAAAAAAAAATGGTACAACCAGGGGTGGGACTCTACTGGTTCGGACCAGTTCGGGCATACTGGTGGCTCTGAAGATCAGCTGAGAGCGAACCAGTTCACTCTGACCTTCAGGTGGGCCCATCCGCCTGGCCCTGCGCTATACTGACATATATTTCCTCTTCTTTTAGCCCAGCTGATAGGCGCGGCAGAGCGGATTGTTGCATCTCAGCTGTTTTACTCACCAGGGTCGCAGTACAAGGTAAGTTGTTTAGCTTTGTTTAAGCCCACTGTGCATGCAGGAGCGAAACGAGCACGCATGTGCAAAGTGCACACTCAGCAAACCAGTTGTTAGACCAGTTGAATCATACCACTTGGGTACAACCCAACACTCCAATGGGTCCTGAACCCAGACCATTGTGATTACTGGGCAGGAATTTGGCTTGTACATCACAACAGGGTGGCACCCAAAGAAAGGGTAATAAAGAATGCGATAGAACTCAGCTTGGAACTCAAGATTGTCACATGCCATTCTTGGTTTTCGGCCTGACAGACTGTAAACATTTCAATGAAATAAATCCAAGCCTTTTAACAACCACAAGGTCAGATCTTCTGTCAGGGTTCCAAATAGCATCCAAAATTAAATCAAGGTCCGAGGCAAAGGATTCTCAAAGTTCCAATTTATTAAGAGAGCCATGTTGGCACATCTGGGAAAACCCGAATCTGAAAGCCACCCAGTTAAAGTTCAAGATCTTGCCCCCACACCCACCAGTCCATCACATGGTCGAATCTTCCATTGCCATGCTGGCAGCTTCCACACATCCAGTTCTGGTCAGGTGCAGAGGTACAGAGACAAAGGATGGCCTTGGCTTTCTAAAAAGAGTTTCGTTATGGCTACATCCCACCTAACTCTGTACAATCCCCCCTTCCATTTTCTCACAATAGAAAATGCATAGTAGAATAATAGAAAAAGTGGCAAGCCAAAGATCCAAAAGAAAAGATGGCTGCAGGCCTGACATCTTCATGGCAAGCTCCTGCCAGAGACTCCTTGCTCTGTCATTTTTCTGTATCATTCCTAAAATCCTTCTCTCTTCTGGAGCTCTCTCTGGTCATGTCTCAGGAACCAGCTGAGAACAACTATCTGCTTTCCAGAAAAAATGAAAAGCAGCTCATTAGGAAAAAAATCCTGTAACATCGGGAAATACCCCAAACAAGAAAATTTTAACAGTTAATTAGTTTTAATATTTTTTAAATTGTATTTGTATTTAGCTTTGTTTGCTGCCTTGAATAAAGGCAGGATGTCTTCTCCTCCTCCTCTTCTCTTTCTCCTGTTACTATTTCAGGTTGTTGAGTGAGATACTCTTGTTCTTCTGGCAGCCCCAACTATTGTTATTTGCAGACAGGATGTATATTGAGTAAATAAAGGACAGAGAACTTACAAAAGTACATTTGCCACAATGGCATCCAAGCTGAACAAGGCATCTATGGCAAGTTCACGAACCAGCACATGGTCCCTGGAAAACAAGATAAACGCTTAAAGCCAGCTGGCCGCTTCTGCAACGACAGTGAACACTGTCTACTCTATCATATGCTGCATCTTTGGGATGGTGGAAGTCAGACTTCTTTAGTTTCCACCGAGGGGTGACAGTGAGTCTTCAATATGCCCAGTAACATGCAAAATGGAAGCAAAGCTACTCAGTGCCATCTCAACTTGTGTTTCTGTTGCCTGCAGCAGTTGTATCAAAAGCTGTCCAGACGAAGATCTGGTCCCTGATCTTTCAAGAACCCTCAGAACCAGCCCTTTTCTCAAATGGTTGAGAAAAGTTGATGTGACCTGCTATAGATTCATGTGTCTGAAGGCTGAATGCCTATGGAGATTCTCAATCATCCAGGTTATGGTTGTCCCAAAGGTGCTTTTCTAGAAGTTCACATTCTGGACAGAGAGAACCCCTGGTTTGAAAGAGAGGTCAAAGAGACCATCTGTGTTGAGACTGAAAACCCCTCTCTCAACAGAGGAGGAAGGATATAATTACTACCTATCTATACCAGCAATGGCTCATGCCCCATATTTCCCTATCGTACCACAACCAATTACAGCAATCTATTTCATGTCGATTTTACAGACGATGCCGTTGAAAAGGCACTATGCAACCTAAAACCATCTCTATCTATTGGCCCTAATGGATTATGTGCCTATTGCTTAAAAAAGCTCTCAACCACCATAGCAGAACCTCTTAGCATCATCTATGAAATATCCTTCAAAACCAGCTCCTTGCTTAACTTACAGTCACTAGCCGCAGTCATCCCTATCTTCAAAAAGGGTGACCCCAGCCTAGTTGAAAATTACAGACCAATCTCATTAGGTTGCATCACCTGCAGTCATGGAATCAATCATAGAACAATCCATTACCCTCTGCTTAGAGACAAATAACCTACACTCTAACAAGCAGTTTGGCTTCAGAAAAAAAATCTGTCCTGCAATCTACAACTCTTACACTGCAAAAACATATGGACCTCACAACTTGACTAGGGTAAAGCAATAGTCACAATTTACATAAACTTCTGTAAAGCCTTTGATTCAGTAGTACACAACAAATTACTTCTAAAACTAAACTCTTATGGCATCTCTGGTTCCCTGCATAAGTGGATAGATGCGTTCCTAGCCGAGGTGGCGCAGTGGTTAGGGTGCAGTACTGCAGGCCATTTCAACTGACTGTTATCTGCAGTTCAGCAGTTCTAATCTCACCGGCTCAAGGTTGACTCAGCCTTCCATCCTTCCGAGGTGGGTGAAATGAGGACCCAGACTGTGGGGGCGATATGCTGACTCTGTAAACCGCTTAGAGAGGGCTGAAAGCCCTATGAAGCGGTATGTAAGTCTAACTGCTATTGCTATTGCTATCAAACAGGCAACAAGTAGTCAAAATAGGAAACACCCTATCAAACCCTGCACCTACCTGTTAACAGCGGTGTCCCTCAAAGTAGTGTTTTAGGACCCACATTCTTTATACTTTACATAAATGATCTTTGCAATCATAAGCAACTGCGTTCTTTTCACTGATGATGGAAAACTATTCAACCTCACCACCAATGCTGCCATCCTACAAAAAGACCTTGACTATGTGTCAGAATGGTCAAAAAATTGGCAACTCCTAATCTCAACCAACAAATGCTCTGTCTTACACATTGGCAGAAAAAAAAATCAGAACACAAAATACAAGCTGAGTGGATATGACCTCGTACATGACCCCCACACTGTCAAGGACCTTGGAGTACTCATCTCAAATGATCTAAGTGCCAGGGTTCACTGTAACAACATTGCCAAAAAGGCATTAAGAGTTGTTAACCTAATCTTGCGTAGCTTCTTCTCCGGTAATATTAAACTGCAAACTAGGGCACACAAAACTTTTGCTAGACCAATTCTTGAATACAGCTCATCTGTCTGGAACCCACACGGCATATCAGACATAAATACAATTGAACAAGTCCAGAGATATTTCATGAGAAGAGTTCTCCACTCCTCTGCTTGCAACAGCATACCTTATGCACCAGACATGAAATTTGGGTCTTAGACAACTTAGAAATTTGCAGTCTTCGATCCAACCTAAGCGTAGTACGTAAAATTATCTGCTACAATGTCTTATCCGTCAATGAATACTTCAGCTTCAACCACAACAACACAAGAGCTCACTATAGATACAAACTTAAGGTAAACCGCTCCAAACTTGATTGCAGAAAGTACTAATGACCAAATGACTGCAAAGAATATAAATCCTTCTATTCCGCAGAACTGAAGCAGCTTCTCAGATGAGAAGCGAAATGTTTTCAAGGGGGAAAAAAACCAAGAAAGTCCAGTTGTCTTTTGGAAAAGCACCTTTGAGTCTGAGGGCTGAAGCTTGCAAGAAGGGAAACAAAGAACCTAGGAGAAGACAAAATCATTATGTAAACACAGGACAGGCTGCTAGTGTCTCCAGGCTATGCTATTCAGTTAATATACCCCTTGATAAAACTACTTAAATTGGTGAGCCTCACCACATCTGATGGCATCGATGTTTGGTCTAGTTACAAAATCAATACTTCTCTTATTAGAACCAAATAGCTTTGAAATTCACTACTGGAATTCTAATGTTGGGAAGGGGGAAATGGCATGTTTTTATACACAGCGATCACAACCTAATGGTTTATTTAATGAAATAGGGCAGTGATGGCGAACCTTTTTTGGCTTGCGTGCCAAAAGTGGGGAGAGTGCAGGGGGCAGGTCGTGCAACACCCATAATGCAATGTGCAACCGCAGTGCACATGACCAGCAACACCGCCCTCATTTTTTGCATGATTTTTTCGCCCTCTTCAGGTTCCAGAAGCTTTATAGTTGCCTGGGGAGGGCGAAAACAGCCTCCCCCGCCCCCCAGAGGCTTCCCTGAAGCCTTTGGACTGCAACAAAACCGGACCTACAGGCAAAGTAGAAGTTCAGGAATGGACTTCCGGTTTGCTCGTAGGGCCCGGTTTTAGTCCTCCGGAGCCTTCAGGGGCCTTCTGGAGGCTTCCCTGAAGGCTCTGGAAGGCAAAAAACAACCCTACGAGCAAACCAGGAAGTCACTTCCAGTTTGTCTGTAGGGTCGTTTTAAGTCCTCCGAAGCCTTCAGGAACCTTCAGGAGGCTTCCCTGAAGGCTCCGGAGGATAAAAAATGACCCTACGAGCAAACTGTTTACTGAATTTCCAGTTTGCCCGTAGGGCTGGTTTTCTGCACTCTGGAGGCTTCAGGGAAGCTTCTGAAGCCTCCAGAGGGCCTCCAAGGGGGGTGGGGGGGCAGGGGAGGCTGTTTTCACCCTCCCCAGGCAACTATAAAGCCTCTGGAGTCTGGGGAGGGCAAAAATGGCCTCAAAAAAAGGCTGAAGTGAGCTGGCCAGCCAGCTGACAGGGCAACGCCTCATGCGCCCTGAAAAATGGCTCCACGTGCCACCTGTGGCACATGCCATAGGTTCACCATCCCGGAAATAGGGTATTTCAGCAAAAAAAGAATGCATTTTCAGTTCAAAGCATGGATAAAGAATTTATCCATTTTGTTTCAGAGCAGACCAAACTCAGCCTTCTCTATTTTGCTTCACTGTGATTAATAGGTTAACTTTGCGTGCCCACATAAGTTTTCCTAAACAAACCAATATACTCAGCTACCCCGCAAATGCTGTTGTGTCAAAACTTTTTGGCCGGAATGGCCAAGAAAAAAGAAGCTGGGGAAGGACATAGACTGAGAGAGAGCACAGATCTCTATCTGATCTCAATGTCGAGCTATTGAGACAGTCAGGTTATGACCACTTGTTCAGCAACTATTCAAACTAACAATGTTGCTGGATGAGGGGGACTTACAATAAACCTTTGGCCATCACAACATCCCCACAGGCACACGATTGTGATTCAGACACTTGGCAATCAGCTCACATGGAAGACAGTTCTAGTGTCCTGCGGTTACATGAACAGTATTTGAGATCTCCCCTGCTGGCTTCCCACAAGCAAAATCAGTGAGGAAGCCGTCATGAGTTTGTCAATCTCTCACACTGCCTCTTCATCTACCTGAGCATCATAATGCCACTGCAACACTTGCCAGTGCTCTACAGCAGAGGTCTCCAACCATGGCAACTTTAAACCTGGTGGACTTCAACTCCCAGAATTTCCCAGCCAGCAAAGCCTGCTCTACACCACCTGCTCTACACCACCTGGCCACCCATAATTCTCCCCTGCTGTCCCACCTGCCTGGGACTCTCTTTACCAACATTGCAGTCACACAAGATCCTCGATTAACACCTGCACTGTCCTGGGATTAGCACAGCAATGAGGATTGCCAGGATAGTTATCACTAAATGATGGCATCATGTGACATCCCACTTTACAACTACATTGCAAAGCGACAGAAATTCTGGACCAATGCCTGTTGTAACCCCCAGACCACTCGTGCAAGCTCAATCACTGTAATTAATTTATTCGCAATGAGATGAACTGTTTACCTGAATAGATACACTTTTCCCATTGAGTTATCTCCTCTGCAGTAGCTGGATGCTTCTCCTCTTTGGCAGTTAATCTATAGGGAAAAAAAACCTAAAATCTTTATTGGGGTATTATTGCAAGAGCCATGATGGCACAGTGGTTGGAATGCAGTATTGCAGGCTAACTCACTGTCAGGAGTTCGATCCTGACCAGCCCAAAGTTTGACTCAACCTTCCATCAGTAAAATGGGGAACCGGATTGTTGGGGGCAATGTACTAATTCTGTAAACTGCTTAGAGAAGGCTGAAAGGCGCTATGAAGTGATGTAGAAGTATAAGTGATATGGTTATGAAATCTTCAACCAGCTCAATTATACAGCAGTGAATTGATTGCTCTCATCTAGAATTAAATCAAGCCCAAACTAGATCAACTCAAATCATCTGCTGAGGCTTTAATTCATTTGGAAACACTTATATGAAAACCTTCCTCTCATCTTCCACATCAACAAATTAGACAAACTGAACGTTGCATCAGATACACATTTTAGGTGTCTGAATTTGCTTATTTTTTGAAAATGGCTTTGGGGAAACATCAGGATTGAGACTGAGGCATACAGAATTGGGTTTTTATGTCCCTGCATCACAAACCTGTTAAAAATCCTAACTTCCAAAGCTGTTTCTTGCTCTGGGAGAGAACTCAATTGTGAAATAGTAAAGCCTATTATTATAAATAAAGACATATTATATAAAACCATAGTTTTAATGAATTGTCATGGACATGGATCCATATTAAATCAGGAAAAAAACCTCTCTTCTTTTGTTATTCCCAGATCTCTGATGTTCTCCTTCTACGTGCCCCCTCTTCGTATTGTGCTAGAAAACAGCAGTTCAGTGATAGAACTGAGTCCTAGAAATGCTAATTTACAAGCTAAGGAGAGCATACAGAGCAGGACTTCCAGAATTCTTTCCAACCCCTTCCAGAGTGGCCCTAAATTCATGCATATGTATATACTGGGAGGCACAGGGCAGGCTACATATGATTTTGCTCTGGATCACATGAGTGGAAGAGAGCAGCTGTCAATGTTTTGAGCCCTTCCCACAGCTGGAAGAATGTCCTTTCTTATAGCCCCACAGACTGATCCCGGCCATTTTTTTTACCACATTCTTTCTCCCTGCACTTCAAAAGTGGTTCCATTCTGTTCAGTATTCAGAGATTTACCATGCTGACAGAGGCATAGAGTCTCAATTGCTTTACTTAATTTCTTTTCCAATTTTCTATTGAGTTGGGCAGCACAAAAAGAAAACGATAATGGAAAAAACGGTTACCTCGGGACTTAGCAGTCAAACAGATTACACTAGATATATGGAGAATAATTTCACACAGTAGGATTATGTTTTGTTGAAAACAATGAACTATTTTTCTCTGCAGTCAAAAGCCGATGAGCAATTTGTCATTTACTGTACATTGTGGTAGAATTTGGATGGATTGTCTTGAAATTCCAAAAAGGTCATACCTCCCTAAGAATTATAAAGCAGAAAATATTATACCTTCAAGATAAAAATCCCATAATCTTGGAGAGCTTCTTTGGAATTCTCCAGCTGCTCCAGGAACACCTCACTAGATGGTGAAACTGGAATTAAAAAAAAAAAAACAAGACATTCACTGGCATCATAATGACAATCACAAGAGATATTTTTACTATTTCTAAAACATTGTTTCATTTTCATTTCATTTTTTTTACTGAAAATGGGGGGGGGGCATACCAAGCATATATTGAATTTAACAAAAGGAATAAGCGTATCACTGTCTCTACATTGTTGGCTTGACTTGAAATCTTCGTGAAAGATTCCGTGAAATCTTTTGTGAAATCTTCGTCTTAATTTAAAGTCATTTTTATTAACCTGCTTCCACCCTTTTACCTCTGTTGTGTCCCCATGACAGAAATAGGAAAGCCTGGAGGGCACAGGAAATGGCCTTGAAGGATAGAAGGAAGAGCTACTACCAAGGCAATGATCAGATAAGAAGGGTTTGAGTCTAGGCTAAGAAAATAATTTAAGCAAATGTTTCAAACTAATTCAAACTCCCTAATTCATATGAAGATAAAGAGGAGGAAGGAAGAAATGCATTCAGATTTATATGATTTCAGTGCTAGACTTTTATGTTAATAGCAATACAGGTAGTCCTTGATATTGGGATACCGAGTGAGAGGAAGTTCTGCAAGATTTCATTGAAAGGAATCCCATCATTGGGCCCAATATTTCTGTTGCTAAGTGAGACATTTGTTACACAAATATCACCAAAGGGGAACATGTAACCTCAGGACATGGCAACCATCATAAATATGAATCAGTTGCCAAACGTCCAAATTTGGGTCATGTGACATGGGGATGCTCATGCTTACACTTATGGCCATAAGTCACTTTTTCAGGCGACGTTGTAACGTCAAATGTCACTAAATGAAATGTTGTAAGTCAAAGAATACCTGTACTGACTTATATGGCATTGGTTTTTAGATTGGTCTAGCCTGAAGGGCTGGCGGAAGGACAGAGCCTTCCCTGGAATGGCATGTAAATTGTGGGATTCCTTCCAATGAAATCTTGCAGAAATTCCTCTAACACAGTGAGGAAAGTTTACAGTGAGGAAGCTCTCTTGAGGCTGAGGCCTATACCTACTACTAAATGGCATACTGAAGATTAAAAGCTGATGTGCCCAAGGGGGAAATTAAGCAAGCCATGACAAGAAAATTAAGCCGACTTCAACGTTAACCTGAGTCCTTGGGAGAAGGGCGGCATTTAAATCTAATAAACCTAAACCTAAACTTATATGTAAAACAAATGAGATAAATATATCAATGCCGATGTCAATATCAAAAGCTCCAGAAGGTGACCATAAATATTGATGGCTTTGTTGTGACCATTCTTCCTCAGACATTAAATCAAATCAGGGTTTAAACAACCAAAGTCACCTTCCTAAGGACAGGACACAGCCTATTCCAGTATAGAAAGGGTCATAAAAATAAATAAAACAAAACGCGGTCATAAAAATAAATTAAACAAAACCATTTCTGGGGCCATGAAAAAAATTCTGAACCATAGCTAGGTAAGAAATCATTATGCCAACCCAAATGTCACAACGTCATATACTGTATAACCTTTCACTTTCTGCAGAATTATTCATCAAATTAGACAGGTGGAAGGAACAAATGCCTGAGGGAATCTGATCAACACGGATATCTCCCTTACCACCCATCCCACCTGACTTTTTGAAAGATTATTTGAATTGGGGTTTCCGTTATGAGTCATGTCTGATTAAAGACATTTCCATGAACGAGCAGAGGGGACAAACACTGGGTAGAATGAAAAGCTCATTGTCCTTAGGAGGGAATAATCAGAACATATATTTTATGCATGCTACAAATTCCTAAACCCAGTCATATAAGTTTTCTTTCTTTCCTAACCAATTTTCTCAAGGAATCTGGTGAAAATACTCACCATCCTTCTGAAAATAAACCAAAGATGCTTTAGATACTTTCGATGCTTGCAAGCTACTAAAATATTCCTGGGGACTTAACTCTGGAATCACGTTTTTGACACTGCTTGTCACTGAGATGCAAGAAACCCATATGAGCAGGAAAAAGAAGTCAGTCCATTGAGTCATTTGTAGTGATGACATGTCTCCAGCTGCTCAAAGTTGTCTCAGGAGAATTCAACCTTAAAGATATATTAGGTGAAAAGGAAAAATAAATAAAATACAAACTTGCTACAGTATTTACAGATAAAATGGTAAGTTCAACATTTTAACCCAGGGTCGTCCCCCGCCCCACAAGATGGTTAATTTGGATCCCTAAGAGTGGATAGAACTATCCATTATTGTTTGTATTATTGTGGTTGGTTGCACTGAGTGGAGCAATGGCTTAGAGGTGAAAATGCTCAGCTCCCACTCTGAAGGCTGAGAGTTAATCCTAGGCAACAAGAGATGTTTCCCTATCAGGGTGCAAAGAGAAAATAACTGCTGCAAACTCCACATAGGTGTCAGGAAGGCCATCTGGCCAGTAAATGCTCACGGCCAGTAAATGGGGCAGCTCCATTCAGTTGCCCCATCTCCGCCCCAAATCAAGAGGTTACAGGGTCATAAAAAGAAAAAAGAATGTGGATGGTTACATAGTCAGCCAGATATTTAGATTGGATTTGGCATTTTTATCCACCTTGCTCAGGGCTGTCAAACTCCCAGCCCGCAGGCCGGATTTGTCACATGCTGGCCACACCCCCACCCGGTTTAGCATAGGGAGGAAAACTCCAGATACGTCACTTGATGCTGCCGTGACAACGTGAGTTTGGCACACCTGACCTAGCAAGTCCATCTCGGGATTTGGGATAGGCAAATGTGTTATTTGATGCTGTTAAAGGTATCTTCACAAGATATAACCTTTCCAAGTAACACTGCCTTTTGCAACTGATGGTAAATTTGTTAATAGCAATAGCAAAAAGACTTATATACTGCTTTATAGTGCTTTACATCCCTGTCTAAGCAGCTTACAGAGTCAGCCTATTTCCCCCAACAATCTGGCCCCTCATTTTACTGACCTTGGAAGGATGGAAGGCTGAGTCAACCTTGAGCCCGTCAGGATTGAACTCTTGGAGCGAGCAGTGAGATAGGCCTGCAGTACTGCATTCTAACCACTACACCACCATGGCTCAATGCTCAATGTTCAAGAGGTGCTCCGGATGTTTTGGAATTGCACCCAGGGTGCCTATTAATGTTTGCACTATTGTTGCATTCTTTTGCTACTGTTGTTCAACTTCTATTTGCAGATCTTTGCATTTTGTGATTTTCTCTAGTTTTCCTTTATCCTGCTATCTCCAGATAACATCCATTATCCAGATATTTTTTTTTGTCTTTCTTATCAACCATTGTTATATCTGGATGTTATGTGACAGGTGCTTGTCAGCTTGAATTTTAAAATCTCAGAGCACTTTAGCTTCTTCATTTTCTATTGCTTAGTCTATTTTACGGTCTAACCAGTTCTTGCTTGCAGGCAAATGGTATTTCTTGCAGATCTTCCAGTGCACCATTGTTACTTTGTCATGCTGTTGTATGTAGTCAGTCTTTACTACAACTTTTATGCAGCAGCTAACTGGGTCCTCCACTGTTTCTTCAGCTTCTTTACAGTGGTGGAATTTGTTTTCTGTTGCTATCTTCTCAATTCTGGCTTTGTATGCATTTATTCTTAAGATTTGGTCTTGTGCAGCTAGAATTAGCCCCCAGTGTGTTTTTTCAAACTTTCCTGCTCTTAGCCATTGCCAGATATTGTTCTTATTATGTTTTGCCTAATGTGTGTTTGTGTATGTGGCTGGCCATGTAATACCTTCTCTTGCCATATCTCTTTTCTGTTTTTTATTTAGTCTTGTAGAGTTCAGTAAGCCTTCAGTACATCTTTTTCACTGTCCTTCAGATATTCGTCCAATGCCCTTTTTTTCTTCTTTAATCGTGCAGTATACTTGTAACACTCCATGCCCACCCATGCTCCTTTGTAAGTAGAGTCTCTCTGAACATTGCTGCAATCACCTCATTTAATTGAGGACTATCTGTATTAAATTATTTCCAATTATAAATATTTGGGGGTCAATGAACAATCTGAAATTTCACAAAGGCGTTGACAAACTAAAGGGTTTGAGGATCCCTAATCTAACCATGAAACTCAAATACTTTGGCCATCTAATGAGAAGGAAGGACTCACTGGAGAAGAGCCTAATGCTGGGAAAGATTGGGGGCAAAAGAAGAAGGGGACGACAGAGAATGAGGTGGCTGGATGGAGTCACTAAAGCAATCAGCCCGAGCATAAATGGGCTCTGGGGGATGGTAGAGGACAGGAAGGCCTGGAGGAACATTGTCCATGATGTGGCAATGAGTTGGACACAACTTTACAACTAACAACAACAACTCTAACCATTACACCATGCTCCCTTTCAAATGGAACTTCTCATGCTGTAAATATCCTTTTACAGGGCCTCTGGGGCCATGCACCATATCATCCACCCATTTCCTTCTGAACCAGATAGGGCACAGATCAAAACCAATGATTTGTGTTGCTGGCAATAACACAGTATCATTGCATAAACTTCAGGATATTTGCATGCACACCTACACTTGCTCCGTTACCTCAGGAACAAATGTGGCTAAAATGGGCAGGGGGTTGAACTAGAAGACCTCCAAGGTTCCTTCTAACATTGTTATTCTGTTATTCTCTTTGGACTACTGCAAGGAGAACTCATTGACACAGGAGGCATCTTCACCATTGCCAAATTCATTGCATCATTGCAGATATTCATTTTGGATGCTTTCGGCATCAAATTAATAAGTATGAGGAAGTACCGAGCCGAGGTGGTGCAGTGGTTAAATGCAGCACTGCAAGCTACTTCAGCTGACTGCTAGATCAGCAGTTCAGCGGTTCAAATCTCACCGGCTCAGGGTTGACTCAGCCTTCCATCCTTCCGAGGTGGGTAAAATGAGGACCCGGATTGTTGTTGGGGGCAATATGCTGACTCTGTAAACCGCTTAGAGAGGGCTGAAAGCCCTATGAAGCGGTATATAAGTCTACTGCTATTGCTATTGCTATTACCTTAATTTTCTGTGAAAAGCCAGCTGCTATAAAAGAAACTAACAGACATGTTTCATTTCTTATTGTAAATAAGTGGGAAAACACACAAAGCATGGCAGATTTTTGTAGCCCTGAGCTATGACGTTTGACCAACTGTCTGGAGGAGGAAAAGATATTGTATTTTTCAGAGTATAAGGCACTCTGAAGTATAAGACACACCTAGCTTTTGGGGAGGAAAACAAGGGGACGAAATCTGCCTCTGCCTCCCAGCAATTTGCCTCCTTGCAGCAAACAGCAAACAGTACAGAGGATATACACTGTTTGTGGTGTTACATTTCAGATTATACTTGTACAGATGCTGTGAAAATTGATGTGGCTTTCTGGAAGTATACATTATTCTCTGCTATTTAAAAGAAAATACAATACAATTGTCCTCTTCAGATCAAGCATTTATTTTAAAAGCTTCATTTTATTAAGTTGTCTAGAATAATAATAAATAAGTGTCATAATTTGAACATTCTATAGGCATTTATAGTTAACCGTACCTCCTTGCAGCAAGCAGCAAACAGCTTTTTTTCAATTTAGCCTGATTACAAGAAAAAAAATCTGCCTCTGCCTTTTTGCCTCCTTGCAGAAAACAGCAAGTTTCACTTTCAATTTCAGTTTTAGCATAGCTGTTTCAGGCTGCAAGGATTGCCATGGCCCAGTGATGGCTAATCTTTTTTGGCTCCCATGCCAAAAGTGGGGGGAGCGCAGGGGGGTTGTGTACAGGCATGCCACACCCATAATGCTATGCACGCGACCCCCTCTGCTTTTGGCGCATTGCCCTCCCAGAGGCTTTCTAGGAGCCTGGGGAGAGTGAAAACAGCCTCCCCCGCCCCTGCCCCCCCCCCCGAGGCCCTCCGGAGGCTTCAGGAGCTTCCCTGAAGCCTCCAGAGAGTGAAAAACAGGCCTACAGGAAACCCAGAAGTTTGGGAATGGTGTCTTCCAGTTTGTCCATAGGACCGATTTTCGACCTCCAGAGCCTTCAGGAGGCTTCCCTGAAAGCTCTGGAGAGCGAAAAACGGACCCATGGACAAACCGGAAGTTACTTTCCGGAAGGCGAAAAACAGCCTCAAAAGAAGGCCAAAATCAGCTGGCCAGCGCACGCCTCACATACCCTAACAAATGGCACCACGTGCCACCTGTGGCACGCGTGCCATAGGTTCGCCATCATGGCCATAGCCTATTGCCACCTCAGCAAGCTCCATTTTCCCGTTTGCTACAAGGAGGTAAATTGCTGGGACGCAGAGGCCAAAGGGTGTGGGTGGGTCGGTGGGGCTACATTTCGTGTATAAGACGTAACCAAATTTTCACCTTCTTTTAGGAGGGAAAAAGGTGCGTCTTATACTCCAAAAATACGGTAAATTGGATGGTGTTAATATGCATCCTGGGAGCTAAGGTAGGTGTGTGTGTGTGTGTGTGTGAGAGAGAGAGAGAGAGAGAAAGAGAGAGAGAGAGAGAAAGAGAGAGAGGGGGGAGGGAGAGAGAGATATGGAGAGGCAATCATTTTGTGAAGAGGCCTTGATATGCTCTTGAAGTAGTCCCTAAAAATACATAAGACATTCAATCTCAAAACTCTTAGATGTTCACAATCTTTGAGGCATTTTGTCACCCTGACAATTAGAAAAAACATCTAATTTATTTTCACTCCCCTAAACGTCACATCACTTATCTCCTAGCACACATACTTATTTTTACCTTTATCTTTGATCGATGTTACAAGTAATCCTCGACTTACAACCACAATTGAGGGTAATTAAATTCATTGTTAAGCAGCATGAATAGTGAGGCATCCTATGATTGCATCTGATTTTACAACCTTTTTTGCCACAGTCATTTTGCAAGATATCACAGGATCCCGATTTGGAACCTTCCCTGGCAGCTTCCCCATCGACTTTGCTTGTTGGAATCCGGTGGGAAAGTCGGCAATGGTGATCACATGACTCCAGGATGTTGCAACTATCGTAAATAGATGCCGGTCTCCGAGATCAACATCCCACGATTGAAGACATGCTACAATGATGTAAGTGTGAGGACCAGTCATAAGTCACTTTTTTCAGCACTGTCATAACTTTGAACAGATGCTAAACCAATGGTCATAAGTCAAGGACTAATTAATGATCAAAAGTTCTAATTTTTTTGATTGTTGTAAGCTGCCCAGAGTTATTGAGAGTCAGGAGGCATACAAGTTTTAATTATTATTATTAATATCTCAATTTCTATCTCTCTATATCTATATCTATATCTATCATCTCTATCTATCAGTATGTATGTATGTATGTATGTATGTATGTATGTATGCATGCATGCATGCATATGTATGTATATAGTAAGGTAAAGGTTTCCCTGCACATGTGTGCTAGTCATTCCTGACTCTAGATGGTGGTGCTCATCTCCATTTCAAAGCCAAAGAGCCAGCGCTGTCCGAAGACATCTCTGTGGTTATGTGGCAGCATGACTAAATGCCGAAGGCACACGGACACTGTTACCTTCCCTATTTTTCTACTTGCATTTTTTACACACTTTCGAACTGCTAGGTTGGCAGAAGCTGGGACAAGTAACGGGAGCTCACTCTGTTATGCGGCGCTAGGGATTCGAGCCATTGAACTGCCTATCAGTAGATATTACTGATCAGAGCTATCACAACACAACAAACATCAAAAGAAGTAACTCACCTGACATTTCACTCTTGTGCTGTCTGCCACCACTTAAATGTTCCTGGGGAATTCCCCCACCGCCAAATTCCCCAGATGCCATTGTGTTTTTTTGAGAACTCCCTTTCCACTGTCCCAGGTTCCAGATTAGGGATGTGTTTTGTCAGTCTAGGCTTCAGACTCCCAGCGACTTTCTTCCAAAGGGTTGCAACGTTCTGGAGTGTGTGGTACAGGAGCGCTCGGTAACTTTAAAAGAAGACGGTCAATACATTTCTTAAATATTGATGTTTTATGAGTCGGAAACCACTTTTTGGAACATTATCAAGCAACAGCAAAAGGGATTTGGTGGGAAATATATGTTAGTTACTCAACTTCCCATCTTTCCCAATCTGAGCTGCACTAGTTTCATAGCAAAGATGCAATTAAAGAAAATCACAGCCGTCTAAGAAAGCGGGGAGAAGCAGCATCGTTCAGACCAATGCATTTCGGAGACGAGGCACCGGGTGAGAACTGCATTCCAGAAAGGAGGCGGTCGGTTCGCAGGAATCCCGCTCCGCTGGACAGAGACGAAGGAACCGAAGGCGGTGTGGGGGAAGCGATCGCATTTGCAAAGCGCCTCAAGCAACCACTCTGCAGCCCACCCATCCAAGGAGAAGCGGGGAACGCAGTTAGGAAAACGATTAAGTATTATTACAAAATCGTCTCCGGCGAGCATTGACTCAGGCGTAGGCCTCCCGCACCACCGACCCTGCCAGCAGCCAAATGCAAAGCGAAGCGAAAGGCATTAAAAGAAGTGAACCGGATTTTTTTTCGCGGGGGGGGGAGGCAGCGCGCAGCACGGGCGGGCACAACACCCATAAAATAAAATAAAACACCCACTGATTAGAAAATCCGGCGGACCAAAAAAAAAGTGGGGGGGGGGAGAAGGCGGGTGGTGGGGAGGGAAGAGGGAGCGAGAAAGAGGCGGAGCCTTCTCTGCTGAATGACTCGGAGGCGCAGCCAACGGGCTCAGCGGTTGGACGCCCGGCGGGCGGAGCCGTGCGCTGGCCAATGAGAAGCCGCGCGTGGCCCGGAGCGAACGCCTCAAATCCTCTGGGCTCTCAGCTGATTGTTTCTCCGGGAGCAAGAGTTGGTTCGGCAAAAGGGAGCCGGCGCTGCAGAGAGAGAGAGAGAGGCGGGCGGGCAGAGGACAAAGGGAGGGCGGCGGGGCTGTTTCCCCCCACTCTCCGGGCGACTTGCATGGCTCTCTGCTTCGTCCTGCAAAGAGCGAAGCGGGACGGCAACCCCCCTCCCCCTCCCTCTCCTCCCCGCGGCCCTGAAATTGCACTTTAATCTCATTTTATTTTTATTTTATTTTTTGCACACTCGCTCCGCTTTCTCTTCCCCCCCCCTCCGGTTATGGTGGGGCCGGGAGCGATGGGGCTCGTCGGGTCCGACCCTCTTGCTCCCCCCTTCCCAGCTCTGGAGTTGGGGCTGAGCGTCCTGTACACGCTCCTCTACGCCGGCCTCTTTCTCTTCACTTACCTGCAGCTTTGGCTGCTCTTCTACTACCGGGAGAAGCGGCTGAGCTACCGCACCGTGTGCCTCTTCCTTTGCCTGCTCTGGGCAGCGCTGCGCACCGTCCTCTTCTCTTTCTACCTGCAAACGTCCACCCGAGCCGTGGAGCTCCGGCTCCAGCCTTTCCCACACTGGTTGCTCTTCTGCTTCCCGGTCTGCCTGCTCTTCGCCACCAATTGCCTCCTCAACCTCTACTTCGCCGAGGTAAGTAAGTGGTCAGCTCAGCTTGGCCGGCGCCGGCCCTGAACTATTTGCAACGGGGGTTGCGCGTAAAGAAGAGAAGGGGGCCACAAGGAGAGGCGGCCAGCCGGGCACGCCTCCCCTTCCTCCTGCGTGTTGCTTTTTTCTCCGCCGTTTGTCTCATGTTTACCACATTCTGGTGCATCTGCACAAAAAAAAAAAAAAAAGCGCCTTTCGGTGGTTTACTTGCCCTCCCTCCGCCTACTACTGTCTCTCAACGAACAAACAAGCTTCGGCGAACCCCTGGTCGAGCGCGTTAACCAGGCGAGCCAAACGGCGCTCCAATGCAAAAAAAAAAAAGCCCTCCCCGGAGGTGGCATACAGTAGAGCTGGACCGGGAGCCTTGCGGTGTGACAAATGTTGCCCTTAAAGTGCGCTCCAAAATAATAATAATTTTTAAAATCCCCCCTTGGTTCTGGATGCAGCACAGTTTTAATGCGGCGACTTCTTTGGAAAGCATAGATCGCTATTTCTTTAAGAGTGAAGCGAATAAGCAACAGCCTCGGTTGCTCAGCTGGGATAGGGACGGCTGACAGCCATTACGTCATTGCTTTGGGCTTTCTTCTCCACCTCCTATTGTTGCTGCCTTTCTTAAAATACTATTTTTTTGGAGGGGGAAGACTTAGCTCTTTCTCCCTAACCCCTCTTTTTCTTTTATTTTATTTTATTTATTTATTTTTTGCTGCAGAAGACAGCATCTTGCAGCATATGGTAGTTTGGGCATAATTTTGTTTTTTAATCTGACCGGGTCACATCTGAAATGTTGATATATTTGTGTGGCTGCTGGGTTAATTTCCAAGTCTCCCCCCCCCAACTCCTCTTGAGGCTTGCTGATCAGCTGTTTTCAAATCCTTAGTGTCATCTTTGCTTTCTAGCTTCCTGTGAACTCCTCATCTATTGAAACAAAGCCAATGGGCAAATCCTTACAGCTGCAGCAAGGTTTGGCTGGCCTTTTAGGGTCCTACGTTGCAATCTTACGCCTAAACAATAAAGAATTTTTTGACACTTGGGGAAGATAATAGTGCCTGTGCCATAATACCATCTACTCTCTTAGCTGCATCTTCCCTTATAAGATGGATGGTTTACTTTCAAGCAAAGTACCTGAAATTACAGCTTGTTTGGTTTCAATTATGCATGCCTGGTGAGCGATCTAAGCAAACTTTTTCTACCTACGGCATGTATCAACTTTATGTTCCACTTCCTCCTGTTATTATGGGGAAATGGTTACTTCTCGGACAAACCTGCACACCATCCTTTCCCTCGCACTGCAAAACTGTATTGTCACTTAGGAGGCGGTCTCGACAATGACTTCATTCTCTGAGAAACTCAGGGCTGTTCACATGATGAGCACAAGAGAGCTGCTGTTTTTGCCATGAAAACGAAAATGTTTGTTTTGTGAGCAAGCCTTAACATTTTTGGGAGGACAGGGAGCTCAAACTGGCTGACATCTCACATGTGGGTGGAAATTGGAATGGAGAAGGGGGTTGTTTTTAAACTTGGCATTTCAAGGCTTGGTGCTGTTTTGCACTAACAAACACGGGAAAACTGTGAACTCTGCAGTCAGTATTCAGTGAGCATGATAAACGACAGTTCCAAAAGTCACAGAAAGGGAAAGGGGCCACCTACCCTAACTCTTAAGGTGATTAACTCTCTGAAAGGAACACAAGGAGGCAAATAGCTTCTGAAATCTGCAGCACTTCTACTGTATTGTCCCATTTTTAAAATAACCCATTGCAATGAACAGACAAAATATGTGAGTAGTGTAACCAGCTGTAATATGGAGTCAGATCTCTGGTGTTGGTTGATTGCTTAAAAAAAAACAAACCAATAATGCAACACAGTTTGTTCCTCTTTCCTTCAAGGGAGGCAATTCGTGTCATTTTCTTTTAGAGGAAAAAAAATGGAAACCTAAATTTGTTTCCTATTAAGAAATAGGGGAACTTGATGGGATTTGTGATTCATCTGTCATGCAGGAGACCAAATTGGAGAAGGCTGGAGAATGGCTGCACCTTTAACTAGGGACTGTATCCAGCTTGTTAAGGTTTAAGAGTGTGAGCAAGTATTATGAAGAGATAGTAACAATCCATGATAAATGTTTGATAAATCCCAATGTAATATGAATTCCAAGAATGCTGTGTAGAATGGGAGCTGACTAAAACAGTAGAATAGAGGCTGAGCAATAATTTAGGATAAATGAATGACGTCACCTCCAGACGAGGTAGGCAGCATCTAAGTTGAATAAATAAACATTCTTAATTTTGCCAATGCTGAAGAGAATGATTCCGATTTGAAAGATCTGTAATCCAGAAGAGTAGGGACTAAGATCAAGTCCTTGAGCAAAATTTGCCATTGTGGACTTTAAAGCCATCTCCTTGAACATAGATTGTTGCCTATAAAAGTAAATTCACTCTTGATTTGAGTTTATTATATTTCTATGCCGCCCTATTCCCCGGAGGGGCTCACCACCAAGTCAGGGGGGGGGGTACAAATAAGAAAAAAAGAACACGAACAAAACAATACCACAATTTAAAACACTCAACAACCATACCATTCGAGAGGGGACAAGAACTCATTAGCCCCAGGCCTGTCGGAACAGCCAGGTTTTAAGGGCTATGCGGAAGGCCTGGAGGGTGGTGGGGGTCCGAATCTCCACAGGGAGCTCGTTCCAAAGGGCCAGAGCAGCCACAGAGAAGGCCCTCCTCCAGGTGGTCGCCAGTCGGCATTGGCCAGTGGATGGAATTCGGAGGAGGCCTAATCTGTGGGATCTAATCGGTCTATTGGAGGTAATTGGCAGTAGGCGGTCTCTCAAGTACCCAGGTCCAATACCATGAAGGGCTTTATAAGTGATGACTAGTGCCTTGAAGCGTATCCGAAGACCAATAGGCAGCCAGTTGAATTATTACTAGAATTATTGAAAATTCTAACAACAAAGTATAAAGCATATTAAGGGAAATACCTAATAGCACATAGCCAATAACATTGCAATTTGCAGGATATGGAAGATTGGGTGAAAGTAATCCACAGTCAACCTGGTTGGCCACAAATCAAGTTTAACAGAATCGAGACAGTTTAGTTCAGTGCCCTCTGAACCATTTACATTTGGCCCCCAATTCAAGCAATACTGCCATTCCACCCAGATTACATGTACACAAAATGAACAACTTTATCTCTGGTAAGTTTCTTTCGTGCAAATAAAGTGTAGTCGGGAACTGAGCATGAAGATGCAGGACTTTAAAAATATTAATTTTTACAGATTAGAGATAACCAAGGTCAAAAATGTCTCACGTAGAAAAGGCAGTGCCTTTGCTGGAGAATTAAATAAAAGTCACCACTTGAACTAAATATACATATTTAAATAGAATATCACAGATGGGAAGAAAGAGTGGCGCAGAAAGCTTTGCTGAGTTCAGAAATCTTCTCTCGTGCCACCTTTTCTAAAATACATGTGCTACGTATTATACTTCTCTGAGATATAAAATACTGTATATGAGCTCTGATGTGTGTATGGCAGGAAAAGGAAAAGAGTGTTTTAGAAAAGATTGGGTTCACACATCATGTTAAGCTATGACGTCTTGTTTTCATTTACTTTCTTTAGCCAGGCAGCCCCAGTGACAATGTGCAGACCCTGTAACGGAGTAAGGGAGAGTCCTGATATAAATGGGGCAAAGAGGAGGGAAATTTTCTATATATTTAAGCAGAGATGTGAGTTTTTGAAATATTTTGAATTAAACAAAAACAATGCTGTGTAAGAGAAGTATGATTCAAAATACTTTATTCAGTATCTAGTGTCTGTATAAGTATATGGCCTATGTTACTTGTGTGTGAAGGGGGGAAATTAGCTTATTAGATAAGGTTTGAATAGAGTATTCAAAGAAATTAAATTTTCTGATGTGTAGGAAAAATTATTTTTATGGGAATATTGGGAACATGGGCAATCAAGCCTCATACAACTTTGAAACTACCTGAAGTGGAACATTTTCTAGCCTGCAACCTTAAAGATGAGAGTGCCTGGCCAATGAAGGTATTGCTGAAACCGAGTTCAACAAACTCAGAGAAATGTGGACCCCCACAAATCAATATTTTGTTCTCCCAGGTAGAATGGCTCTCTGGATTACCCACAAGATTAATGCCTTCCTGATAATAGAGACACCATTGGCCCTTTCTTTTGTACAAATGATCAAAGCTTAAGATTTCTTTTTCTTAGGAAAAAATATTGACCAAAAATATTTCGGTGTTTGCGGTCCTTCTGCTTGGCCTAGAAAGTTAGTTTTGCCTGCTTAGATTTAATTCATTTGTATACAAGCTACACCCTGGTACATGTGAACATTGAGGATTCTGTGCAGGTTTTCAGTCACTCAGTATATCTCTTTTTGCAATTAAAAACAGTAGATAGACCCTGCCTTATATTTTTTTTGCCACCAAAAATAGCAATAGCAATAGCAATAGCAGTTAGACTTATATACCGCTTCATAGGGCTTTCAGCCCTCTCTAAGCGGTTTACAGAGTCAGCATATTGCCCCCAACAATCCGGGTCCTCATTTTACCCACCTCGGAAGGATGGAAGGCTGAGTCAACCTTGAGCCGGTGAGATTAGAACCGCTGAACTGCAGATAACAGTCAGCTGAAGTGGCCTGCAGTACTGCACCCTAACCACTGCGCCACCTCGGCTCCTCTAAAAAGGCACCAGGTCTTATTTTTGAGGTGGATATCATCCACAGACTCACCTCACTTGCGTGCATCGCTCCTGGCTTTCCTTTCGCTGTCAGAGGCCTTCAGGAATGTCTTTGGGTTTGAACAGTTGCAGCCAGGACTCACACACCTCGGCCCATTTCTTCTGCAGCCAGCAAGGCTTTCCTGATACATCCAGAGCTCTGTTATTGGCTACAGAGGCCTTCAGGATAGCCTTGCTGGCTGCAGCAAAAGAAATAGGCTGAGGTGTGCGAGGCCTGGCTGCAACTGTCCGAAGGTATGTAGTAGGGCAGCTCCATTCCCACTTAGCTTGAGTTTTATCTCTGCACACTGGAGTGGCCAGGATCTTAATTAGGGCTTATTTTAGGGGCTTATATTGTGTGCATGTGTAAAAATCAAACTAGGACTTACTTTCCGAGTAGGTCTTTTTTTGAGGAAACACATTAGTCACATCGTGAGGGATCCATCTGAAGTGAAGAGCCTTCATTAGGTTAGAAATACCATGTAGAACCTTATATGTGGCGGAGATTATCAAGTAGGGGCTGTTTTAATAGCTTGCTCTTATCCTATGGAGGGTGGAATGAATTGAGAACTTCCCAAATAAGACTTGACATTTTTTGAACCTGCAGTGGTCCTTGAATTCGGGATGTCAATCAGAGGCTACTACCAACTTTTCATGGAAAGTAGGACCTGCCAACAGGAAAACCAAGATAAGAAAGAAGCCTTCACATTGATAGACTGAAGTCAGCAAGGTGGCATTTCCTTGCAGACTAAAATTCTGCTTGCAGATCTGCTTTCTCTGCCACCTTCTTGCCTTCTCTGAGCCCACACATTTACAGATTGTTGCTCTGTCTGACAAAGAGCCAGAATGGACCTAATTCTCACAGATGTTTAACTTGAAGTAAGCTTAATGTAAACACAATAGCAAGAAAACAGTATTTACAATATCTTCAGAACCTTTTTAAAAAAAAAATTTGAATCTTCTGTACGATACGTAATTAAATGCCATCTCTCTAGTGAAGTGTGGGGTAATAAAAAGGGATTCCAAGTCTGTCAACTTGGGGAGATATAATCATATAATATTGAAGCCCCACTATTATCTGGGTGTTGTGGGAGTTATATCTTTATCAGTAAAGAGATTTGCTTCTCTTTAACAAACTATGGCTAATGGAGAAAAGGATATGTGAGCCCACCAGTAAGTAGATTCTTCTGAGTTCCTTTTCCAGTAATTGAAAAGTTAAGGAAGTTAACTTTTAAAAGTTTAAAAGTTGGGAAGTTCATAGTTTCCTCTTGCAAGTATGCATATGTTTAAGTTCTATATGTTTCTTCTTAAAAGTATATCTAGAGGTCAGAGGACAACCAGAAGCAAGATAGATGGAGCCAGTTAAAGTGGCAATGTGTGCACCATTGGAAGATCTAAAATAACAGGTTTAGGGGCAGATCATTATGGAGATAATCTATATGATTACTAAGAGTTGCTTCCAACATGATAGCACATAATCACTCTATCAGTATATACATTCTACTCAACTGTGTTTACCACAATTAAATAAAAGTTTGTATTGTCTTCCTATCTACTCCAAAAGACCAATTTTACCACAATCCGGTAAGGGCTTTATACATTGTTCAATTAAATAGCTATATCCAAATCAAAATGTGTATTTGTGCACGCTGATTTTAAACCATTTTTTCCCACCAAAGTACCTTAGCTATTGGGGGTTGGAGGTCATCCTGTTTTCCATCTTTTGCCAGATCTTGGCCCACCATCTTTCCTGATATGGCTCCTGAGGCTAAAACCTGGAATCGGAGGTCAGAGATAGTTGTGCCAAATCCCTTCTGCATTTTATAGAATGGAGCCAAGCAATGTATTAGGACATGGGATGATCATCATCTGTTTTACAGTAGAAAACCATGATATTTAACTTCTACCAAAGGACTGTTCTGGAAATAGTTCCAAAATATGGGAAGCCTTGCATCAAAGCTAGAATGCAGGTAGTTAAGAAAATGTGGCAGATAGTCCCCAAGTTACAACTGTAACACAGCCTAGCTATTATAGTCATAAGTCATAACGGTTATAAAATGGGTCAATCACATGACTGATCCAATTTTACCACCTTTTTTGTGGTGGTGGTTAAGCAAACCCACAGTTCACTATAGCATGGTTTTGCCCAAAACCAGAACTGCTGGTTTTCAGCAAAACCGTCATAAAACATGATCACATAACTCTGAGATGCTGCAAATGAACATAAATGCATTCATGTTGCCAAGTGCCTGAAGTGTGGTCATGTGGGGGAGGAAAATGTCTATTGGAACTTCAGATCCAGGTTGTAAGTTCCCTTTTTCAGGTCTGTCATATCTAAGTGATGAGTCGTGAATCAAAGACTACCTGTATGAAAAAATACCAATGCAGAACTGGAATTCTCTCAAATTGTCTTGGCTTCTGAGAATTTCAACATGGAGAGTAATGGAATAAAAGCTAGCCATTCTATTTCAGTTACACTTTTTCACCCCAAATGTTCACATTGAAATCACAGCTTTCAACAATGTAGTGCTCCAGATGACTTAATGGAGCAGACCTGCCAGATGCATACAAAGCAAAACATTTGTACTTATTGATCTACGGTAGTTTTAATTGGGATCCTTTATATTGCTTCATCTGTTGATCCCTTTGAAAGGTTGCATAAAATGGAAAGCAATGCTTGAAATAAAGTCATATGGGAAAAAATATTTTAAAATCTTAATTTAGGAACCAGAAACTGCTCATTATGAATTGGTCAGCAATTTTTTTCTGTGAATGTTTAATAAATTGGTAATATTTATATTACACAAAGAAGGGGGGGTCAAATTATTCCCCAAAGCACCAGAGGGCAGGACAAGAAACAATAGTTGGAGACTAATCAAAGAGAGAAGCAACCTAGAATTAAGGAGAAACTTTCTAATAATGAGAACAATTAACCAGTGGAACAGCTTGCCTTCAGAAATCATGGGCACTCCATCACTGGATGTTTCTAAGAAGAGTCCAGATTGTACTAAAAGGGTATAGGTTCTCCTGCTTGAGCAGGGGGCTGGACTAGAAGACCTCCAAGGTCCCTTCCAGTTCATTCTATTGTAAAGGATTGTAAAGGATTCTAATATAAAAGGAGTGGGGGGGGTTGTTTTTTACGCCTGTTAATTGCAAGTGTATATCACTGTCAGTTGTAACATCTAGATTTGGAGATGGTTCAAACCATGGCATCTTTTCCATTCGCTCTCCTTTTTATGCTTGCAATAGAAAAATTCTGTATTTGTGCTTGCATGAATGGAATCCCACTTCCCAAGGCTGGCTTGTAGACCTGGCCTTAAATTGTAGAAACAAGTAAAGAATAATGTATATTCTCCATGTTTTAGGCTGTGTTTTTATACTGGAGTTTATGACAGTATAGATAGGAATAGAACAGCACTATTACTCAAACCTATTCATGTGTATTTAGAACTAACTCTACTTGATTCTGTGTAGGTCACTGAACTTGATACGATTGTACTGTTTACAGATAATGTATAAATGGATGTATGCATACATGTCAATATTTTACATTGTGCCTTACTTTAAAAAAATATTTAAAACCTATCCTATGAGATTTGAATGATTGGGTCCCTTAAAATACTCTTGTCTTTGCAGAAGTATTTTGGTTCTCCTCTACCATTATCATTTCTGGCTATCTGTTCTTAATATGTTTTTCATATTATATTCTGCTGAGAATTGGACAGCCTTCTAAGCTGAATAAATAAATGTTCTATTTATTTATGCATTTTGACATTTTTGAAAACTGCCATAGAAACATCATTTAGATATAGTACATGGATGTTCTGGATAGATAAATAAATGAACCATAATGAGGTCAAACATTAGGGAGAGCTCTGAGTTCTGAATTCCCACTAATAGCTAATTGGCTGCAAACCATGGCATCTTTTCCATTCACTCTCCTTTTTATGCTTGCAATAGAAAAATTATGTATTTGTGCTTGCATATTATTAAAATGTTTTCGGTCTGCTGTGATTCTTGAACCTGCACAAAAAAAAATTTCTTAAATAAAGCATTTTCTTTTTTTCTTTTTTTTAGGTTATTTTCAAAGTCAAGTGTGCAGCTGAGTTCAACAAATACAAGTAAGTTTCACCTTAATCTGTAGATATTGTGGCCGATTAATCAACATATTTTCAAGATGTCCTTAGTGAATTGAAGAGCCCAGTGTGCTGGAGCAGAAGCTACATCACCATCTGTCTTTTAATTTGCATTCTTGCACCAAGCCAAATGTTGGTTTGATGGTTCAAATTAATGCATAGCAAAGCATAACTTTTCCATGGAACCTAGTAATCCTAACTGCTTTATAACATTCTACAACAGCTCAAAAAGTTGCTTGTATAAAATAGGATTTAAAAAAAAATCTTATTATATCACTTTGACAAAGAATACGGCTTTCAGAGCAAATACCCTGTGGGTTTACTTCTAATAGTAGGACTGGGCCATGGAGCAGATTAAGCAGATGGTGTCCACCTGCAGATTGATGCAGCTACATGTTGGGAATGGGAAGAGATGTGTCTTACACCATATAAATGTATCTCGAACATGTTCATTTTTGTATAAAGACAGCATTATTCAGCTATGATCATTAATCCAAGAGAAGAAAGCAAAGATTAGGAGAATGGACCAGAAAGAAAGCTGTGGTGGACACCAACTGTCCCTTTTCTTTCCAGGACTTTCTTGTACATGGGGTCTGTATTTATAAGCCTCCTCTTCATCTTTGTGAACCTGACATGTGCATTATTGGCACAAGATAATGTTCCAGAGGATCAGCTAAGGTGGACGGTTTTTGCCCGGGCCTTAATCAATGATAGTCTCTTCATTCTTTCGGCCATCTTGTTAGCTTGCTGCATGTGCAAACTTTCCAAAGTGTCTTCAGCCAATGTTTACCTCGAGTCCAAGGTAAGGAAAAAGCAACACATACTTCTCTATTACAACCTGTCAGGTTCTGTGCATGGAGATGATCCGTATTTCAGACATGGAATAAAATTGTTTTCAGGGGACATGTACAAAGATCTTGCATTCCATTTTCAAGATGGATTAGAGAGATGGCCCACTTTTTTAAAAAAAATCTTTTAAAAATCTTAGTAGCCTAAAAGATTAGTAACAGCTGGGTTAAAGTATAATATCTGCTGCTTTCAATGGAAGCTCAAATATCAAATTACTGTTTTTCCCTATTGCTTTTAAAAACCTCTGAGAAGAAATTCTGTGCTTGCTTTATGCCTCGGAGGCAGCTTTTTGTTTAATGATTAGGTAAGGAAGTTCCTAGAAAGTGGCAAGGGATTAATATACTTTAAAGTTAATAGGCTTTTTTTTTTTAAGTGTGGAATAGTTTTTGAAGAATGCTCACTCCTAATGCACAATTGGCTTAGGAGCAAAGCCAAAGCCAACTCAATGGAGTGATGAAAGAAGTCTTAATGAAGGACTGTATTTCTCTTTGCGTGTCCATTCAGGGCTTTTATTGCATGGTTGAAGCATCCATCTTGATGTTTGTGACCCTGGGGACGCTGCTGGAATGGGAAAGACTATTCCAATGAATTGTAAGGGAGACTTAAGCTACCTCATGCTCACTTAGTGATGAAAAGCAAAAAAGATAGTCTAGTGCAGTGTTGGTGAACCTTTTCGGCACTGAGTGCCAAAATGGGAGTGTGTGCACACACGCGGGGAAGCACCAGAAACTGGAAGATCAGTTTCCCAGTGCATATGTGCTTCCGGAAACCAGAAGCTGGGCTTCCAGTTTGGGGTGTGTGCATGGGCACTGATCACCTGGTCCTCCAGTTTCTTGTGTGCATGCACCCGCAGAGAGCAACTGGCCGGTATGCATGTGCATACTGCAAACCAGAAGCTCAGCTTCCCAGCGTGTGCATGCGTGCCAGGGAACTGCTTTTCCAGATTCCAGTGCTCCCACTTATGCAAAGACAAGGATCCCGGAAGAGCAACAGGCAACGGCTGGCATGCCTGGAGAGATGGCTCTGTCTACCACTTCTGATACACATGCCTTAGGTTCTCTTAGTGGGAAACAAAATGGAGCTTTTTGGGAAAATATACATTGGTTACAAAACTGTTATACTTACTTTTCTGCAGTTACTTAGTTTTACCTTCATTATCTTTTAACTATTGTTGGTGCAACATTCTTGCTCCTTGCTTCTTATTGTCTCTTCACACCAGAGTTTCTTTACCTTGGTCACTTTAAGATGGGTGGACTTCAAGTCGCAGAATTCTCCAGCCAGCCATGCTGTCCACCCATCTTAAAGTGACCAAGATTGAGATGCCTGGCTTTACACAGTTTCTCTCTCATATTTGCTAGCCTTATAGAAATTTGCCTATGAATATTCTTTTGTTTCCACCAAATATATATCAATACCACCCAAGACAGAAGCGCCATAATTTGGGTATGTTGATGGAACTTGACACATGTCATGATCATTGCAGCTGTCTGTTTTCTATATATATTTTTGATAGCATTCCCTATTTGTGGTAAGTGAATCGTCAAAGTCTGTAGAGATTCTCAGTCATCCAGGTCGTGGTTGTCCCAAAGGAGCTTTTTCAGGAGGCAACTGGATTTTCTTGTTTTTTCTTTGAAGGAATTCCACTTCTCATCCAAGAAGCTTCTTCAGCTCTGACAGGATAGTGGGGAAAGGAAGGATTTGTATTCCTTGCAGACAGGTGGTCATTTGCATCCTTTTAGAGGGTCATTGAAGCACTTGGAGGTTTATCTGTTTCCTCAGGGTCACCTGAGTGGTGCTCCTGGTTTCTGTAGTCTGCAGTTTTTCCGGTCAAATCGATTCCTATACCCACACCTTCCAAAGGGTGTTCATCCCAAATTATATGGCTAAAAGTCTGTAGAGATTCTCAGTCATCCAGGTCATGGTTGTCCCAAAGGTGCTTTTTCAGGAGGCAACTGGACTTTCTTGTTTTTTTCTCTGAAGGCATTTCGCTTCTGATCCAAGAAGCTTCTTCAACAAGATCCTTCCATTCCCCACTATCCTATCAGAGCTGAAGAAGCTTCTTGAATGAGAAGCAAAATGTCTTCAAAGAAAAAACAAGAAAGCCCAGTTGCCTCCTGAAAAAGCACCTTTGAATTGTCAGATATATATTTCACTGAAACATGCAGGCAATCCACATAATAACTGCAAATTCTGCTTGTTTGGAAATAACTGTTTCATTTGCATAAATACAAAGTGGCAAACAATGCTGATGCAGGTCTTTTTACAATCAGAAGCCATCAGCGAACTATGAATTAAGGCTGCTAAGCAGGAAAGTGTTTTGAAAAGAAGCATTGTCCCAATTCTTAGCATCTTCATATTGTGGAATAGAACAGAATAATAGAGATTGAAGGGACCTTGGAGGTCTTCTAATCCAACCCACTGCTTAGGCCGGAAACCCTATTCCACTTCATGGTTATCCAACCTCTTCTTAAAGATTTCCAGTGTTGGGGCTTTCACAACTTCTGGAGGCAAGCTGTTCCACTGATTAATTGTTCTAACAGTCAGGAATTTTCTCCTCAGTTCTAAGTTGCTTCTCCCCTTGATTAATTTTCATCAAGACATTGCTTCTTGTCCTGCCCTCAGGTGCTTTGGAGAATAGCTTGACTCCCTCTTCTTTGTGGCAACCCCTGAGATATTGGAACACTGCAGTGGTGGGTTCCGGGTGGTATGGCCCAGTACGGGCATACCGGTGGCAGCTGGGAGCAGCGGCCACCATACCGGAACCATGTTTTGATGGGCCCGCCTGTCCGCATTCCTTACCTCTTTTTGAGGGAAACGGACCAATTGCTCATGGGCGCTGCGCAATCTCACCGGGCAGTTGGGGCATTGTAGGGTGGTGCCCGAGGTGGATATCTGGCCCCGTCGCAGTGTACCGGTTGCGAGAGAATCCAGAACCCACCACTGGAACACTGCTATCATGTCTCCCCTAGTCCTTCTTTTCATTAAACTAGACATATCCAATTCCTGTAACCGTTCTTTATGTTTTAGCCTCCAGTCCCCTAATCATCTTTGTTGCTCTTTCTGCACTCTTTCTAGAATCTCAACATCTTGGATTAAGAGCCTGGTTCTTGGTAAACCAATGATTAGTGTCTGGAATTATTCAGCCTTCTGCTGAAGTCTAATGAGCAATAGCAGTTTATTCTAGTTAAGAGGATCATTCCAGATTGGATCAGTGATAGTAGAATATTTTACAGTATTACCAGCCCTGTGTTAGAAAAGGAATCCCTGCAGCTAGAATCACACATGAAGTCGACTCGGGAGAGAGTCATACCTCTCTCGATGAAGTGCATTCTAACTATTGAACCGTGTAGATAAATATCCTCTCCTGTGGCCCTGGCAAATAGTTTTGAAAAAGTAAAAGCCTCTCCTATTGACCTTAATGCCCAGAAATATTCATACTATGATTGGCAGTTACAGCCATGTAAAACCTTTAAACTAGTTCTGCAGAAAATTGATAATCAAATCTTCAGAATGAAAATGACATGCTTCTGGTATCACACATCAATTAACAATTTAGTTTTGCATCAATTAACAATTTAGTTTTGCATTTGTGCAAGCCTCTGCATGCTCATGAAGGGTAACCCTATGTAGAATTTGTTGCATTAGTCAAATTGAGATGTATCCAGTTCCAAGTGCAAACATCTTGGAAATACCTACAGCTGGCATGCTGGATATGATGAATGCAAATGCATTCTTTGTCACTGTTCCCATCTGAAAATCCAGAAAGGTTAGGTAGCACTCCTAAATTTCAAGATGCTGTTGCAAAGGAAATACATTCCCATTGAGAATATGCTAATTAGTTTCTGGAGCTTCAGGCAAATGTATTGAAAATGTAGCTAGCTTTACATTTTTTCTTTGGAGGAAAAGGAAAAATGGTAATTCATATATTTACATTTTGCCACATCTCCTGTAAAGACATAGATTTTTCAATGTGTCTGTTCTAAGCACCCATTTCCACAGTAGAAAATTAATGCAATTTTTTCAGTGATATTAGTCCACTTTATTCTTTAATGAACAGAATGATTATATAGCCTTATTCTCACCTCATTGCAGAAATGGTCTGGAGGAACGTGTGCCAAGGGAGAGGATAATGGCCAAACAGGGCTGTGAACATGAATCCTGGTGCCTAATAGTACAACAAGAATTAATATTTTCTTTTTAGTCAGGTTTTTGATCAAAAACTTCTGTATCTGATATGCTTCCACCTGCAAAATAATTTGCCTATTGCATAGCATCATAACCATGTAATTTGCTTTCAGACTTGAGCTCTGATTGTAGAAGAAGCGTGTTGCTGATACAAAATCAGTGAAATGGTTGTTGAAAATATGGCATGGTTTAGCAAGCATATGTAAGACTGAGCAGGAGATCTCTTCCTTCAAAGTACATTCTAAGTACTGCAAGAGGTGACAGGAAGAGCAAAATGTACAGGGATTTCTGAATCAGTGTGACTCTTAGACCGAAAGAAATCAGAAGAGGCAGAGAAAAAAGTAAATAAACCAAAGACTAACACAGGAAGATAAGGAGCTAAAGAAAACTCTGATATCGTTGGAAATGAAAAAGGCCGCTTTCTTCCTGAGAATCCAAATTATTGAAGAGGAAAAGGAGGAAGACCTTCCTGATATAATGACAGAGTTGTTGGCAGATGGCTATACAGATAAATAAGCAGGAAACGCAGGCAGAAACTTGGAGAAATGGACAAATTTGCATCTTATCGGTGTTAGGAAGAACAGCTACAATAAAAATGAACATCCTACCAAGATTATTATTTTTGTTCCAAACAATTCTGATAAAGTTGGGGGGGGGATACTTTGAGGAGCTAAATAAAATGATATTAAAATACATCTGCCGTGGGGGGGGAGCAAGAATAAGAATGCTACAAGAATCTAAAAATAAGATGATGGGGGGGGGGGTTTCGGTTGCCAGATTGTGAGCTATACTACCAGACTTCTGCACTTACATGGGTGAAAGAATAGATAAACCTGAGGCATAAAAGATTATTAATTTTGGAAGGACATGATTTGCAATTGGGGTGGCATGCATTTTTATTGTATGGGAAAAATAAAATACATGGCTATTTCCAAAGACACTATGTTAGAAATGCTTTACTGTTAGTAATGGGGAAAAAACAGAGGAACACATTATATTAAAATACCAGTCTGGCTGTCCACAATGGAAGCACTGATACATCTGAATGTGGTTGATTTGGAAAAAATTATGTTATCTTGAATGAAAAAGGGAAACTTAAATCTAAGCAAGAGCTGAGTAATAAAGTTAGGGGTGAGTTGCTGCTGGCATTTCTGCCGGTTGGTGCAAGCACAATTTTGACTATTGTTTATTGTGTTTTTGTTATTCAAAATGAATTGTTCATATAGATATTGAGTTTTTTATGTTTATTAACAAAAATAATAATAAAACATATATTTAAAAAAGCTCAGTTGGAAATGAGGATCCCAGTTAAATCAGGGCCTTACAGAAGAGAAGAGTTTGGTGGAAGACTGGAAACATCTCAATTGTGTCATGAGAACATTTGAAGAAGATAGAGATGTTAGAATTAGAAAAATAACGTCCCTTGAACATGGATGTAATTTATTACTATTATGCAGTGATAGTGAACCTTTTCAGCACTAAGTGCCGAAAAGCGTACAGGCACGCTCATCTGATCCAGAACCTGGAAGAGGCGCTGCCCAGAGGGCATGTGCGCGGTGGAAAATGAACTTCCGATTTCCAGCGCATTCATGAGCACCGGCAAGCTAGTCTTCTGGTTTCTGGCACGAATGCGTGCATGACAATCAGCTGGCCAGCTCTCATGCTGGAAAACAGAGGACCACTCTTTCAGTTTCCAGCACTGCCAAACGCACAAAGGCCAGCTGATCATCACGCACATATGCGCGCCAGAAACCCGGAAGAGGAACGGATGGTGTCACGTGTGACAAGTGACATGGCTTCTCTTGCCACTTCAGGCATGTGTGCCATAGGTTCCCCATCACGGCTCTAGAAGCTTCAGGTGGTAAACATGGGCTTTTTACTTATTTTGTCTCACAAGGAGCATTTTCTTGGTGGTGAATGCCCAAATCTCCGAGTGAGCTCCATAGTTGAATATGGTCTTACACCTTAACCGTTATATTATTCTTTGAAGTGTTAAAAGATAGGACAAGAAGATCATCTGGTACATGTGGTATTCCTCCTATTCTTTGTTCCTTATTCAGGATAGTTATAATGATTTCTTTTGTATTGGATTACTCATCAATTGAGCGAATAGGTTTTCAGGGTCTGTCCTTCCTTTTACTAACAAATACATGTTTGGCTTCTTAAAGCTAATGAAGGAAGAGGTATCTTTTATATCACATCTAGTTCCATGTAGCTGTATTGGGTCAGATTTATCATTCAGGATTTACTTTACTGTTAAAAAAATACTCAAGGCTTTCTTTAGATGGTGTTCACTTAACAGAGTCTCTTAAATATCTCTTTGTTAACTTACTGTATTTAATACTTCTTTATGTATTATTTTTTAACTAGGGCACATCTCTCTGCCAAGCTCTCCTTGTGGGTTCTGTTGTCATCCTCTTACATTCTTCAAGAGCTTTTTATAATTTGGTGGCGGTAGTGATCACTCCAGACAATGCACCTAGTCCATTCAACTATGGTTGGGATAATCTTTCAGATAAGGTAATCAAGCTTTTCACACTTCTATAGAAAGATCACATCTAAGTTAGAACCCTAATGTTGTCCCCCTGTTTCCTTCACTGTGTCTCCAATGAATAGTAATTGGGAGGAGGCACCATGGTGGGCGGCAGTTGAGAAGAGCAACAATGAGATCTGTATATGTTGGAAAGCAACTTGAGATGAGCTAATGAAGCTGCCTTATCCAGAACTGGCTAATTCATCCAAAAGGATTAGGATGTCAAAGGCTACAGGTCAAAATTGATACAGTATGTGATATGCACGTGTCAATCCATCTGCCCACACAAGTACATATGAGTACATGTATATGATAAAAGACAATTTGCATTTGTGTATCAGTTACTGGGAACTGAAAATATCCTGCTTTGGAGCTTTTTGATGATGATTAACCAACATCAAGTGCGGTCCAGTACTGCTGCTAGTATTCTGTGACAAGTTTCACATATGAGATTAAGCCATAGCATTTGATTTTCCACAACACTAAGGCATGAATTATGGTTTATAAACCATAGTGGCTTGGATTCACATATCACATCAGTCCAAAAACCAACCAACCATGTTATGGCTAACAAGAGGATATGAATGATCCCTAAGCATTCTTTCTTGGTTTCTCTTGATTCAAAAAGATAGCTGCCCTTTGTTGTGGGTTGAGAAGCTATTCCTAGAATGGAAGGAAGGGGCTCAATTGAAAGATCCTGTAATGAGAAAAAAATGGAGCCAATTTAATCATACATGTCTTGGGAGTTAAGATTAGATCCAGTCCTTTGAACCAACCATGAAACTCAACGGGAAACCAAAATACTTGACTTGTCTGTAAATTATAGTATTCTGTTCAGAATATGAGAATTTATAAGGCTTGCCACTTTCATTTGTTTTTTAATGTATTTTACACTCGCACACACACACACATGGATATGTAGTAGTTGTGTGCAGCTTTTGCTTTAAAAAAATAGTTCGTGATGGGAGGTAGGCTGTGTTGTTCCATCTGCAATCTTTGAGTGCTGTTCCATAGAGAGCTCATCAAAGCACTTTTGTTATTTTTCTCTGAATGTGTGTCCATGTCCTGTTCCTACAGCTTCAAGGGAAAGAAGTTAACGGTGAAGAGTACGTAGTCTTTGGTGTGGTGCTTTTTCTCTGGGAGTTCGTGCCAACCATATTTGTGGTACTCTTCTTCCGAGCACAGAGATTGGCCCAAAATTTGGTATGGATTGGGATCAACTGTTATTCTTTTTCAATTATTTCTTCAAAATAAACGAATGCTGAACATTGTGGAGGGAAAACATGCAAAGGCTTTTAGAACAGGATGAAAATGTTTCTTTGTGGACAAAAGAGGACATCCCAATAGAAGACCACTTTGTATCAAACTCTGTCCAAGGATATTGCTCCTTGGTGGGAATGGGGACTGTGCCATTTTTCTGGCTTCCTAGGGGTGATTTGCCACAGAATTGGTATGTTATACACAGCAGGATTATGATGTGATATTGGAAGAAAAAATATCATATGGGAAACCTTGTACTCTGTCATTAAAACAAAAAAGAATTGGGACTATTTCATCCCATAGAGTGCTGAGAGAAAATTTGTGAACCCTTCAGGATTACCTTTAATCTCACTTGTTATCTGTGAGATCTGAGCTTCATGTAGGTCTATTAATAAAAAACACTTTGATAAATAACACCCAAAACAATATACTGTGTCATGCCTATTTTTTAATCCAACTTTCCCTGCCTTTGTTGGGAAACTATATGAAGCCCTAAAACAATCAGCAATTGATAAGGGGATAGGCTGAGTCAGAGGTTTCAATCAGATGTAAACTTGAAGGGTTATCTCCTTTTTTTAAAAAAAACATACATTGTCAGCTACCATCAGATTCTGCTTTCATAAGAGATCGGTGGAAATGAATCATGCTGTGATCAAAAGAGTTCTGTGAACCTTTGAAAAAGGACTGTTGATATTTGTGATGATTGAAAGTTCTACAAAACAATTGATACAGACTTTGACCTTCATCAGTCCATGGTCAGACAGAGAAAACACAACTCCATTATTACTCTTTCCAAAAGTAATCAGTGAATGAATATCATCCCAAGTTCTTAAGATATAATACTCTGGGAGGTTGCAAAGCATCCCAGTGAAATGACAAAGGATTTGGAGACTGTTCCTACATTATCTCTTATTGCAGTTCGTGAGTTCACCATAAGCAAGGGTGCTATGAATAAAAAATACCAAGGAGAAAGCGATGACTATCAAGAAAACACATTGCTACCCAACCCAGATTTATCTATACCCATCTGGATGATACAGCAGATTATTGAAATAATGTCTTGTGGAAATAGGAGTAACTTAAGTAAACATTTTTTTTCTGGAGAAAATAATAAGCTAGCAGCATGCTAGCAAAAGACCCTTATCCCAATTATGAAGTAGAAGTGTAATGAGGAAGGTATCATGTTTGAGATTCCTTTGCAGCATCAGGACCCAAGCAGATTGTAATTATTTAGACTTACCAGCAAATTATATTTACCAGCAAATTCTACATAGCTGATTTGGTATAGTAGTTAAAGCCACCCAATTAGAAAATGGAACTGGGAGTTCTAATTCTGCCTTAGGCATGAAGCCAGCTGGGTGACTCTCTCACGCTCTCGCTCTCTCCCTCCCTTTCTCCCTTCCCCCCTAGAAAGAAGGTACTATCAAACTATTACTGAAAAAAAATTGCCAAGAAAACTGCATGAATTTGTTTATGGAGTCCCCAAGAGTCAGGGATGATTTGAAGGCAGATTCACAAAAACAAATTTTGTAGGAGAATGTCGAGAACTATTCCTAAGAAAATGTGAGTTATTCAGCCAAGGCAGTAATTCTGAATATAAAAGTAAGTCTGCAACAGAATAGCCAAAGCAGAAATTTTACAGCCAATGCTCAATTCAGAACTTCAAGCACTTTGTATAGAGGGCACCATTGTTTTGAATTAGTTCTGCAAAGAAGACCTGGGCCAAATAATTTTAAAATTGTGTATGGGACTGATCAAGCAAGAAAAATATTTGGTTGAGGTCATTATTGTTAAGGAAGTACCACCGATTACTGTATCTCAAATTCACACACTTTTTCCAATAGTCAGTAAACGTTGGCTCAGTGCATTCAATAAGGACAATAGAAACCATAGTGTTTTGTATGTTGCTGATTCAGAAATTCTCTTCATAATTTGGGCTTATTGCTGGTCACAGGACTACAGCATTCTGAGTACTTCTGAGGGTTCACAGACTCTTCTCTCTGTATAAAAATGTTCCTCAAGATGTAGGCTGGGTGGGGAATTCTGAGAGTTGAAATTCTACATCTTAAAGTTGCTGAGATTGAAAAATGCTGTTATATAACAGCTTTTGTTTTAAAACTTTTGAGTGGCAAGTTAGAGGGCATATTTCAAAAATGAACAGGATCAGGAAAAAAACTATGTTAAGATATAGTAAAATTTTAGTTGATTTCAATTGCATTATTTTAGTGCATTTCAGATGACTGCTGTTTATTTAATAACTTCCCCGCTCTCTCACATTTTAAAATGTATAATTCCACTGTAGCTTTTGCAGGCCCCTGGAGAACACAGTCTGCAAAAGGGAATGGCAACTATTTCAGTTACTTGATCTGAAGACTGTAATTGAATTTTGTTCATTACTTTGCAGTAGCATGTGCTGCCGTCATGTGTTGTATTTTGCTTAATTGGCTTGCACAAGATTGTTTCATGTGTAGTAGTTGTTTTCAACAGCTTCCTTTCACTTTGCCTCCCCTCACTTATTATAAAGACTCTGTAACTACTACAGAGGAGCAGTAAAAAATTAGATTACATTACATAGTATATCTGCATGCCTTGATGTTGGAAAGGCAAAGAACTGACATATTTTTCCTTCCAGATCTCTAAGGCAAATGTTTTCTTTTGTTCTTAACTTCCCTCCCCCCACCCCCCAATATCCCTCTTAATCTGAAAGGCACCTGCTGGAATGATCAACAGCCACAGTTACAGTTCACGAGCCTATTTCTTTGACAATCCAAGAAGATATGACAGTGATGATGATCTCCCAAGGCTTGGTGGAGGAAGGTAACTTGATTTTACTAAGAGTTTAGAGTAAAATCTGGCAGATTTGATGATTGTGGAACATCTATTTCAGCTGAAGATCCATTAGTTGGATCCTGATGTAGCAACAGCAATAGCACTTACACACCCCTTCACAGTGCTTTACAGCCTTCTCTAAGCAGTTTACAGAGTCAGCATATTGCCTCCAACAATCTGGGTCCTCATTTTACTGACCTCAGAAGAATGGAAGGCTGAGTCAACCTTAAGTCAATGAGAATTGAACTGCTGGCAGTCGGCAGAATTAGCCTGCAATACTGCAATAGCAATAGCAGTAGACTTATATACCGCTTCATAGGCCTTTCAGGCCTCTCTAAGCGGTTTACAGAGAGTCAGCATATTGCCCCCAACAATCTGGGTCCTCATTTTACCCACCTCGGAAGGATGGAAGGCTGAGTCAACCCTGAGCCGGTGAGATTTGAACCGCTGACCTGCTGATCTAGCAGTAGCCTGCAGTGCTGCATTCTAACCACTGGGCCACCACAGCTCATGTAAAAGTAGAACACTTGGGATGTAAGATTCTGAAATGCAGTTTGACCATTGGAACCAAACAACTTGTTTCACTCCCCGCCATAATTCCTCATTTCAGCAGTATGATGGGGTGCAATTTTGTGCTGCTAGGATTACATAATCAGTCAAAAATTTAGTTGAATGCAAAGCAAGAGTTCTAGTGATCTGTATATCTGCAGTTATTCTCTTATATAAGCCAGCACTATCACTATGTGCAGATTTGGGACAGAAGCAATAGTTATCTCTCTTATAGGCAGCAGACCACTAAAAAGTTTGAACCCCAGGTTTAATTACCCATTTTTGGACGTCATTATATTTCAGGTGTTCACCCTGCCAATGTTCTTGGCCTAAGCCCTATTGTAATATCTGCATAAAGGTTCTGTATGTTCTGCATAGATAATAAAAAATATCCATTCTGGGGTAATAAAAATGTAGTTTAAAAACAATGAATAAACATGAGAAAGGCTCTGCCCAATCAACATCTCATTTCTTCTGGGGATCAACCAGATGTCTCCTGGAAACTCAAAAGCAACACATGAAAGCTTTGTAACTTCAAACCTGGGAGTAATGACCGTCTGCCCATTCACAAAGGAGAAGTCAGAAAGCTCTACACACACACACACACACACACACACACACACACAACACCGCATTCCACAATTGGGCACCTTTGCTGAAAAAAATATGTTCCTTAATTGCAGCTTCTCCCCCCCCCCACCAACTAAAATTGGCAGATAGCCATAAATTGTAATGTTCAAACATCTTCCCCAATATCCATGCTGTTTGTGGGAATTTGGAGAAGTGAAGTCTACATTTGGAGGATGTTTAGGTTGGGGGAAGGTTGTGTAATCCTGATTTCTGATGCTGTTATTTTCTAATATGATCTTTCTATGTCTTACTCTCCCAAATTTCCATTTTATATTTTTCAGCTTGGCTACTCCTCAGAATTCTGGGTGGTATGGCTCTCTGACAGGGAGTGACAGCTGCATCATGATTCCACCTTTGGTTGCACCCCCAATGGATGTTGCTCCACTGCTCTTCAGCCATGAAAGCTTGGAATCCAGAAGTCATCACAGTTCACATCCAAAGCCACCAAACTAATCATAGAGTAGCTTTGGGGGAAGGGTTCCTGTGAGGTGTGAAGAACCCTTTAGGACCAGTCTTTTCCTTACAATTGATAACTGCAACCTGGTTAGAGCAAGAGAAATCCTAAAATCCTAGGATTGAAAAGACATTGGCCTGAAGGTGTTGTATGAATCTCAGGCCTGGAGGAATTCCCAGTGACCTCCAGGTTCCCCCTAATGCATATAGTATTTTCCAATGATCTTCTAATATGGGAATGGAACAATATTGGCTCATAGCTCTGCACTTTGGACTGGAGAGACCAATTGTTGCTATGTGGTGCTGGAAATAACAGAAGCCAAAGGAGAGCATATTCTGAAAGCATTCTATTTTATTGGCCAGCAGACCATGACTGTTGTCCAGATGGATATTTGCACTTTTAAACAACCATTTCCAAGGGATACTTCTCTTCCCTCCCAATCTTTCTTCTCCAATGGCATGAAATGTCTGTTCCAGACAACACTTTTAAATTGCACATCTCTGATTGGGAAACTTGTTCTGTCTTCCTATGGTGACAAACAACTCTACATATTTAACAATGGAAAACTTTTTGAAAGTGGGGTGGGATAAAGAATCTCTTTTGCTTTTAAATTCTTGGAGAGCATTTTTACAAGTATGGCACAAGTGCCAGTCTCACAAGGCTAACGTAACTCGTGGTTACGTTTGGCCATCAATCATTACTGAAATTGCTAGAGCAAGTCCCATTGTTGCATGTGTTGTTATATTCCCTGCAGCGTCCTTGTGTTGTTTTGGCCTATTTCTAGCATTACAGTAATAATTTCATTTTAAATAACAGTAATTTATTTTATACTGGAAAAGCACATTCAGAGTGGGTCACAGGTAGGGTGGACCTATGAGAATTGTGGGCTTGTTCTGGATGATGCATAGCCAACTGGCACAGATGTCCTTCACTGCTTTGTCTGGCAACTGCTTTGATGTTCCACAATGGAATGAAAGCAAGACTGATTTCTTTGCAACCACAGAGATGTAAATTGCTCCTGGATTGCTTAACCACCACCCAAGAGCATCATTCTCTGGTACTGAGAAAACAACTGTTTGGAATGTGAAGCAAAGTCATTTTTTTTCTTCCACCTACCAAGGAAACAGTAGTAGGCGAGATCACCAAGAGATGAGCCAAGCAGGGGAAGATAAGGGCAACTGTAGCCATGGATGCATCTCCTGAAAGATTTGCAGTTAGATCCAGTCTAATAGAAAGTGTTAATTATATCTGCCCCCACTCAGAAGTGTGCGATTCCTATTTATACTCCAGGCAGCAGAGGCTTATAGAGGTATTTTTTAGATTTGCTGTTCTCAACTTGATGACCTTTAGATGCATAGCATCTACTTCCAGTATCTTCTTGCTGCTTGGGAATTATGGGAGATACAGCCCCTAATGCATCTGGAAGATTTAAGGGTGGAGAAGCTTGGAAGAATATGGAAAACTGAAGAACATCCATTTTTAACTGGAATTAGAACTACTGTATATCTTTTACTAGTGTTAACGGCCATAATTTCACAAATGGCTTCTGACAACTGTGTTGTCTTGAAGCTTTGGGATTAACCTTTTCATTACAACTGATACCTTCAGCCTGGTTAGAGCAAAAGAAATCCTAAAGTCTTCGAATTGAAAGGACCTTTCCCTAAAAGTGTTGTATGAATCTTAGCCTGGTGGGACTCTTGGTAACTTCCAGGTTTCCTGAACACGTTTTTGGTGAATCTCTATATGGTGGGACCAAATGCATTTTATTCCCTTGTGAAAAGAGTACATGTGCCTATATTGAATAGAACTGTTGGATCCCACACAGTCCTAGTTGAAAAGAAACTTAAAAACACTACCCTAATGTTACAATGGGGACAAATGAACCTATTGCCTTCAAGAAGTGAATTAACAACCCTAGCATCTCCAGTGATATAGCCCACAAAGAAGATTACAAGGAGCTATGGCTTAACCCTCTCTTAAGTGTAAGTGTGAGCCAGTTTGGTATAGTGGTAATGCATCCGGTTAGAAACTAGGAGACAATTCTAATCCCATCTTAGGCACAAAACCAGCTGGGTGACTTTGGGCCAGTACCTTCCTCTCAGACATAAGAAGGAGACAGTGGCAATCCATTTCTGAAAACCTTGCCAAAATGCAGAGTCTTGTACAGGCAGTGTATGGGAGTCAAGACTGACTTGAAGATACTAAAAAAAAAAAAGTCTGGAAAATAATTTTTTGGGACTGTACAGTATGTTTAGCATTTTGAAATTGAAGTTATCAACCGGAGGTGAATGATTCCAAACGAAATGGTTTTTGTTTCTAATCATTTCTCCCTCTGTTACTGCTGACATGTATTACAACTCACTCCTTGGCCAAAGAGTAGCTGTGGGATCACTTTTGAAGTTCTTGAATTCCCATAGCTGCTTTCTAATCAATACTAATTCTCTGTAAAGATGGCTGCACTGGCAAGGCTGTCAGTTCTTCCATCTTCCTCACTACAAGGCACATAAACTCAAGATGATGTGGAGATCCTCTCTGCATAATTAGATGGATTTCCTGATGTGGGGTTATGATTAGGAGCACTATCCATCTGGAGCAAAGACTGATTATCAAAGCAGAGGAGTGTTTCTCAACCTTGACTGCTTTAAGAGGTGTGGGCTTCAACTCCCAGAAATCCCTCCCATGGCTGGCTAGGGATTTCTGGGAGTTGAGGTCCACACACCTTAAAGTGGCCAAGACAAGAGAAACTGAACTACAGCAAGAAGAGAACTGGTGTGTGTAAAACATCCATCTCCACTATGGTGTCTGTAAGTAGATTAGCACTGCAGCTGCCAGGGGTTATAATTGAGGAAATCTGGGAGTTGAGAGTCTCCATACATTTGGGAGAAGACTGGCATAAACTCTTTAAGAGATGGCTGCAAAACTGTTGGGAGGAATTTGAAGTGCTTCTAATCCCAAGATGTTTTACAGCTGTTTCACCTCAGCTGCAATGCAAGTAGATTGTATGTTCTGCAGTTAACAGCTGCAGTGCCCTTTTTATTCCTCTTGAGTTAGGCTGGACCACTGAGTTGACTTCCCTGGATGTGCTGGGAAAAGCTTCAGGTATTAATCACATGGGCACAGCAGTCAGCATTTCACATGTGCCGGGAGAACTATTTGCTGCACAGTGGTCAAAATTTGGGGTAGGAAGGAGAGAGGTAATTTTTTCAGTATTGACACGTGAAACTTGAGTTATTTCAAACATTCCTTGACCATATTACTATAAGGCTTTGCTCTTAAGACCTCTCTCCTTCCCTCCCTGCTTAACTGGTCCTTGACTTGTAGCAAAAATTTAGCCAAGACTTGAATTGTCTGCCCTTTTTTTCAACAAGCCACCAAAGACTAGTTGAGCTACTCCTTTCTCTGCCCCAGATACCTTGACTTTCTCCTTTTATCAGTTTTATAATGCACTTGGAGCACTTTAAGTTTGTTTCTTGGGAGGGAAAGCTATTGCATGAAGGCCAAGGGACACACACACACTCTTTGCACTGAATTGCATTGAATGAAGATGGCTGTTCCTTCCAGTCATAAGCTGAGTTTCTTTATTAAAGCATTTGAGTCCATTTTATTCACATGGCTGTTGAAATTCTGACTGCATTGAAGAGGGCCAGTCTTGTGTTTTATTTATATCCGTTACTACTTTTTATATATAATCAAGAAACTAAGCCTTTTATCAAGAATGGGGTATTTTAGGTATGTTTTGTTTGACACTATTTGCCTTTTTCTCTCCAATCATTGTGGAGAGGCTAAAAGAGGCAACCCTGGCTCTACCACGTTCATTTCCTTCTCTTGAATTGTAATGTTACATTTTAAAATAAAGAGGCTTGTTTTTATCTTGTGAAAAGACTACATTTGACTTCTTCGGTTATTTTTGTCATCTTCCAATTGCCAGAATATTACTTTTCTGGTCTGCTGCCAGAAAAATAAGCTTGAGGGGGGGGGAGAACTTGGATAAGGTCTCAAAGGAGCTTTTTCACAAGGCAACTGGACTGGTTTTTTTTTTTCCTTGAGGAAGAAGAAGAAAACATTTCACTTCTCATCCAAGAAGTCTCATCAGTCATCATGGTGGTGCAGGAGGGGGGGGGGATGGAAGGAGAGGTACTGACAGTTGAGACTGGATGGATAAGGGAGGATAAGTACAAATGCCTATAGACTTTCAAAAAGGCTACAAGTGTGGCAAAGGCTGCATCCTTATAACTCCAACAACTTTTACATACCTCCTAAAAGAACAGAAACCAAAACAGGCTTTTAGATGTTCTCCAGTAAAATAGGATGTCAATCACTTATTACTATTTTAAAACATGTCTTTATATCTTTAAGCAAACAAGGAGATATGTTAGGGAAAGTTGTTAACCCCCCCCCCCCATCCATACTGTATATTCCTATATCACAATTCTGAAGTATGTGAAATTGCACTTCCATAAATATTCTATGGAAGAGCTATTTAAAATTGTGACTTTCCAAATAGCTGTAACAAATCAGAATTTACATGCTTGAAAGGGACATTCTGGCTCTTCTAACAGATACAGCTTACCCCCCTCCCCCCCCCAAAAAATCTACATTTTAGCTTGGTGAGTTAGGCTACCCTCAGCATGTGCTCAAGATGTAATAAACTGCACTTGGAAGCATGTTGTAGGAACATCCCCCCCATTAAAATTTTTCTTTGTTGGGACTTCCGGTTGACATTGCAGCGAAAATGGCTAGAAAATAGCAGATCTCTGCTAATATTTAAAAGACTAGGACTAGGTATATCTAAAGGTATTACGATGAACAGGATGCAAAAAATATAATATAAAAGAATATAATGAGCACGTTAAGGTTAGAAGTTGGAAGACAAAATTTCTGTATATGTAACTGTATTAGTATTGGGAGCACTGTGTGAAAAATATGTTAACCCAGTCATTACCCAGTCCACAAAAAATGTTGTTAAAGGCAAACTGCAAATAAAACATACCCTCCCAAAAAGTATTTTCTCTTTGTTCAACCTTAATTATTTGTTGCAATTGTATACTGTACTACTAGTCCTTTAAAGAATGCCATCACCACAGTGAAATTGTTAACACCTCCAACAACCATTCCTTCAAATCCCCCAAAGCCTCTTGGCCTCATTTTGGAAACATCAAAAGAAAGAGAAGTAAACAACTTATGTACTCAGCTGTCATATCCACGTTTTGTACTTCCATGTACGTTCCAGTACTGTCCACCTCAGCTCCCAAACCTCAAGGCTAGTTAGCAAAGTTTGCATTATTCTCTTAGAAGTCCTCTCTATGGTGAATTAATTAAAAAGAAGGAAACGGGGGTGGTTTGGAAGTAGTAGTCTTAATCTTATTTTGAAGTCTTACTTTAATCTTCACAGTAAAGAGCAATTCAAGTACATGACAAAATTATTACTGTGCTTTCCTTGAAAATAGGACAGCAATCAAAGAAGCATCATTTTACTAAACAAATATGAAGAAATTAAACATATAGAGGCAGCTCCAAAGTATTACATTCAGTAGTGAGGGCCAAAAAGACTTTGCTTATTTTATTTTTTTTACTTTTAAGCTTGAAATGCCCAGTTCCCATCTCACCAGCTTGTGGATCTCAAGGGCAGGCCTAAATTAAGGCTGCCCTTCCCCTTAGGCCAGTGGTGTCAAACTCAAGGCCTGGGAGCCGGATCTGGTCCATGGGGTACTTAGATCTGGCCTGTGGAAACAGGCCAGAAACAGCAAAGGACCGACCTGTGCTGCTTCTGCCAGCAAAAACAGGCTCCCGAGCTTCGTTTTCGGCTGCCACAGCCTCCTGCTACCCTCTGCCAATGAAAACAGAGTTCGGGAGGGCCATACGCAGCCCTCCCAAACTCAGTTTTCACTGGCAGAGGGTAGCAGGAGGCCATTGCAGCAAAAACCAGTTTGTGAGCCCATTTTCGCTGGCAGAGTTCTCAGGTCACCACAAGCGCTCCGGACAGGAGTGATGTTGAGCTGGCCGTGCCCACTCTGACCACGCCCACCCCAGCCCCCTGTGGTCAATCCCCTGTGGCTCTCAATGAAATTGAGTTTGACACTCCTGCCTGAGGCCAATTTACAATAGCATACGTCCTGTAGATGTTTCAAAGCTAATGGTAGGATTACCGAAATACAAGACTTGCTTGATCTGAAGCATTCAGTTTCTGCTGAAGGACCCTCTTTTGTGGGAAAAGTAGGGAATTGGAAAGTCCAAGAGTGGGATTTTCTAACTGTAGTTCCCTGAGTAGCTCTTATTTTCCAGGAAATTAAAAAAAAAAAAACCCGTCCTCTAGGCTATTATAAACATAAGTTACAAATCTATCTAGCTCAGTGGAAGAAATTCCCTAGGGTTTTATCACAATCCCCCCCCCACCCAATGTTATGCAAATATTTATCTTGGAACAGGAAAAAAAATTCCCAATGTGGGAGGGGAAATGCCCATGGATTCAATTCCCAGAATTCCCCAAGCAGCTACTTGTTGCTAAGATTTCTGGGGAATACCATCCTCAAGTTGGGTAAGTCTGGCACGAAGCAACAAATATGGCAAACATGGACTTTTCTTTTCATGAAACTTTTCTGAAGAAGGGAAAGTGAAACTTCTCACACCAGAATGTAAAATGTTGCAATCTAGTGTCAAAATTGCATCAAGCCCACTAAGAAGCAAGATGAGATACGATCATAATACAGATATAAAATTATTTTCTTCACCCCTGGCATCTTCCTTGGTTTGCTCTGGAAATGCTGTAGATTATGCTAAAAGGGAAAAATGAAGGTATAATTTTACCCCAAGTTCTGAAGGATACTATTATTATTATTAAAACTTGCAAAAAGTTCATAATCTATAGCTCTGTAAAATGGAACACAACAGCTATAAAATTCAAAACTTGTGTTTTATCTTCCACTGTTAAAGATTTGTTTTAAGTATCTTGTTTTATGACCAGTATAACATTTTAATCTTTCCTTTAATCAACAAAAGATTGTGTGGAGTAAGCATACTCCATGGAATGGACAACTAAAGAGAGTGAGGGGGGAAAAAAGGATCCTAATAGGCAGAGGTGGGTTCCTACCGTTTCGGCCAAGTAGGTAGCAACTCGGCCAGCCACGCCCCCAAACTGGTTCTATCAGCGGCACCGTAGGTGGCGCCATCTTGTTTTTTCTTCTGCGTATGTGCAGAAGCATTTTTTACCTACTGTGCATGCGCACATAGCGCACATCAAGTGCACACATGTCCAAAGCACGTCCCTGAGCAAACTGGCAGTAGAAGAAGCCGGAATCCACCACCGCTAAAAGGGTTGCAAAGGTGCTTCTGAATTTGAGGGAAGAAGGGGAAGGACTCCTGAATCATTTTTCTACAACTCCTTAAACCAAATCTGCATTTTTGTGCAATCGCTCAGGAGCTGCAGAGATAACCAGGCAGTCCCAGGAAAAGACAGATCTGTTTCAAACAGTTCTTGAAGTTCTTCTGCGGCATTGCTCTGAACCATCTAGTAGGCACTAGATGATGAAAAATTATTGTACCAAAATCCAGCAACGTAGTCTCAATTCCATCATTCCCAGTCAATACAGCTAATGGCTATTTCAGCTGGGAATGAAGAGATATATCATGGAATCTCTGGAGAGGGTTTGGTTAGAGACCAGTTGCTTTGGACTCAGAGCTTGGCTTTTATTTTTGAAGAATAAAGAGGGGATCTCATAATGGGATGGGACGACTCACCATGGCCAATTCACCATGGGACAAATCACCACAGCCGACTTGGCATAGGACAGGTGTGTCAAACTCGCATTGTCACGGCAGCATTACATGATGTAGCGTGACTTTTTTTCCCCTTCGCTAAACCGGGCATGGGCGTGGACAACGCATGATGCATCCGGCCCACGGGCTAGGAGTTTGACAGCCCTGCCATAGGACAACTCGCTGTGGGACAATTTAATAATTCAATTTAATTATTTAAAATAAAATTTAAAATTATTTTCATTTTTGTCATTTGCATTTCATTTTTGTCTCTCCTTTCTTTAATTATTCTATTCCACTATTTCTTTGGTATTAGTGTAACTCCTGTCCTGCAGTGAGTTTGCTGTGGCGAGTTGGCCATAGTGAGTTGGCCATGACAAGTTGACTGAGGAAAGTTGGCCACAGCAAATTGTCATAGACCCATCTCATACAACCCAATGATAAACAGGAGCTGACTGGAAGTATTAAGTCAGGAGTTCCACCAGGGGTGGGTTTCTCGCCCCGTTCCAACCGGTTCGGTTGGAACGGGGCTGGCGGCATCCTCGTGCACGGGCGCAGTGCACGCATGCATACTAGCGCCTGTGCGATGCTCCAGCTGCTCCTGGAGGATCGAGCAGGCGCTGTATGTGTTCTGCGCATCCGTGGAAGCGCAGAACTCGTCAAAACCGGGTAAGAAACGCGGGCGGGCGGGTGAATCCTTCGGCGTTCCCGGAAGTTACTTACTTCCAGGTTCGCCGACCAACTGGTTCACGGGGACCGCCGCAAACCGCCTGAAACCCACCCCTGAGTTCCACTTCCAACCAGCTTCAAAAGATGACACGCAAACTATGTGAGAGGAGGGAGCCATCTTGCTGGGAATGCCTTCATTTCAACTCCTATATTGAACAGGCAAGTGGATCTACACCAAATGGATTGGGATTCCACTCAAATCTGTGAGACTAGGTTGATTCGGGCATTTTACACAAGATTATTTAAGGACACTGAAGCAGAGAGTAATTGTTGTTAAGAGACACTGTTATGTAAGATGAAAAGATTCTAATCGTGTTTCTAAATGAGGCATTTTATCATGCAGTTGCTTTGCAGGGAACCCAGGTGATGTCATCAAGTCTCATTTGTAACCATGGTTTTTTTTAACTAGCCTTTTCCTTCCACAAATAGAAAAATATATAGAATAGCTGCAGTGTGCCTTTTTATAAGTAGCAGATAAGATCCTTCAGGCTGGAAGAAACCTTGTAAACAAGGGGTAAGGAACCTGAAGTCCTTCACATATTGGGTGAAATACAACTCCTGGCATCTCTCACTAATAGTCATGTCGATAAAGGTTGCCAGGAGTCATAGTTCAGCAATTATCAGGAAGGATAAAATTCTCCCACCTTCATGGTGTGTGTGTGTATATGTGTGTGTGTGTGCGTGTGCGTGTTAAAAAATCAGAATGCTTAAGGCCAATATCTGATATATATCCTGCTCTGAAAGAAGAGTCTTTCATGAATATTTCAGCTACCCCAGAGCCAAATATAAACTTGTAAGCTAGAGAATGTGACCATTTTTTTACAATCATGTTGATTTAGCCCTTCTTGCCAAGAATAGGGTCATACTGGCATGACACCAGCAGGAATAAACTCTGAGCCCAATCTGCATAAAACAAGGAAGTTGGTCTCCATCAGGGTCAATTCACTGAAGAGGGCGTAAGAGCTCCTTGAAGTTTTCTAATTCTTTAACGCTTGTTGAAATCCTGCATCAGACAATGAAAAAAATATATTATTTGGATGTAAGTGTAGCATGGCATCTCTATTTAGCTAATCTGGAAGAGACTGTGGAAAGGAAAAGAAACATAATTGGAGAATACGTGATACTGATTTCATCTTTCAAATAGAAAGTGTCAAAACTCACCTTCCAAAAGCATTGAAGAGGGACACAATCTCCTGCCTCGTTAGATGAAATTCATGTGAAGGGCCTTTTTCTGGTATGTTTTCTATCAGTTTTTCAGAAAATAGGATCTTCAGCGCTGTTCCCAAGCCCTGAGTCTGTACACAGTGGGAACAAGATCTCAACTAAACATCACACCAGGAAGTGAACTTGTGATCACTATCAGCTTTTTTTTTTAAAGTAAAAACTGGGCAATTTAAATAAAGTATTAAATAGATGGGTGGTCCTCCAAACATCCTATCAGATCAAACATGCAAATATTACACTAGCTAAACAATTTTAATATAAAAGTAAAGAAGGAAATAGAACTTCCTTATTTTAAAATTACACAGACACAGAGACATAGACAGATGCCCTAAATATAGTTACATTCTGCTATATCTGCTTTGTGTATTGATACACAAAGTGCACCAACTGGAAGGTCCAATCAATTTTATAATTTCTTCTTTTTTATAAGTAACATGTTTTTTTTTTACTATTGAGTTTTATTTTGTACTGGTCTTCAACTGCAACAAAGATACAAAGATATTTGCTGAATGTCAAACTTGACCTTAGAAGAGGAATTTTAAATTGTGCATCAAAAAAATAAGAATATTTTTGCTGTGATGGTACTGACTAGTAATATATCTTGCTAATTCAGTATTTGTATTAGCTACAGTTCCTTTAAAAAAACCCATCATCGTCATTACCCTAATGAGACTCTAATTGGTGCAGAGTGGAGAAGGGAAAAGATTTAAAGAGAGCCAATGTTATGTGATACTGAAGGTGCTGGCCTAGAAACCAGGAAAATGTGAATTCATGAAATCCATCTGGGTGACCAGTCATTCTCTCTAAGAGCTGTGGTGGCGCATTGGTTAGAATGCACTAATTCTGCTGACTGCCAACTGCCAGCATTTCAGAAGTTTGATTCTCATCATCTCAAGGTTGAGTCAGCCTCCCATCCTTCCGAGATTGGCAAAATGAGGACCCAGATTGTTGGGGGCAATATGCTGACTCTGAAAACCGCTTAGAGAGGGCTGTAAAGCGGTATATAAGTCTAGGTGCTATTGCTATTGCTAAAGCCAACCCATTCAATAGGGTTGATGAGGAGAAAATAGGAGGCAGGAGAACTAAGCATGTTCACCACGTTGAACTATATATATAAAAAAAGGGGAGGGGAATAAAAGTATAATAATATAATACCTGACAATGGCTGAGAACAGGAAAGTTGAAGAAAGACACATGGGCTAATTATGGATGCATAAGATCAAGCCTTGACAACAAATGCATACAAAGCAGTGGTGGGTTTCAATTTATTTTACTACTGGTTCGCTTGTGCACATGTGCAGAAGAATCCAGGTGGGTGGATGGAACCTCCGGCCGCCGCTACTACCAGTTCATCCGAACCGGGGCAAACCGGCAGAAATTCACCTCTAGTACAAATCGAGAAGACAGAAACAGAAAACAAGGGCAGAGGTGGGTTCCTACCGGTTTGGACCAGTTCGGCTGAGTAGGTAGTAACTTGACCGGACACGCCTCCATATTGGTTCTATTGGCGGCATCTTGTTGTTTGCTTCTGCATGTAGAAGCGATTTTTTTACTACTGTGCATGTGCACATAGCGTGCCTCAAGCACTCCCCTGAGCGAACCAGCAGTAACAGAAGCCGGAACCACTCCTGAACAAAGGCCACCAATGCAAAGAAGCTGAAGAAACAGGAAAAGGGGGGGGGGAAGGTAAGGGAGTAACTTACTTGCAGTTTCCCCCAAAGGCGACATTTTAGGCACTCTACACAATCCATGATCCTTGAAATGTTCTTAAAATGGAACCGAAATTCCTCCTGAGAAAGAATAAAGGAACTAATGAATTAATGATTTAAAAATTCACTCATTATCTTTCATTTGAATCTGTAGCATTTCCCCCATTTGGTAACTGAGCTCAGGGGGGTCAAACTCAATTTTATGGAGGACCACATCAGGGTTGCGTTTGAGCTTACAAAAAGTATTCCCCCCCCCCCAGAAAGTGGCTTAATTTTACCTTTAACTTGGCAGCTTCTTTTTGGTTTCCAGCAAAAAGTGAATTTTCATCGAAGTGCAAAGGAAAAGATCTGAGGCAGAACACAAACACTATTAATAATGAAGGTCTGTCATTGTAGAAGAGAATGAAAAAAATTCTATTCATCAGCAGTTATTAATTTCAGTAGTTCTTTTAAGGGTTTTTTTTTTGTATTGGTTTCTGCTGTAACTACTAGAATCTTAAGATTCTAGTGACATTTTGAGATCCATGTACTATTGTACTATTGCCATTTGCCTTCAGGGCTACACCTTGTATTTCACAAAGTTTGCAATTCATTACAGTGAACCATGTTGAAAGCTGATTGCCTTCAGCAACTATACTGGAGATGACAACCATAAATTAAATACACCTTTGATTTATGCTCCCCAAACTCCATTGAGGCACTAATCAAGAGAGACCAGCATGTTTATCCTTTAGCCCTTAATTGCAGTTAGAATGAAGATAAGTTTAACTAGGATTAGAAATAGCATAAAAGCAATGTTTATTTAGAGGATAAAACAATATCTCTTTTAAAAAGTTACTATCACCCACCCGAAAATTGAGATATTTTAATTAAGACTGCTAAATCATGGCAACAAAAATCCAGACAATTAAATGCTAGCAAAGAGTGTTACCAATTCTGGTTGGCAAAAAAAAAAAAAATTTATTGCAAACAATGGGTTTGATTAATGACCACTGCATTTGTTGATTGCTACTTCAAAAAGGTAATAAAATTGGGCTGACTCACTTAGCAACAAGTATGACTTAATAGTCGTTAAATAATTCTAGGTTTAATGATGGTTTAATTACAGTCATAAATCTAGGACAACCTATAGTGCACAACAGCCAAATGAAAAAGAGGTTTCCTACATTGAAATGGAGAGCAGTAGATGAACAAGACTTTATTGCTTGAACTGGCATAAATCAAAAACCAGAATTTTGATATGCAGAAGGAAAAGATGCATGGAGGTTACCTCTCAGGTAAGCTGGGTACAAGCAGAGTGTTGTGTGTTCCTATTCTTGAGAAAACCACTGTCATGGCTGCCATTCTGCTAGCCAAGCATCATAAGCTGACAGCTGACATTAGCAACAAGGAGTGGATTGGAATGGGACACCAAGGGGTCTCATTTAGTAAGATCTGTGGTTCGTATGATGAATCCTATTCATAATAAAGAATTAATGGGACAGATGGTTCTAAAAAGATGCAGAGAACTTACACCCCTTAATTAATTTGGATGAGGGAATAAATGGGGAACTCATCAAATTTGCAGATGACACCAAGCTGGCAGGAATAGCCAACACTCCAGAAGACAGGCTTAAGATACAGAAGGATCTTGACAAACTTGAATATTTGGCACTATCTAATAAAATGAAATTCAATGGTGAAAAGAGTAAGGTTCTACATTTAGGCAACAAAAATGAAATGGACAGGTACCTTATAGGTGGTACCTTGCTCAATAGTAGTAACTGTGAGAGGGATCTTGGAGTCCTAGTGGACAACCATTTAAAATATGAGTCAGCAGTGTGCAGCAGCTGCCAAAAAAGACAACACAGTTCTAGGCTACATAAACAGAGGGATAGAATCAAGATCACGTGAAGTATTAATACTACTTTATAATGCCTTGGTAAGGCCACACTTGGAATACTGCATTCAGTTTTGGTCGCCACGATGTAGAAAAGATGTGGAGATTCTAGAAAGAGTGCAGAGAAGAGCAACAAAGAGGATTAGGGAACTGGAGACTAAAACATATGAAGAACGGTTGCAGAAACTGGGTATGTCTAGTTTAATGAAAAGAAGGACTAGGGGAGACATGATAGCAGTGTTCCAATATCTCAGAGACTGCCACAAAGAAGGAGTCAAGCTATTCTCCAAAGCACCTGAGGGTAGAACAAGAAGCAATAGGTGGAAACTAATCAAGGAGAGAAGCAACTTAGAACTGGGGAGAAATTTCCTGACAGTTAGAACAATTAATCAGTGGAACAGCTTGCCTCCAGAAGTTGTGCATGCCCCAACACTGGAAGTCTTTAAGAAGATGTTGGATAGCCATTTGTCTGAAACAGTATAGGGTTTCCTGCCTAGGCAGGGGGTTGGACTAGAAGACCTCCAAGGTCCCTTCCAACTCTGCTATTGTATTGTATTATATTGTATAATAAGCAGTGCCCCATTTCGGTTTGAGCAAGGAAACCTTTCCTGAGTGGGTTGCATTTTGGAATGCCTGATTTCTATGCCCAATTTAGTTACAGAATCCATCTGGAATGTTATTTGTTTGGCTCTCTTACACAGTGTGCAATGAATGTATCATTGTACATATTAACAAATAAATGGGCTCTTGGTTCTTCATATTTGGTGTAGAGATTAAGACATCAGGCTACAAACCAGGAAACTGTGAGTTCTAGTCCCATTATAGGTATGAAAACCAAGTTGATGACTTTGGGTCAATCGCCAGGAGACTGTGAGTTCTAGTCCCACTTTAGGAATAAAGGCCATCTGGGTAACCATTGGCTAATCCCTGTCACTCGATCCAACTCTCCTCACAGGGTTGTTGTTGTGGGAGAAATAGGAGGAGGAAGGAGTATTAGGTATGTTAGTTGCCTTGTGTTATTTATCAAAATAATGAAGATGGGAAATTAATAAAATCTTTTTATCCATCAGTGGTTAAGATGAAGAAAACGCTGTGATTTTCAACGCTTTAAATATACACTCAAAACATGAATAGATTTATAATACCATTTAGCATTTTCATAATATTGTTCTAACATTCAGAAATTATTTACAATGCTTTTAGTGACTTCCAATAATACCTTGAAAATAAATCACTGAAAATAAATCATTTTGTTTGAACTGGTTACACTTTATACCAGTAAAGTGAATTAAGAACCTGCTCTTTGCAGCACAATCATCCCATCAACCCAAGGACTTTGTTTATGTTATTTTATTTATGTATTCAATTTATGCCCACCCAACATCCAACTCTGGGAGACTAACAATCCATTGAAAATAACCACTAACAAGCAAGAAGGATTACAAACAGCACCCCAAACTTGGAGTGACCAAAGAAGAACATTGAAATGGATTGCACTTACTTAATTAAATGAAGAACTTCCAGGAGAAGGTTCTTGGTTTTTACATCTTGATCCTCGTCCCCTGTGAAAAGCTGGAAATCAAGGCGCTCAAAAAAGGGCAAGATTTTTGAGAGAGCCCGTAACTCAATTAGATAGATGAAATACAGGTTCTTCAGCCTCCTGGGACCTTCGCCTTGTGTCAAGATCTCATCAAAGCGCAGCTGGAACTCTGTAACATTGTGCCCCCATTTCTTCTCTGCCCACGTGTCTTACAAAAGAAAAGAAAGGGCTAAAGTAAGATTGAAGGTATGACTCAAGAATCATTCATGGCAAGCCTCAACCATCTCATCCTAAGCATACAAACTGTAGACCTCCTAGACTGGATGCTGAAATTCAGCCAAGGGTAGAAGGTCATGACTGTTGTATTTATTATTCTGACTTGTAGAACAAATCAAAGCTATAGGACAGTGATGGCTAACCTTTTTCCCATCGAGTGCCAAAAGCAAGGGGAGCGAAGGGGAGTCATGCACGGGCGTGCCCACCTCCATAATGATATGCGTGTGACCCCCCCTTCGTGCATGTGCGTGCAACCCCCCTCCCCCCCACTTTTGGCACATGATAGACCCATTTTTCCCCCTACCCAGGCTCCAGAGGCTTTCTAGGAGTCTGGGCAGGGCGAAAACAATCTCCCCCCCCACCTCCCAGAGGCTTCCCTGAAGCCTCCAGAGCTTGAAAAATGGCCCTACGGGCAAACTGGAATTTCAAGAACAGACTTCTGGTTTGGCCATAGGGCCATTTTTCACCCTCCGGGCCTTCAGGAGGCTTCCCTGAAGCCTCTGGAGTGCGAAAAATGCCCCTACAGGCAAACTGGAAGTCCATTCCTGAACTTCAGGGAAACCTCCGGCGGGCAAAAAACAGCCTTAAAAGAAGGCCAAAGTCAGCTGGCCAGTGCACACATGCGCGCTGTAGCTGACAGGGCAACACCTCGCGTGGCCTAACAAATGGCTCTGCATGTTACCTGTGGCACGCGTGCCATAGGTTCCCCATCACAGCTATAGGAAGAAGAGGTTGTACTTGCTAAGTGACATCATCACATCAGAACACCATTCTGTGGCCACAATGTTTCTTAACATTTAAAAAGTACCCATTCATCCCATAATCATCTGCTTTTTTCTTTTATCTACAATATATATGTAGATGGACAACTTCAATCATATTGTAAAAAAAAAATCTAATGGGATTGATTAATTTTCTGACTGATTGACTCATTCATTCTTTCTTTGTATGGCTACTTACCTCTCAAGCAGATCTTAGGGAATATTATTTCAGAAGGTAGGAACTTATACAGACAAAGCACATTTTGTAAGTCCCATCAAATGGATGAGATTTGAAGCATTGCCAACTTCTATATTTAGAAGGTCCCGTAAAAACAGATTGTTCCTCCAAGTAAGGAGGCACCAGGCTAGGAACCTCTCTCCAGGCCTTCCGAAAAGCCGTTAAAACCTGGCTGTTTCGGCAGGCCTGGGGTTGATGAGTTCCCTTCCCCTCTCGATTGTATGTCTGTTGGTTATTTTAAATGCTTGTATTTGTAGTTCTAGTGTTTCCCTTCCCCACTTGGGTTTGTGAGCCGCCCTGAGTCCTGCTGGGAATAGGGCGGCATATAAATAAAACAAAACCTGAAACCTGAAACCTGGTTGTGAGTTCTAGTCCGATTTTAGGCATGAAAGCCATCTGGGTGACTTTGGGCCAGTCCCTCTCTTTCAGCCCAACTCCCCTTATAGGGTTGTTGTTGGGGGAAATTAGGAGGAGGAAGGAGAATTAGATAGGTTTGCTGCATTGAGTTACTTATAAAAACAATAGAGGCAGGATTAAAAAAAAAACCTAATCTAATCCAACCTTGTGTGTTATATTGTTTTTAGAATGGATGACCTTTCTCCTTCTGGATATCTTTGGTTTGGACTTGAGCAATCTTATAAATCAAATCGATAAAACCTGTTTCTCGTTCATATATTTGCCACCCTTCAGTCACTGCAGGGAGGTTCCCCTGTCCCCCCTGTGGTATCTTCAAAGATACACTTTTATTTGTTCCCACGTGCCTTAAATTCACTGATAAGGGTAAAAAAAAGACTCAGCTACTCAGCTAGGGACTTCTTGATAGCATATGAAAAAGCAAATCATCCAGATCAGGGAAAACAACACATAAATAAAATATTAAAGAAGCTTCTTTGCCAGTATGGCTGATGCAATTAAATTTTGATCCTGCTGGAAGGTGAAACACAATTCAAGGCGTTCTATCATTCAATGATCTCATACTTCCTATTTTATGTGTGGTTTGGCTCTTTCATCCTGCATTATGTTGCCTCAGAACTTCTTGTAAAACTTCTGTTTTCTATTTTCTGTTTTGCTCAGTCATTTGATTAAATCAATATTAGGGGTGAAAAAAATCTGTGAACAGTCATAACAAAACCTGACACACTTTGTTCTCTTTCTGGCCCAGAAGCCATAGATCTTCTGCCATAAACTTCACTTCCCTGCCTCAGATACTAGAGCAGTGATGGCAAACCTTTTTTGGCTGCCGTGCCAAAAATGGGGGAGCACAGAGGGGTTGTGTGCCGGTGTGCCACACCCATAATGCTATGTGCGCCCCTCTAATACGTGTGCATGCACGCGATCAGTGACCCACCCACCCCGCTTTTGCAGCATTTTTTTCGCCTTCCCCAGGCTCCAGAGGTTTCCTAGGAGCCTGGGGAGGGTGAAAACAGCCTCCCGCCTGGACGCCCTCCGGAGGCCTCAGGAGCTTCCCTGAACCTCCGGAGGACAAAAATGGACCTATGGAGAAACCAGAAGTTCGGGAATGGTGACTTCTGGTTTGTCTATAGGGCCAATTTTCAACCATATTCCCGAACTTCCGGTTTCCCCTTAGGACCGATTTTTGACCTCCGGTTCTTTCAGGGACCTTCAGGAGGCTTCCCTGAAGGCTCTGGAGGGCAAAAACCGGACCTATAAGCAAACCAGAAGTCCATTCCCAAATTTCCGGTTTGCCCGTAGGGCCAGTTTTTCACTCTTTGGAGGCTTCAGGGAAGCCTCGGGGGGCGGGGGGAGGACGGCCTCAAGAGAAGGTCGGTCAGCTGGCCAGCACGCGCATGGGTGCTGGCCAGCTGACAGGGCATCACCTTGCATGCCCTGACAAATGGCTCTGCATGCCACCTGTGCTTCAGAATCCTAAATAAATTGAGAGTTAGGGTTAGGTATTTGATGGATGCTGCTTTTCTCATACATGCAAAGTTATATCCAACATCATCAACAGAATCCCTCCAAATGAAGCAGGTAGAAGAGACAAGTGCATTTCAGTGATGGGCTGCCCAAGCATGTACATTGCGATCTTTTCACTTTCTTTCTATATTTGAGTCTTTTGTACAGCTTTATTAGGATACAAGGTTTTGCAAGGAATCACAAAGGGATATTTTGGTTGTCAAAGGAAGTGAAGTGAGCTCTCAAGAGTTCACGGCTGCCACTGTGGCAATGCAGCAGGAGAAATGACCACGTGATCTTCCCCTTCCCCTTTCCCTCATCTGGAGCATTAAGAAGAAAATGAGACCACTAACCTTGCAAAAGGTATCTGGCACTGAGATGAATGTTGATGCTTGCGTGAAGACCGGAAATAAGTTTGTAGAAAGCTCTCTTCTCCACACAGAGATCTGTAAGAAACATTGAGAGGAATGTATGGCAATTTGAAGGGTAGAAGTGTAATCAATGTTGCATCTACAATGCAATCCACGGTGCGTTAGTTAAAGTGGTTAAAAAAAATCAGTTACCTTGCAACCAGCTGTAAAACATATTCCCTGAAAAGAGAGAGAGAGAGAGAGCCATCACAAAGGATTTCTCACAACAGAAATGTATCTATGATAGCTTCATTTGTCGCATCTAATGCCAACGTTGATTACTAGAGTATATGAAGAATTTTTCCAAAAGCAGGGTCTCATCTCAACATTGCATGTCATAACCCTGAAGTAGGTACACCCATCTCCTTCTGCTGCACATACTAATAAAATGGTCTTAATTCTTCCACTTCTTAGCTCCAACCATATCAGCTAATACAGGGGTGTCAAACTGAATTTCTTCAAGGGCCGAATCAGCATTGTAGTTCTCCGAAGGCCAGCCACATGTGTGTGTGTGTGAGAGAGAGGGGGGGAGGCAGTATGGCTGCCTCCTACAGAACCCTGGCGGCCAAAATAAGGCACAGGGGGGCCATGTGCAGCCTCCCCGTGCCCTCTTTTTGGCCTGGCCGGCCTCCTGCAGCACTATTAGCCAAAATGGGGCACAGGGTGTGTGCATGCAACCTCCCAATGGCCCATTTTGGCTGCCAGAAACACCATGGGCCATTCCTTTGCTATTTCCAGGCTGCTCCTGTGAGCCAGATTTAAGCAGCCCATGGGCCAAATCCAGCCCGCGGGCCTTGAGTTTGACCCCCTGAGCTAATACATTGGTACACGTTGCCAACATATTCCTCCAACAGCAGAATAAAGGATTGTTAAGAAGAAGGATGAATTCAACTCGGTCCTCACACAGCTAATTTTGGAAGAGTGAGTATGAAGTGTACGGAAGGGAAGAAGAAATGGCTGTCAGTGTGCATTTTGCTAAATACCGACATTTTCCCCCCAAATAATTAACATCCATCAATATATCTATCCTCTTGGTTATTGCTGGGAATGCACTCACCTTCATTTTCTCTTACTCCTGTAAAAGCAAATTAAAAATAGAAAAGGAGGAGATTACATTTCAATCAGATGAAATGTCTTAAGTTATTTTTAGACTTCTTCAATGGGCATGAGCACTCTGATAAAATAGAAAATATTTGCCTCTGAAAGCATCCATCTCCATTCTATCCCAAGAACTACTACTTTGTTTTAAAATAGTAATGATCATATCTTATCTTGCCTTGCTGAATTTATTATGCTTCTTTTCCCCAGACTTACATGATTCAGAGTGAAACTGCTTTAGTTCAGTCATTGATCAGACTTACACAATTTATACCAGATCGCTAGACTGATGGGGAGGGGCATGCAGCTAATCAAAATACTTCAGCATTATTCCTATACTAAAAAGAATCTTATTTGGCCACCCTTTGACTTCCTGCAGTATTAATAATACTCCTTGTAGCCTACATTTTTTTATCTATAAGGGTTTTGTTTATATCCTGCCTTTATTTTTTTTACAAATAACTCAAGGCGGACGACATATCTAATACTCCTTCCTCCTCCTATTTTCCCCACAATAATAACAACCCTGTTGCGGCCTGCCAGCAGCCAGTGGAGCTGGCAGCAGATTTGGACAGTGAGGAGGTTGGGGAGGAACATGGACCAGTCCTGGAGTCTGGGGAAGGCTCTGATGAGGGCTCTGTGTCGGAGGTAGAGAGGGGGCCAGGGCTGTCTGACAATTATCAGCTGCCTTCGAAGACAGACATCAGTGAGACAGACGAACAGCTGGAGCCTATTCCCAGTGTGCGCATGCGCAGAATTGCCAGATGAAGGGAACAGTTAAGGAACAAGGATCGACTTGGGAGTATGGCCACAGGTGGAAAGTGAATGGCTCCTCCCATAGGGAATAAAAGAGCAAAAGGGAGTGGAGTTTGCAGGAGACAATTAGTTCGCTTAATTGGTTCATGACTCTTGGAGACTCCTTGCCAAGTTTTGAAGAAATCGGCCTGGCAGCACTCTAAGCCAGATAAGGTTTGTGACTGAAAATTCACCCTTGAAAGACTTTGCTAGATGTGAATGAGAGGAATTCACAGTAAATTAATAAAAAGGGGTTTTTGTTGGGACAAGGAGTCTGCTTCATGGTTTGGGGAAGCCTAGGTGAGAACAAACCATGTGAAGTGGTCTAGACTGGGAGAGAATAACTGGCCTAGGGTCATCCAGCTAGCATTTTTTGACTGAAGTGGAATCTGAAGTCATGGTCTCTGATTTCTAGCCTGGTGCCTCAATCACTTGAGTGGACAATATTTTAAGAACATATTGCTTCTATTTGCTTTCTTCCTATTTTTGACTCCATTCCATTCTTATTTGCCATTTTCTCTTTTGATTGCCCTCCCATGTTTAGAGATTTTTTTTAATAGTGAAATGTGACATTAATACGCACTGAAAAATGTTAATCCAATTTGAATTTTGCCCCTCTTCTTTTATCAATAACCCTAATACTTGCAAACACATGGCAACTCTGTCCACTAACAATATCAACTTTCTCTGAAAAATAATGGAAAGATAAGCTTACCTCTGCCAGAAGCCAATGGATTTAAAGGCCTTTTTACTGAGCGAGGCCTATAAGATAAACGTATTTTAATTATAGTTAAAACCATGTACAAATAATATTGGTTAAATGTATAACTAAAAGCAATTGATCACCATAGAACTGAATTATTTTCATTGCAATTTCTAGCAAATAAAATCACTTTTAACTTAGGTCTAAAGGCTAAAGGGAGTGAACTAGACCAATATTTAGAGAGAAGCATTTGAACGTACCATAGTTACTAATTTCAAAAGGATAAAAAAATTCTTTGAAGATATCATCTTAATTGCTGAATGGACAAGTTTATAAGGGAAAGGCAAACTTTCAGACTTCTTTCAAGGATGCATTGATTCATTCTTTCTTTTAAAGTCTTTATTTATCCTAACCTGGCACCTTCTAAATATATTGGACTAGTAATTCCATGCAATTGGCATTGCAGGGGACGATGGAAGCTATAATGTAACAGAGTTTCTGGATGGGGAAAACTTTAATCAACTCTCTAAAACTAGGGAAGACCCTATAATAAAGATTTTCACATTGCTATAATTCTTTCAATATCTAACCAGTGACATGCAGATGTTAACCAGTTTGGTCTGGTGATTAAAACACTGAATTAGGACTGGGGAAATTTGAGTTTTAGTCTTGTCTTAGAGTGTTGAGGCCCACCAGCAGCCAACGAAGCTGGCAGCAGTCGGACAGTGAGGAGGTTGGGGAGGAACATGGGCCAGTCCTGGAGGCTGGGGAAGGCTCAGATGAGGGCTCTGCATCGGAGGCAGAAATGGTGCCAAGGCCGTCTGGCAGTTCTCAGCTGCCTTCGGAGCTAGACAGCAGTGAGCCAGAGGAACAGCTGGAGCCTGTTTCCAGTGTGCGCATGATCAGAGCTGCCAGAAAAAAAGAACAGCTCAGAAATCAGAGTAGATAGGAGTAAAGCCACAGGTGGATGGTGAATGGCCACTCCCATAGGAAATAAAAAGGAAGTGGGCTTTTGCAGGAAATAATTCATTCATTTGTTTCAGGAATGTGAAGATCTGTCCATGAATTTCTGAGACTGTGCCAAGTCTTTCCAGTTAATAACTCCAAGAAGTTGTGGGAACACAGGCTGCTTTTTTATATTATTCAAGTCATACACCCATGATTTCTCTAACATGCTCTCTATTTATTAGGTATACCGGTAGTGAAAGTATAACTGTGGTGTAATACTCTGTCTGTTCTAGTGGTACAGGAAACAAAGGCTGAAAAAAATACTTTGTCAAAGGACACCAAAGGAATTTGTGGCAGAGCTGAGATTTGTACTGAGCACATGTCTGTGCATAGCTGAGATGCCCAAGATAAGCCACAACATAGCCCTGTTCTTTTATTAAATGGCATGTTTTATCTCAACAAGTTGGGAAAATACATTCACTGTGTTTGCAGGGCATGGATCTGGTTGTGTGATGCCAGCCAACTCCAGATTTTTTTAATAAGCCATTCTTAACTGAGTTAGCATAGCATGCCAGTCAGTCTCTGTGCGTATTTAAAATGCCTTTTAAAGACATTTACAAACATCTTTTCCATGGACTGAGAGTGAAACTATGCTATTATTTTGCTGTTTTTGAAGCTACTTCAACAACTACCATATTTTTCGGAGTATAAGACACACCTTTTTCCCTCAAAAAAGAGACTGAAAATCTGGGTGCATCTTAAACACTGAATACAGCATTTTTTGCCTCCCGAAACCCCACCCCTTTGCAAAAATGGCCGTGCATAGCCTTTAGGAGGCTTCCAGAGTACTCCTGGGGGTTGGAAAGGGCAGAAATGAGCAAAAAATGGGCCATAATTGCTCAATTTTGCCCTTTCCAGCCCTCATGAGCACTCTGAAAGCTCCTAAAGGCTATGCATGTCCTTTTTTGGGGGGAAACAGGCCCATTTTCATGAAAACGGGTCATTTTTGGAAGGTCTATAGAGTGCAAAAACTTTTTTTTTTAATTTGCCTCTTCAAAATCTTGATGCATCTTATACTCCAGTGCATCTTATAACTCTGGTGCATCATATACTCTGAAAAATATGGTAGATTGAAAAGCAGGATGTAAAGATGTTAAAAATATAAATAAACATTACTATCTTAGAAATCCTTAGTCAGGAGAAAAATAGATGAGGATCTTTTTTTTGGGGGGGGGGGAGATCTTAAAAATGTAAAGCCTGGCCAAATAAACATACTTAAAACAGTTTTCTTCATAAATACTGTTCCAAATCTTCCAGGCTTCGGGGCCTTTGTAGCCAGTGTAACGTTCTGGATTCAGAAGCAAATCCACATATTCTGCTTCAGGAGAATGGATATCTGGAAAGGAAAAAGAACTACATTAAAACGAGAGAGAAAGAGAATAAGAATGTATCTGAGGATGCATCTTGCCAATTGCTTTTGTAGTCTTTACCTCAGAGTGTTCCATTTTTTCCAACATAAAACAGATGAGGAAAAAACCCACAACTTTCTCTGTTGTGGACCAGAGGTGGGTTGCTCCTGGTTCGGCCCGTATCGGGCAAACTGGTGGTAGCGGTGGCGAGAGGCTCCGCCCACCCACCTGGATGCTTCTGCGCATGCACACGTGAGTGCACACGCAAGTACAAGCGAACCAGTAGTAAAAAAATTAGAAACCCACCACTGTTGTGGATTCATGCTGTGCAATGCACATTCCTCCTCATTTAATCAAACAAGAATCTGACAAAACTAGCAAACGTTTCCATGATAGTTTGGAATCATTTCATTCTACAAACATTGGAAGTGTTACAGGTAGTCCTTGACTTATAAACGCAATGGAGCATGTCCATTACAGTCATGTGTTATAGTGGTTGTTAAGCAAGGCAGCCACACAATCATCTTGCTTAACAACCACAATCTTTGCAGTCATTAAGCAGAGCACAGAGTGTCTCAAGATTTGGGGGAGACACCAAGAGAACTACCACAGGACCAGGACCACACTACAGCACCTCCCCAGCCCACGTGTGGCCTCCCAACCCCCCCCCCAAACCTGAGCTACCTGTGCTCCACTACCCACTTCCCACCCCTCTGGGCTTCCCACCACGCTGTGTCCTACCGCTGTCTCCCCCTCCCCCACATCATGACTCAGTCCATTTGTTTTGAAGATGCCTTTGAGAAGAAGCAGCTGATCTGCTGTGAGGCTGTATGGTGCTGGCCCAGAAGCCGGTACCATTTCAGATTTGAGAATTGCAGCTGCTCCCAACATTTTCCCCATTATCTATTCTTTTGGCAATGAATTCGGTGTTGAAATTCCTTTTGTCATCTTTATATAAACAGGGCAGACTTGCGATATCAAAATGATGGGCATGACTAGGCAACTCTGTCCCCTTCTAATATGCAATGCACCCAACCTACACATGTAAAAAAGAATGGCCTTCATCACCTGGTCATACCTGGCATTTTGATGCCATTGAATGCTCTCTAAATGAGCTGAGGTGGCTCAGTGGTTAGGGTGCAGTACTACAGGCCACTTCAGCTGACTGTTAGTTCTGCAGTTCGGCGGTTCAAATCTCACAGGCTCAGGGTTGACTCAGCCTTCCATCCTTCCGAGGTGGGTAAAATGAGGACCCAGACTGGGGGGGGGGATATGCTGACTCTGTAAACCGCTTAGAGAGGGCTGAAAGCCCTATGAAGCGGTATATAAGTTTAACTGCTATTGCTATTGCTAAAGATGTCCCCTTGTGAATACATACAGCTATTCCCCAAACATCTAAATAACGCCCAGGGATATTTTCTGTTTTCATCATATAACGAAATAAATGTCAAGCATTATAATTTGGACCAGGGGTCCCCAAACTCCAAGCCATAGCCTACTACCAGGTTGTGGTTGGTTTGGAACCAGGCCACATGAACTAGTCAGCCCACACATGCACAGTTGGGCTTGCACAAGCAGCAGGCCAGTTACCCTCTCCCGCAAACACTGGGCCGCCAAGCCATAAAGGTTGGGGACCTCTGATTTCAACCATAGCTTTCTATTATGTTCCTTTATCTTCTCCTCCCACTTCATGTAGTTTAGAGGAATTTAAATTTTACATAAGAGTAAGAGAGTGACCATCAAGATAACAGACATGTGTCTGTATATCTCAAATACATATGTAAGCTTTCTTTAAATCCTCCGGATGCTGGCGGGCACTATGGATTTTTAAGAAAAGATTGGGCAACCATTTGTCTAAAATGGCATAGCATTTCTCTGCTTGAGCAGAAAGTTGGCCTAGGAGATCTCCAAGATTATGTTATTGTTCTCCTTGAAACCACCTTAGAAGTCTTAATAGAAACACAGGCAATGGAGACACCAACAGTACCATCAGCTTCACAAAAGTTTTCTGAAGAATCGTCATGCTGAGTCCATTGAATCATAGCCCGTGCAGTTTCTTCACTGCAAAATAAGTGAGAAAATGTTTATGCATGGAAATGGTTCTACATAAATACAGGAACCTGGGTAAAATTACTATGGGAGGTGTGAAAGTGTCACACATAATATCAACATGCCCAAAAACATTGGTAGGCAACAGTTAAGAGGGCTGGAAGGAATCCTGAATTTGGCACTTCAACATGAGCTAAATATATAACTGAAACACCACTTGCTCAAAACATAATAAAGTTATGGTTTTGATTTATGATAATATGAACCCAACAACTGTGGTTTGTAAACCTCATTTTATAACTTAGTGAGATATGAGTCCCCTTCGGGGGGAAAGGGCGGCATATAAATATAATCAAATCAAATCAAATCAAATCAAATCAATATGCAAACACAGCTTAATAGTTCATATAACATACTTTAATTAAAAAAAACTATGGCTAAACACATTGTGCTGCCTAAGCCACCTATATCTGACTCAGCCTTCCATCCTTCTGAAGTCGGTAAAATGAGGACCCGGATTGTTGGGGGCAATAGGCTGACTCTGTAAACTGCTTAGAGAGGGCTGTAAAGCACTATGAAGTGGTATATAAGTCTAAATGCTATTGCTATAAGTCTAAGTGCTATTGCAACTGATTGAAATAATAACAACAGATGTTGCCAAACTAGAAAAACTTCCCCCTTTTCTTAAAATGGACACCTAACATCAAAGACATCATCAAAAAAGCACAACAAGGAATGTTCTTTCTGCACCAACTCAGGAAGCTCAAACTTCCCAAAGAGCTGCTGATTCAGTTCTACAAAGGAATTATTGAGTCTGTCATCTGCACCTCCATAACTGTCTGGTTTGGCTCTGCAACCAAATGAGACAGAGACAGACTTAAACGGATAATTAGAACTGCAGAAAAAACAATTGCTACCAACCTGCCTTCCATCGAGGACCTGTATACTGCACGAGTCAAAAAGAGGGCTGAGAAAAAAATCTACAGACCCCTCACATCCTGAACATAAATTGTTTCAACTCCTACCCTCAAAACAACGTTAGAGCACTACACATCAGAAAAAGACACAAGTACAGTTTCCCCCCGCCCCGAAAGCTATCACTCTGCTAAACAATTAATTAACACTGTCAAATTATCTACTAAGACTGTATTACTATTATTCTTCTCACCTCTTCCCACTTATGGTTATATCCATGTTGCTTGTATCTTTACAACTTGTATTGTTTTTATTGTTTCCTAGTATGATTTGATTATTTATTAATATCCTATGACTATCACTAAATGTTGTATCTTATGATTCTTGACTAATATATTTTATTTTTCTTTATGTGCACTGAGAGCATATGCACCAAAGGCAAATTCCTTATGTGTCCAATCCACTTGGCCAATAAAGAATTCTATTCTATTCTATTCTATTCTATTCTATTCTATTCTATTCTATTCTACTCTACTCTACTCTACTCTACTCTACTCTACTCTACTCTACTCTACTCTACTCTACTCTACTCTACTCTACTCTACTCTACTCTACTCTACTCTACTCTATAAAAGCCAGCTGGGTGACTTTGGGCCAGCCACTCTCCCGGCCCAACTCACCTCACAGAGTTGTTGTTGCAGGGAAAATAAGGAGAGGAAAAGGTATCGGGTATGTTCACTGCCTTGAGTTATTCATAAAGGTGGGATAAAAATCAAATAAGTAAACTAAGTTCTAGGCTAGGGGAAGAAGAAAATGCATGCGACCAGCAAACACCCCTACCATCATGTTTATCCAGAAAAACAAATTATACCTCAAAGATTTGTCAACAGCTCCAAGGTTTTCTGCTTTTCCACAGCTTTCAGCCAAGGGAGTGACAGCAGCTGCTTCTGAATACTGTAAAACAAGATGACAGGAGATGTGCAACTGATTCAAATAGATTCACTGCTGTTGAGTTAGCAAGCAGCAATCCTCAGATCAACTCTTGCCTGTCTGCCACATGGGCCATGGGTAAGGTGACCAGACATCCCGCTTTTGGCAGGACACCCCCGCTTTTTGATGCATTTTCCCGCGTCCCGCCCGCTTTTTTAAAAGGCATGCTTTTTTTGGCGCTGGCAGCTCCCGCCCATCAGCTGCTGGGCTGGCTCATTGTTCTGTTCTATGCTACCTACAAATTTAAGCCAGCCCAGCCTGCCGCTCACTGATTTGATTGGCTGGACTCCAGCCAATCAGTGAGCTGGCCAACCAGCTCACTGATTGGCTGGACTCCTTAGCTGAGGACGCATGCGCGAGTCTCCATTTTATTTTGTCTTTCTTGTTGGGGTTGCAGCTGCGCTTACTGGTGGTGAGTAAAATAAATCATGTTTTGTAAATAATGTAAATTTTACTTACTCCCGAGTAAAAATTTTACTCGGGAGTAAAAAGCGGCTGCCGGTCACGCAGAGAACTTCCACGTGGTTCCATCCAGACTTGCCGCCCGTGCTGGCTGTGAACTCCGCAAAGCCAAAGGGGGAGAAGGCAGGGGGCTGTCTCCTCCTCCCAGCCCAGCAAACAGTCCGTTTTTCAGCCGTGCAGACAACTTCCACATGGCTCTCGCAGCCCGGCAGAAGCATTTTTTCGGGGGAGGGCTCTGCCTTAAGCAAGAATTGCATTAAAGACCAGAGCAACAGGTATTTCCTTATTTGCCTGGAGACAAATAATTCCTAGGGATACTTGCCATGTTCTTTCATCACCATGACGATCTTATTTTTTTGAGCTAAATGTATTTTTCCAGTTTGAATTGGGCATAATCTTTTTTTTATTGATCCACTGTCAGGAAGAGGGATTATAATTTAAAACAGATGATTTCAGTGGCATCTTTTTTATTAATTTAAATTTCTTTCCGTTCTCCATACCCATCTTCTTGTATCAAATAATAGCTGTGGATTCATTGGTATTAAGTGTATATGTTTGAAGCAGTGCAGGAAATCTTGAAAACTTATGAATTTCTCTCCCCTCTGTGGCATTAGGCCTTAGTATCTGATTTGCTATATAACTTAGCAGTAGTTATTAGCACTCTTGGTGAATGATTCCCTTTTCTCAAATTATCTTGAACAATAGTTTGCAATGTTTTCATATCTTGCATCCAGCTTTTTAAATTTATTATTAAATAATTTGTATTCTATCAGGGGCTTTCAGCAGTTTACAGCAACAAAAATGCCAAATAAAATTATATTATTATAAAATCATTGTAACAATTCCACAAAAACAATAAAAAGAAAATCCAGTGATAAAACCATATTAAATCCCAATGGCTCTAGAAGACAGAATAATTTGTACAGCCTTCCTGAATGGACAGCAGGTTAGGGCTCCCTGCTCTGGAGGAGGTTTCCAAAGGATGGGCACCAGTTGAAACCTTCCTCCTGAGAAAGCCCTACCTTTGTCATGAATGGGATTACAGGGCCTCCCCAGAAGATATTTAAAGCTCTGGTAAGATAGCTTTGAGGGGGGTGGTCTTTAAATATTTGGACTTTAAGCTGATTTTGGAACATCTGTAAATTTGAAAGCACAAAAAATGCTATTGGCTTGTTTCCAGATGAGTCATTTACTGTAAGGAGTATAGGCTCAATGTATTTTAAAATAATATTTTATTTATTGTGCGTATGATTTTTTAAAATAGTGGTATTCTGTGTTGATTCTTTTTTTAAATTGTCTTAGACTATTTAAAAAAAGATTCTATCCAAAATAAATTGAAACAAGCCATTTTTAAAATTTCTATGCACAATACTTTGAAATGGACTCAGGAGTCATGATTGACACTGAGTGAATTTGCACTTTTAATAATCAGGAAGATACAATGGCATTGAAAAAAGTGACTGATGACCATTTTTCACACTTAGCGACCATTTTCACACTTAGCGACCGTTGTGGCATCCTCATGGTTACGCGATCAAAATGTTGATGTTTGGCAACGGATTCGTATTTCTGATGATAGTTTGAAATGGTGACAGTATAAATTATTGCTGGTGTAATACTTAACAATGGTTTTTAAGGATTTCTTTTATTTATAGAATACCTTTTTTATTATTTTGGGGGGATTTTTACTTTTAAATTGTTTATAAAATGTATTTACTACAAGAAATGTTCCTTTTTGCAAATGTGATCTTTGCAAATCTTTGTGATGCAATATGTTCAGACCAGGTTTATGTGTCTCAAAGTGGCTGCTATTCTATGGGCAGGCCAGGTTGGTGCAAGGCAGCTTTGCCAGATTTGGTGTGTTTCACCCTCATTGAATTTTATATCGTATAAAGAATGGAAGGAGGAAGGAAGAGAAAAAAGGAGGAAGGGAGTGAGTGAGGAAAGAAGAGGATGGAAGGAGGGAGGAAGGAAGGAAGAGAGGGAAAGAGCAGAAGACAGATAAGGTGAAGGTAGATAAGCAAGAGGAATGAAGGAAGAAGTGAGGAGTCTCGAGGAGGGGGAAAACATTTAGTGACCAAAGTTACAATGGCATTGAAAAAAGTGACTGATGACCATTTTTCACACTTAGCGACCGTTGAGACCATTTTTCACACTTAGCGACCGTTGCGACCATTTTTCACACTTAGCGACCATTGCAGCATCCTCATGATCGCGTGATCAAAATTTTGTTTGGCAACAGATTCGTATTTATGCTGGTTTCAGTGTCCTGGGGTGACCTTTTGACAAAAAAAATTTTTTTTAATCAAGCCCCCCCCCCCCGGTCAAGGGTGTCCCTCTTTTCCAATCTGAAAATCTGGTCACCTTAGCCATAGGTCACTCAGGATCCCTCACCCTCTTTCCTTTCCTCCTGATCGATTTGTTTGTTTGTCTCTATTCTAGCTAAACCATTCATCTAATAGATACCAGACAAACCTAAGAGCTTTTTAGGGGTGTATTTTTCTTGGGATCTTAAATGCACAGTACCTATTTGAAGTTGGAATCACAGGCCTAGCCAAGTCGGTTGATGGTTATCACAACAATTCATAAATAAAGATATCATTACTTTAAGAGAAAAAAACCCCCAATGTTTCTCTCTTCAAATACACATAGAGGACAGGACCGTTATCCTGGATCCAGAGAGTTCTGGCTGGACCTGTTCGTTACTTACCTTATTAGTCTCTGATCTAATCCCACAAGGAACCGCTTCCTGAAAACAAGAGATAATGAGGTTATATTTGATGCATTTATTTATTTCATATGCCAATGTAAAACAACAGTGTTTTAACTTTGGGTTCACTACGAACTTTTTCCTGGAGAAGCAATTTGAACAGGAAGTATACACCAAGGATTCTCATATCTCATTTCAAGGATCACACAAACCCATGATTTGTTTTAACTATGCTTTCTTAGATAAGCTATCATAACTGTTTAATACTTTTTGTTAAAACTAGGTTTACAATCCAGAATAGGCAAACTCATGGATTGGAACACTCTATATAAAAACAAGTGGTTTTTTAAAAAAGGATCATCCTTTTTTAAAATCTTTTAATTTTTATTACTGCTATCACAAAATAAGACATATTTAATTCTCCTTCAACTGAAATTATTTCCAAACCAGAAATTAATCAACAGAGAAAGCAGCACAAAGATCATCCAATAATCTATCATAGCAGAATAATATCAAAAGGGGAACTAAATTGGAAACATCAGAAATGTGATAATAAACCCATAAAAAAACAAAAATGGGCCATCATTATTTTTTTTAAAGGATATTTTAAAAAGTAACCCAGTAAAACTAATTCTTATCATTGATCTAAAAAAGTACAAAAGACAGGAATTGGAAAAGACATTGCAGAACAAGACACCAATACTTTTTTTTTAAAGGGATCTTCAATTTCCTTCAAATCAGAAGGTGGGCCAGAAAATAGATTCACCAAAAGATCTTAAAGAGACATGAGGACATAGTGGTCCTTCAGCTTCCTGGTTTTAATCGTACAAAATTTTTATTTTGTAAAAACTATCAATTCACTTTTGACAATCTAGCAAGTTCCAGGTTGAAAAAGCTGCTACAAACAATGTATCATACAGTACTTTCGATATATTGTGAACTCCATGTTGATTGAACATATGATATTTATATACCGGTACCCGCTTTCAATGTATTAAAGGGATTGCAGATGGAACAAGGGCTACAAAAGTTACACTTCTCTCCATTGCTGGAATCATATTTCCCTATGAGGAAATTCTAAAGAAACATCTGATGATCCTCGTCTGGAGAAGAAGGACGGCTGGCAGAGCTCCATAAACAGGCAAGGAGAGCTTATGTCAGAGGTGTCAAACTCAAAGCCCGGGGCCGGATCCGACCCACAGGGTGGTTACATCTGGCCCACGGGGACGTCCTGGACATAGGGAAGGACTGGCACGCAGTGCTTCTGCCAGTGAAAACGCAGCTCAGGAGGGCTGTCTGCGGCCCTCCCAAGCTCCGTTTTTGCTGGCAGAGGGTTGCAGGAGGCCGTCGCAGCTGAAAACAGAGCTCGGGAGCCTGTTTTTGTTGGCAGAACTTTTGGGCCACCACATGCACCCCTGACATGAGTGATGTCAATCTGGGCACGCCCACCTTGGCCACCCCCACTCCAGCCCTCCAAGATCAAACACAACTCTGATGCGCCCCTCAATGAAATCGAGTTTTAGACCCTGGTCTATATGTATTCCCTGAGCATGTACAGGGAGTCATATTATCAACAAAATAAACAGAAACCAGACAGTTCTTCTAAAAGAACCGATAGAAGAAATAGATTTCCTATCATATTTTTTCAGAATAAAAATACAGGTAGTCCTCAACTTAAAAAAGTTCATTTAGTGGCTGTTCGAAGTTACAACGGCACTGAAAAAGCGAGTTAGTTTTTCAAATTTATGACTATTGCAGAATCCCCGTGGTCATGTGATCAAAATCCAGATGCTTGGCAACTGACTCATATTTATGACGGGTGCTATGGCCCGGGGTCATGTGATCACCTTTTGACAAGCCAAGTCAATGGGGAAGCCAGATTAGTACAAACGTAACTCAGTTATTCACTTAAACAGTGTAGAAAGCAAGGCCGTAAAATGGGGTAAAGCTCATTTAATAAATGTCTCATTTATTAACAAAACATTTGGGGTCAATCGTGGTCGTAAGTCAAGGACTACCTGTAAAACCAAGACGCACGCTGGGATATTGCCAAGATTTGTCTTTTGTGTTTTCCATACAGCAGGCTAAATAAAATGTATTAAAATATATCTGGATTGGGAAAATAGAAAAGGGCTTTGTTATGTTTCCTGGCACTTACAGATGGGCATGGATTAACAGCACAGTGTCTAATTCCACACTGACTGCCATCACTCCAGAAAGGACAAGGCTTCTTCAGGTTAACCTGGAAAAGAGGAGAAAAGAATGAACACTGTGTTTAAATCATTCACAAACCAAGGATGAAATAAAAGTCTGGTCACTCATTTCTAATGCTTTCATCTATACTAGGGTTTCTCAACCTTGGCGACTTGAAGTCCTGTGGACTTCAACTCCCAGAATCCCCCAGCCATCACAGCTGGCTGGGGAATTCTGGGAGTTGAAGTCCACAGGACTTAAAGTCACCAAGGTTGAGAAACACTGATCTATACCATGGGTGTCAAACTCAAGGCCCGTGAGATACTTAGATCTGGCCTGCAGGGCAGCCCTGGGAACAATGAAGGACCGGCCCACAGTGCCTCTGCAAGTGAAAACAAAGCTTGTGAGGGTCATATATAGTCCTCCCAGACTCAATTTTCGGCTCTGACAGACTCCTGCAGCCCTCAGTCAGCAAAAACAGAGCTCAGGAGGTCTGCACAGGGCCTCCCCAGCTCCATTTTTCCTGGCTGAGTGGTATAGAAGGACATTGTGGGTGAAAACAGAGCTCGGGGGGGGGGGGGGACACAGTCTCCCAAGCTCCATTTTTGCTAGGAGAGGGCTGTAGGAGGCTGTTGTGGCCAAAAATGGAGCCCGGGGGAGCCGTGCATGTCCCCCCCCCCAACTCTGTTTTCGCTGGCAGAGAGCTGGCAACACCCATCTGCCCCCCACTCCCCAGGCCAAACACAACCCTGATGCAGCCCTCAATGAAATTGAGTTTGACACCCCTGTTCTATACCATCTTCTGTGATTCTAAATAATCAAAACACTACATATTTTAACCGAGGCTAAGTCATGAAAGTGAAAAATGGGCTGAATTGTGTAATAGTAGCTGTTGGAATTAAATGCAATATATTTTTTGCTACCCATTTTTAATTATTGCCTTCTCGCCTCTATTATTTTGATGAATAACTCGAGGTGGCTAGCATATCTAATAACTTCTTCCGCCTCCTATTTTCCCCATAAAAACAACCCTGGGAAGAGAGTTGGGCTTTGAGAGAGAGACTGGCCCATAGTCACCCAGCTGGTTTTCATGAATAAGACGGGACTAGAATTACAATTAAAACTGGTCACTTATTGGTTTTCTGGTTTTTAAGCTGGCACCTTAAACCATTACTTTTCACCAAGCTGTATATACCACATAAACAACTTTTTTTTCTTCTTTATGCATAATTTTTTTAAAGAATTTGAAAAGTAATACTGAGACCTTTGTCACAGATTCGTTTCTTTAAAAAAGGTAAGCATACCTACATATGTGCAATAAGCATTTGCAAAAAAATAAGCACTTTTTTTAAAATATAGAGAATGCAGAATTATTTTATAGTTGGTTCTGAAGAGTATGAAAAATAATCAGAAGTTAAATGACTGCAATCTAAATGAATGAAAGGGGAAAGAGAACATGGCAGCCTCTTGTAGCAATGTGAAATGTAAGAGATTTGGGATATGAGGGATGTTTATGGAATTATAGCAGCGGAATGAAAAAATATTTTTACAAATCAAAATGATGAAATGATTTGGAATGAAATGATAGTGAGGGAATGTTGGAAAGAGTAATTCAGAGGCTTATTTCAGGGTAAGAGTCTTACCTGAAAGAGTGTAGCCTAAATGAATGCTATAAATGTTATGAAAAAGATGATAAAATGAATTCTAAACTATTTGATTTTGATTTGATTTGATTTGATTTCTATGCCTCCCTATTCCCAGAGGGACTCGGGGCGGCTCACAAACCAAGTCGGGGGGGAGGGTACAAACAGGAAAAAAAGAAAAGAAAGACAACGGACAACACAACACCACAATTTAAAAACAATCAACAGCCACACCATTCGAGTGGGGACAGGAACTCATCAGCCCCAGGCCTGTCGGAACAGCCAGGTTTTTAGGGCTTTGCGGAAAGCCTGGAGGGTGGTGAGGGTCCGAATCTCCACGGGGAGCTCGTTCCAGAGGGCCGGAGCAGCCACAGAGAAGGCCCTCCTCCGGGTGGTAGCCAATCGGCATTGGTCAGTGAATGGAATTCGGAGGAGGCCTAATCTGTGGGATCTAATAGGTCTGTTGGAGGTAATTGGCAGCAGGCAGTCTCTCAAGTACCCAGGTCCAATACCATGAAGGGCTTTATAAGTGACGACTAGCACCTTGAAGCGTATCCGAAGACCAATAGGCAGCCAGTGCAGCTCGCAGAGGATAGGTGTAACGTGGGTGTACCGAGGTGCACCCACAATCGCTCGCGCGGCTGCATTCTGGACAAGCTGAAGTCTCCGAATGCTCTTCAAGGGCTGCCCCATGTAGAGCATGTTGCAGTAGTCCAGTCTTGAGGTCACAAGGGCACGAGTGACTGTTGCGAGGGCCTCCCGGTTCAGGTAGGGACGCAATTGGTGCACCAGGCAAACCTGGACAAATGTCCCCCTGGTCACAGCCGACAAATGGTGTTCAAAAGTCAGCTGTGGATCCAGGAGGACTCCCAAATTGTGAACCCTGTCTGAGGGGCGTACTGTTTGACCCCCAGCCTGAGAGATGGAAAACTTGGCCAATTGGTAGGAGGGAAACACACCAGCCACTCGGTCTTATCCGGATTGAGTGCAAGCTTGTTACTACTCTGAGAACATTAAAAATGTAATAGATGCAATTGTTTTATCTGGAGAAATATTTTGTACATTTTTGGACTTAGAAAAAATATATCATGAAAATAAAAATAAGCCTGAATTACAGACTGTTTTGTCTGAATGAGAAGTTGTAAATTAGTTGGCGTATGTGTTAACAGCTGTATGTAGTACAAGTAAAATGAGCATGGAAATATGTGGATAGCTTAGAAATTAGTTCAACTCTAGGCAGGTAAGAAGAGAAGATTTATGATTTCCTTGATAAGGTCAAGAATAAATAAGTGCAGAATGACTGTGGGTAAAATACAGAAGTGATCAGTACAAATATGTGAGGTGGGTTCACCATTTACAACAGTGTTTTTCAAACATGGCAATTTTAAGATATATGGACTTCAATTTCTCAGACTTTCTCAGCCAGAAAGTTTTAGAAAACTTTGGTTGGATGGAGCTGGTGAAATCCTCAAACAAGAGCGATGATAAGTTTAAAGGAGGTAGCTTAGTAAGTGGGCATGGAAGTAGTAAGATGGTTATAGCAAGTAATAAGAGCCTCAGTGGTGCAGTGGTTAGAATGCAATATTCCAGGCTACCTCTGCGGACTGCCGTCTGCCTGCAGTTTGGCAGTTCAAATCCCACCAGGCTCAAGATTGACTCAGCCTTCCATCCTTCCAAGGAGGGTAAAATGAGGATCCAGATCGTTGGGGGCAATAGGCTGACTTTGTAAACCACTTAGGGAGGGTTGTAAAGCATTGTAAAGCGGTATATAAGTCTAAGTGCTATTGCTACTGTAAGCATAAATTTTTTACCTCTTTTTGTTTTTAATTTCTTTGTCCTTGTGTTTCTTACTCCACTATGTAGGGCATTGCTTTTCCCAAAAAGGGAATGTCATGATGAATATGGGCATATACGCATAAGAAAAGTAAACAGCTACCTTGTAATATCTGAAATAATCACTTTGCAGAAGTTCTTGCAACTGGGGGAAAAGGTTATAATTGTTGAAGGTATCAATAGTCTCGACATCACAAGTGCAGTCGTCTAAATGACCAGTGACCTAATGAGAAAAAAAAGGATTAGATATTTTTAAAAGACCAAAATAATTCCTGTATCAATGCAGCCAAATATGCTTGAAACTAGAAGAGGAGAGGAGGCATTCACTCCACATTCTCCTATTGCCTCACATTTTTGCACTTCCTTTTTGAGGGGAAAGGATATTTTGCTTAATTTAGTGTTACTCAAACCAGTAGTTATGGCTTTGCCCCATAGTACTATTAGGATTTGTTTCTGGTTTATGAATCCCAACTTTTTTGTTTTAAATAAGTTAGCATTCTTATTGAATCAACTATATGGGACTTGCTTAAATTAATTTAATCATCCTCATCTATGCTTTAAGGGAGGAAGAAGAGATCCATTCAGTAATCTATTATTTAAAACAAATACATTCAAGTTACTCAGTGATTCAGTTGTTTTAGTTGTGTGATTGTTTGCTTCAGAAGCCAAATGCGAGACAAAACTTTGACAAACAGCTCAGAAAAGAGTAATTTCCGGAGGAGGGAGATTTATAGCATGTGTCCTTACAAGGAAGTTGCACAGAGAGAGAGAGATTCCTACAAGCTACCCGTTTGACTTCTACCTACTACAATTCAAGTTATTAGTCACATTTAAAAGCTTTACACTGAAGTGCTAACACAATTTGTTGACAAAATCCTACAGCTGGTAGCAATGTCTCACTTCCTTGTATGATCCAGAGAGAGTTGGTTTGGCTGGCAAGCTTTGCAAGTGCATACAATTATTTTTAATCATTGTATGTTTATCAATGTATGCTTTCTACTAAAAAACTGACATCATCAATGGAACCAGCCATTAAGGACTTCATAAAGGCCAGATAGAAATACACCTTAAGCACAATCATTATATATTGTGTATATATTCTAGAATTCAATTCTACAAAATGGGAGAGAGCCTTTAACTTAAAAGATGCTCAAACCACACTAGAAAAAAATATTCCTCTAGCAATAAACTCTTTCCTTGATCAAGAATAGGGGGCAAAATACTTATAGATGAAAGCACTGAATATAAAACTCAGATAGTAAGAATCTGACTGAGCTCATTTTCAGTCATTAGGGATGTCTATTAATTTAAGAACGAATGTGCCTTATCACTTCTTTTGAAACAAACAGATATTCTTAAAATTCATTTATATTATATTTCGTCTGAAGCAATCAATACACCAACATAGGCAAATGAAGGGTATTGCAAAACCAAAAAATGAGAGTATGCTGTTCTTGCAATGCCGATTTCAGGAAAGATAATTGAAGCAGGTTAGGATTAGAGAAAACCCTGCAATCTTAATCCAGAGTGATTATGGAGCAAGTTTCTGCTAGCTATGTCTTTAAAGCATCCTTTCTGGAACAATGCTCTCCATGTGGCCTGATACTCCAACTCAACATAATTCAGTTTGGAGATATATGCAATGAGGCCTTGAACAAGTTCGGCTATCTCTGTACAACACAACAAACTATAATTTTCTTAACCACAGGTTACTTACTGAACATATCATAATTGGCTAACTTTTTATTAAATAATAAACCATGAACAAGGCTACATTACAGCTTAGCCTACTACAACAATCCCAGTATATGAAAGAAAATACTGTAAATAGGGATCTCAGAAAAAGTGATCAAGTTCATTGGAGCATATCTTTTAAAAAAAAGTTAATTCAGATCTCAATCATGTGTATCACCTCAAACACATAGGTAAAGGTAAAGATTCCCCTTGCAATTATGTGCTAGTCGTTCCCAATTCTAGGAGGCGGTGCTCATCTCCGTTTCAAAGCCGAAGAGCCAGCGCTGTCCGAAGACATCTCCATGGTCATGTGGCCGGCATGACAAAAGACTGAAGGTGCACGGAACACTGTTATCTTCCCACCAAAGGTGGTTCCTATTTTTCTACTTGAATTTTTGCATGCTTTCGAACTGCTAGGTTGGCAGAAGCTGGAACAAGTAACAGGAGTCACTCTGTTACACAGCGCTAGGGATTCAAACCACCGAACTGCCAACCTTTCTGATCGACAAGCTCAGTCCCTTAGCCACTGAGCCACCATGACCCACAAATACATGCATCCCTATTAATAAAAATGAGGCCTAAATCTGAAGCAGCACACAAATCAGCAAAATCTGGTACCCTCTTTGGATTCCATTCCTTGACATGAGCAATGAAGGTTAGAATTAATGGTATTGTAATTTCTAAATATCTGGAGATCATCAGGTTACTTATTCTTACTGGGTTCCTTGATGCTCTCTGAGCTCGTGGTTTTCCTACAGCCATTTCATTACCAAATTAGTTAACATTATCAGTGCTAGCAGATGAGAGCAGCTATGTGGGGATGATTTTTAACATGCGGATGATGTTACCTCGTTTGGTAATGAAACATCTGCAAGCCCAGCTCAGAGATCACCAAGGACCCCACAGCTCTACCCTGAGCTACAAACTTTTTTTTCTACTAGCACTTATTCTTATCATAGACATGATAATTAACAATAAAAAATAAAAATAGACCATCTTTAAGTAGTTGCAGAATACTTAGCACAACCCACCCCCAGAGACAACAGTAATGAGTTTCTGAAAAGCCACAAGAAAACGTGGATGATATTATTATTATTTGGTTAATCTTTGATGAGATTCTCAGCCTTTAGGGCTGGTTGGTAGCTCAACAGCTCGAGTCCTAACCAAGGACCTAGGAACTCTTAAGGTAACGTCAGAGGATATAAACTGTTCCAAGTAGGGTGGTTTTTTGTAGAATCAGAATGTTCAAGTCTGATAAATTTAAAATTTACAAATAGCAAGGTAGCCCTTTAGGTATTATCATCATCATCATCATCATCATCTCCAAAGACATGAAGGCTACATCCTCAATGTACTAAATTTAGAGGAAATAGGTTTTACAATGTATCAAAGTCAGGGCTATATAAGCACTGCCCTCATTTTGTAGATTAAGAAAATAATTGTGAAAGTTAAAGGATCCTTTCAGGTTGGTAGCAAACTTATTCTTGTATACTGTCATATTGTGTAATGACTCCTCCAATTACACAACATAATACAGTGCAATGAATCATCCACACTAAACTTATGTTAAGTGAAACTGTCAATTGGAATAAATCATCAAAATAAAACAAGACATTAAAAACAATCACCCATCCCCACTCACAGACAGCATCTTCTAATCAATATCAAAAACTCTTTTGAAGAGCTCTTGTCTTTATCAAGCCTTGGTTTAGGTTTGACATGTTAGTTTCAGATGAGAGATTGGTCCACACCACTAAGGGCCATCTCACTAGAAACAATTTTTAGTTGTTTTACTCTCTATGTCTACTCAGAAGTTATAATACATCGGATGAGGTCTACCGCTATACAAGTATATAAAGTTCCAGACTCAGTATTTTGAGATTGAAATTCTCAGGCCTGGTTTACAGAGTTTCAGAGTTCTCTGTTATGGTTTATATGGTTTATAATTTACAATGGCTATATATGTTAAGCCAGGGGTCACCAACATTTTAGACTAGTGAATTTCAAAAGCATGTTTAAAATCAAATGGCTACCACAGTGGATGTGACCAATCACAAAATCCCCATACATCAGACAGCAACATTCTGTGTAGCCTAAGGGTATAATTAGAAATACTACATAAGAGTGTTTGAAGTTGGTGCTTGTTTGCTTTACAATACAGTAGCCTCCCATTCATTATTATGAATTTCTCAAAAGTTTTTTTTTAAGGCAAATTACCAAGATAGCCACAGATCTTAAGGAACAAACCAAGCATCTGGGTCCCTGTAATTAAGCCCAACTCAAACTGCAAAATTCCCAACAGCTTCCAACACATCTGGAAGGTACCAGCCTGGGCAAGGATGCCCCTCTAGCCAACTTCCTTTCAACCATTTATTTAACACAGAAGAGAGCCAAGCTGAAATCCATGAAACTTTTTAAAGAATGTAGCCTCAACTAACACCAAGAAACCGCCAATCATAATTTAACACATCATCCTAGGTACAATAAAGATGCTGCAGCACCCTAGGATGGCCGTATAAATAACCCCTTTGAACATCAGAAAGCCTCTTTCTTCCAACCCTTCGAGCCTTACCAAAGGCCATAATTTCTCCTCACCGAACCAGATAGCCCGTGGGAACGAGTTCCTCTAGAAAGGCAGCAGGATCCGGGCTCCCGTAGCGCTAATGGCCCTTCCACTTTCACGATCCCGGTTTGAATTACAGAGCAAGCCTGCGCCTTGGGGCTACCTAGCGAAGGTTAGAGCTCCGAGAAGCCAGCCGGCCGCCCGTCCTGGCATTTACAGTACCGTAACTCTCCCACCAAATCTCCAGGGAGAAGCCCTTCTTTTTTCAGAGCGGGAGGGGAGGGCTCAAAGAAGGATGCGTGCCCCCCCCCCATTCCGACAACTCCCCGAGCCCAAAGCCTGGATCCGAGCCGGTGTAAAGCAGGGATCTCCAACCTGGGCAACTTGAAGCCTGGAGGACTTCAACTCCCAGAATTCCCCAGCCAGCTTTGCTCCAGGCTTCAAGCTTTGCTGGCTAGGGAATTCTGGGAGTTGAAGTCCTCCAGGCTTCAAGTTGCCCAGGTTGGAGACCCTGCTTGTAGAGAGGCTCCCCCAGCAAAAACGGGAGCCACGCGGGGAAGAGTGGCTCCACTCCCGCAGCACATATATCCCGGATCTGCCCCCGGGCTGAGTGAGCCCTAAGGGATGGGCGGAAGAGGCACCCGCTTACCTGCCGGCCCGACTCACCTGACAAAAGCAGCGCTGCTCCGCCGATGGGGCTTCGGGGGAAACGCCTCTGGATAGCGAGGCGAGGAAGAGGACCAGCAGCGCCCGGCACAAGCGACGAGAAAGCACCACCCGCGACATGTCGCCTCTGCTGCCGCAACTAAAGCGAGCCTGGGCTAGAGATTCTTCAGCTCCGCCGGTCAGACACGCCTCCCGCCTTCCTCCTGCCGGAGCGTCATCTTTCACATCTAGGGGACGTGCGGCGTGGCCCGCACACAACCAGAGGCGTCGCGGCTTTCCCCTGCACTGGGAGGGGCCCGTTGGGGAGAGCCTCGTCCCTTGCTTAACCTCGCCGTGCTGGGGGAACCTCCCTGTCCTGGGCTCGTCAGCCCCAGCCTCCCTTCCTTCCAGTAACAGAGTTGGAAGGGATCTTGGACACCTGTACTAGGGATTCAAACCGCCGAACTGCCGGTCTTTCTGATCCACCCAGCTCGGCATCTTAGCCACTGAGCCACCTAGTCAGGCACTGAGCCATCTCATCAGTACCTCCTCGAGGTACTGAGCTCACCACGCCAGTCGCTCTCTGGGGATCGGTCTGGACGTGCAAATCGGCATGAAGAAAAGACTGTGACCTGGGTGGCATCTCTTCCTACTCCGCCTTCATTTCTTTTTTCACGCAGGGACTGGCAGGCGGGGTTGGGACAGTCTTGTCCCTTAGAGGCGTGCAGAGATTCTCGGTCACCTAGGTCATAGTTATCTGGAAGGTGCTTCAGAAGGCAACTTTTTTTTCCTTAAGGGGAAAAAAAAAACAAACAGCCGGAATTGCCCTTTGAAGAAAAAACACCTTTAATCCACACCTCAGATCTTTTTGGTTCCTGATTAAGGTGGCTGGCTGGCTGCCTGCCTGGATTTATTTCCTTTTATAAAAGGAGAACTTCCCAGATTTTTCCAGCTTGGTAACCTCAACCCTCCCAAATCTTAATCAGGTTACAAAATAACATAAAATAAGATTTTCACTGGAAACAAACACTAAAATAGTGAACAACGGACAAGAAGGTGGAAGTAATTTAGACGAGGAAGCAACAATTAAAAATAATTAAAGGGCAGATTACAAGTAGATTCTAATAACCGCAATATATTCTCCACCTTAATAGAAACAGCTTCTGCAACAGAAGTTGCCGATGTTCTTTTATACTCTTTTAAAATATCTCCGGCCCACCCTTGCCTCAAATTCTTAGGTTAGCTTTGGGCCTGCACAGAAATTACATGAAGGTGGGTGCTAGGTGAGTTACTTTGCAGAAGACATAAGAAAACTACCCACGGAAAATCCTGAGCTTTTAAGACTTTCAGATCATTTATTCTTATTTATGATTTTGATTTTTTTTTTAATCCTGCCTGTTGTCCCAAAGGCAGGAGATTCTCAGAGCTGAAGAAGCTTCTTAGATGAGAAGTGAAATGTCCTCAAAGAAAAACAGGAATGTCCAGTTGCCTCTTGAAAAAGCACCATGACCTGGATGACTGAGAATCTCCATAGACATTTATCTTGCCTTTATTATTTTTCTAAATAACTCAAAGCAGTGAACATATCTAATATGTCTTCCTCTTCTTGTTACCCCCCACAACAACCACTCTGAGAGGTGAATTGGGCTGATGGCAGTGGTGGGATTCAGCCAGTCCGCACCTATTGGGGAGAACCTGTTGTTAACTTTCTAAGCAGTTGGGAGAACCGATTGTTGGAAGAAATCTCATTTTGTTTTTGTTTTTCCACTTTACAGGGCTAATCCTGTAAGGAAGGCAGGGAGGAAACATTCTGGTGTTGTTTCTAGCCTAATCTTTATTGCCCTGCTTACAGAAACTGCCTCCCCGGTTAACCCTTATTGCATTTTAACAGCTAAGGGGAAGCGCCCATCAACGTGAGTGACATTGAGTTGGCCACACCCACCCAGACACATGACCACCAAGCCCCACCTACCCAGCTGGTCATTATGACAGAGAACTGGTTGTTCAATTATTTGAAACCCACCATGGGCTGAGGGAGATTGACTGGCCCAAAGTCACCCAGCCACCATTCATACCTAAAGTGGGACTAAAACTCACAACGTCCTGATTTCTAGCCTGGTGCAATAGCTGCTAGACCATAATGCCTTCACACTGTTTCTTGGAACACTTCTGTGGGAGAGGTCAGATGGGGAAATAGAGATTGCTCCAGGGCTGACATGCCTAGATTGTTGTTTGATTTGTGCAGTGTCTGAAAAGTGCTGTTAAGATTTTAATAAGGTTGCCAATGCAGGAATTTTGTTTTGTTTTTGTTGAAAGTCAAGTTATCAGATAAATCCAGAATCAGTTTCCTGGGATATATTTAAGGATAGATTCCTCCTATTTAAGGTAAATGCAGTTTGGTCTAAGTTATGATGTCTAGGATCCAGTGGTGGGTTTCAAAAACTTTTAGAACCTCTTCTGTAAGTGTGGCCTGCTTTGTGGGAGTGGCTTGCTGGCCATGTGACCAGGTGGCTTGCTGGCCATGTGACCAGGTGGGAGCGGCTTGCCGGCTATGTGACCAGGTGAGGGTGGCTTGCCGGCCATGTGACTGGGTGGGCATGGCCAACTTGTAAAATGTGGTGAAACTCACTTAACAACGCTCTTGCTTAGCAACCAAAGTGTTGACTCAGAAACTCTGGCATATGGAGCACGCAAATCTTAAAGCTGTCAAGTTACAAGACCCTTGCACCCCTAACGCTTTAGAAAAAAAAAAACCAGGGGTGTTCAAACTTGACAGCTTTAAGACTTGTGGACTTCAACTCCCAGAATTCCTCATCCAGTCATGTTGGCTAAGGAACTCTGGCATTGAAGCACGCAAGTCTTAAAGCTGTCACATTACAAGACCCTTGCACCCCTAATCCTTTTAAAAAAAACCAGGTGTGTTCAAACTTGATAGCTTTAAGACTTGTGGACTTCAACTCCCAGAATTCCTCCTCTCGCTCTTCATCTTGATGATGTGCAGACGGGAGGGGGGAGGGAGCTAGAACTGGTTCTAAACGGCACTGTAGATTTGTGGAACCTCTTCTATAGAAGAGGTTAGAACTGGCAGGAACCCACCCCTGCTAGGATCTGAACAGCAAACTCCATATTTGTTGTGATGCCTATGTGTACATGCTGGGTAAACACTGTCAGCTGTTACTGTATGTAGTATGGGTGGGGCATCATGCTGATGCATCTGGACGTATCTGATCAACAGGAGAACAGTGTAATGTATGACTTGGTTCCCTAGAGCAAACTATGGTGTTAATATATGGGAAAATGTACATAACCAAGAAATACCATCAGGTAGATGCATAGTTGTTAGCCACACCCCGAAGTACAATATTACAAATTGTGAATCAGCATTGTTTTAGGTGGTAACGTAAGAAACTGCTCCATAACAGTCATCTCCATAAAAGTTTCGGGAGCAAAAAAACAGAAGAAATACTTCAACACCATATAAATCACTTAGTATTTTTGACTGCAGCAAATTCAAAATCCCATCACTGGCATGTAGAACATAACTGAAAGTTTAGATGTGTCTGCATCAATATTGGGTGGGTGGGGGAATTGATAATAATATAAAACGTTTGGAAAACTGACTAATCTTGAAGAAGAAGAAGAAGAGGAGGAGGAGGAGGAGGAGACGAAGAAGAAGAAGAAGAAGAAGAAGAAGAAGAAGAGGAAGAGGAAGAGGAAGAGGAAGAGGAAGAGGAAGAGGAAGAGGAAGAAGAAGAAAAGTTATAGAGAACTATAAACATTAAAACTACAGAGAATGGTATAAACAATTCAGAAGGACAGCACCGCAGTGGGAAAGAGAAATGGCTCTCCAGTTTGGTTCTAATTCAATCTGATTTTGGCTTGCATCTTGCTGGTGCATCTGTTGGATTTGGAAAAAGATATCAATAAACTTGAGTAAGGGAACATTATTGAGGTTTGAGAATCAAGCTATATCGAAAAGATCAAGGGGAGATTATAGGTTTTATTGAGCCAATTAATTCCAAAGGAGAGGAAGAAAGCAAATATGTCAAAATTATAGATGTTCTTCATATTTGCACATTTACTCAAGGGCCAGTTTGGTGGCACCAGGCCATAAATTGCCAGCCTGCCTTAACACAAAGCCAGCTTGGTGACCTTGGGCCAGTTTGTATTTTCCTATCCTAGGAAACAGGAATTTGACTTCTGAAATCTTGCCAAGAAAACTGGTCCAGGCAGTCACAAGTGTCAACACTGACTCAAAGGCACAAAAATAATAATAATTAGATTGGGCCTTTTTTTAAAAAAAAAAGACAGAAATGATCAGCCTATAAGCTAAAAGCAGAATTTGTCTTCTGCCATCAAGCAAAGGAAATAAGAAATTTAAGGCTGGCTTCTAATGAGTTTTATCCAATTCTGGGGGAATTTTTTAAAAAATATTGTTTGTTTTGACAGTAGTAATTCCATCCCAACCCACCTCCAATATGCTTCCTTCCTGAGAAAGGAGAAATTAATAGCAAATGTACAGAAATGCAAAAAAGAACAAAAATATATAAAGCAAAAATATCAAATAATCTATACAGAATAATGTAGGGACAGGCAACATGGTAAGAGAAGCTGGATTGCTGCAGTTTAGCAAAATGCCAAATTCTAACCTCATTCAGCATTGATATTACTTATCTACTCCCCGCTTAAGACTCCCTCGAGATGGTCATGTCGCACATTGGATAATAAATTCTCTTGTTTAACCATGTGTCTGGTCCATAGTATTTGCTTTTATTTATCTCAAATCTCCACACTTTTAGTTTTAATATCTGATGTCACTTCACATGGAAACTGTTATTTTTGGAAGTACATTTCATTGAAAAACCATATCTTCTTTTGTTTTTTCTTTGAAATTTTTGTTCTAGTGGTTGTCAGTGGACCATGTAACCTGACATCTTCCTGAGTAAATCCCTTTTATGGATTGCTTTAATTCTAATTCATTTTCTAATTCATTTTCATGCAACATCCATCCATCCATCCACCTATAATGCAGTATATGGTATAAAAGTATGCATTATCATTACGCTGTAACGATGTAATGAGAACCCTGATTGTTGTTGGGGGCAATATGCTGACTCTGTAAACCGCTTAGAGAGGGCTGAAAGCCCTATGAAGCGGTATATAAGTCTAACTGCTATTGCTATTGCTATTGCTATTTGCATTGCATAATGACAATAGTGACAGTACATTAACAAACGGATGATCTATTGGTTAGCATGGTTGTATATGATTATATAAAGTTCACATATGTTAATACATAGCTAAGATATTCTGACATGTTCTTATCTTAATTTCTTTCCATATAATTATATTACTTATTAAGAGGACATAACTCCATGGCATCCAAAATATAAATACTCTGAATTATAAATGTTTTATTCTAACATATGGACAACATGCCAGTCCTTTACGACTTGAAATCAGATGAAAATACTCTTAACAGAATAACAGATTAACGGAAGGGACCTTGGAGATCTTCTAGTCCAGTGATGGCGAACCTATGACACGCGTGTCAGTGCTGACACGCGTAGCCATTTGGGGTGACACGCACAGGATTTCATGCGATTCATCCTCGGCTCCTGCACGGCCGCCGAGGATGAAAGAATCTGTGCTGGAGGAACGGGGGGGGCGGGACGTGTGATCTCCCCCGCCCTCACTCACTTACTGTATCGCCGCCGCCCCTTTCTGAGCGCAGGGGCTGCTGGTAAGGCGTGCGTGCCGTGCGCACACACGTCATCAGCGCGGCGAGGGAGGACCCGCAGGAGAGGCGCGCGGGAACAGTGTGCGCCTCTCTCCAGTCAGGCCGGCACAGAGAGTCTACTCCTGGGACTGTCGGTTACGACCGCACCACAGCAGGGAACAGCGGAGTGCCAACGGGAACTGTGAGCGCCATTATACATTTTTGTAGTTTAAACTATAAATTGCGCAAAATTATGTTTTTGTCGAAGTGACACACAACGCGAGTTATGCTCGATTTTTTGCCGATTTTTGACACACCACGCCCAAAAGGTTGCCCATCACTGTTCTAGTCCATCCCCCTGATCAAGCAGGAAACCCTATCATTTCAGACAAATGGTTGTTCAATCTCTTCTTTAAAAACTCCAGTATTGGAGCAGCCACAACATCTGGAGGCAATTCGTTCCACTGATTAATTGTTCTAACTGTCAGGAAATTTCTCCTTAGTTTTAGGTTGGTCTCTCCTTGATTAGTTTCCCTTAGTTGCTCTTGGTTCAAGGGATGTTGAACTGAGGACAGGTGTTCAATCATTTTTAGCCCAGGGTGTTTTTTCTTGTTTTAGGACCAATTATGTAAAATCCTAGATGCTGAAATGATGGGGGTGAAATGGGGAGTGTTTTGCACATCTGTCTGTGCTTTGATAGATGGACCTGACTGGTGCACAATATAATACCTTAGTTATTGTCACACCCTAAATGAGGTGCATAATACACTCATTATTAATGTATTGTAATTCTATTATACACCACCCAATTTTCTGGCTTCCCATGATAAAACTGAACTCCAAACTAGCATAGTTTGCAGAGCATGTTATTGTAAAATTGGCTTAGCTAGTCAATGATTCGATGTGTTGTGGGAGCATAAGCATTGTGGAATCTCAAATGCAGTTGGTTTTTTATTCATTTAAATATCCTTTGAAAGATTTTTTTTATTCCATCAAGTTAACAGTCTTCATGAGTTATCCCTCTGCCGTGTTTGATTTTTGTTACTTTATTTGTCTTGTCCTCCATGATGTTATTAGTTTAATCATGTTTATGATGTCAGCTGCCTTACACACATGCTAGGGAGAAAGCAGAACGACTGGCTGTAAACATTTTAATAACATTGCTGTGTTGGGTCATACCCCAAACATTGCAGGGGTGTATACTGACCAATATCTACTGCTCTGTGTAACATCCCCATCAAGCTCCCAAGCTGAATGATTAGGGACACACCCCTATGAAGCTTCCTGTGAGTTTTGAATCATCTGTGTTTGGAATGTAATGGTGGTTTCAGAAGTACTTGGAGATTGACAAAAATACTGCTGTATTAGCCACCGAACAAGTATTTGGCCTCTACCAAACGCATATACTTTCATATTGCATTCAAATTTCCTGTAAATAAGAATCAGTGGCATGTAAGACAACAGCAGAGGTTTTTTTTTAAAATCAGCTCCACCTATTTTATCCAACACTTACTCTGCATATTTGGTTGAAATGGGGCACAGCCCAGTGGTGGGTTCCTACCGGTTTGGCCCGGTTCGGCCGAACTGGTAATGGTTTGGCGGCTTGGATGCCGGAACCGGCAGCAACCCAGGCCAGCCACGCCCACGAACGCCATAGGCACTGCCGTCTTGTTTTTGGCTTCTGCACATGCGCAGAAGCATTTTTATAGTACCTGCGCATGAGCGCAGCACGCATCAAGCGTCCACGTGCTGCGCGACCATCAGCAAACTGGCAGAAGCAGCTGCCGGAACCCACTCCTGGCACAGCCTTAGTGTCAGTTTTAAACTTGATTTCTGAATGTCAATTTTAAACTAGATTTCCAAGTATCTACTTTGAACTAATGCCTGAGTTGCACTGACGTTACCATTTATTTTAGATGGAAGAGGAAAATCTATTGTTACAATTTATTAGTAGCATTAGCATTTGGGGCACTTCCACATAATGTTCTTTCTAGACCCTTCTTCCCCAGTCCTTTAAAACAGAAAGTAGACAATTGCTAAATTGTCTTGATTTCTGCTGATCTCAGATGACACTCAGAATATACCATAAGCCAATCAGTACTTTATTCCACTTTCTCAACAAGAGAAGCCTGTAGAAGAACAAAGTAAGGGAAAGGTAAGTCATTAGGAGGTGAACTCAAACGGAGCTCAGTTCCTAATGACTTAATAAATTAATAACTTAATTCATGTAGTTGTTCTGGAAGTGTTATAGCAATAAATTGCAGTTGTCATTTTGTTTGTTTTCAATTGTGGGAAGTTATCATCCAGCCCTCTCTCCCAGAAAAATGAAATATCCTAGGAAATATTGAAAAGGCAGAATATTTCTCTGGATGTGAAAAGAAAGAAACATGTTTTAAAAGACAGAATAGTTGCCTGTAGCTTCCTGCCCATCCCCACTGTTACTGGGCCATTAAGACGGCCAGGCTAGTCCACTTTACATAACAAAGACTTCACCAGCAGCTACAGGAAAGCATGATAATATTGGCCCTTTACTCAACTGACCACATGGCATCTGAGAACTCATCCATACCTGGATTCAAAACACAGCCTAGAGAGTAGCCCCTGCATGGCCCCATGGGAGTCTGACAACCAATCAGAATACATTTCTTACACAGGAACAGGAAACAGAGAGGTGGGACTAAACAGGGTATAAAAACTCTAGCAAGCCCCTCCCTCGGCCCTTCTCTTCTTCTCCACCAACATTGAAGCATGTGATCACATTTTCTGTTCAGGGCTCAAGCCATGTGGTCCTGTCCAACAATAAACCATCTTTCCAAGCAGCCTCCATGTCTCCAGTGTCTTTTTCCCCACTTGGAGCTGAACCCAGAAGGACATTGCTTTCATCACAATACTAGAGTGGGATTTCTTGGTGGCTCCCATTCAAATAAATGGTCCCATGCAACTTAGCTTTTTCAAAATCAGACAGAAATGTGCTAAGTAGCTTCTAATGCCGTGATGGTGAACCTATGGCACACATGCCAGAGGTGGCAGGCAGAGTCCTCTCTGCAAGCACGCGAGCCATCACCCCCATTTAGCTGTGCTGAGCATGTGCGAACGCCTCCCACCAGCCAGCCAGTCTTTGGGTCTCTGCTGTGCATCGACAGGGAGCAGGGCATGTGAGGGGGGTCCACACGCATGTATGGGGGACAGGGCACATATGGAGGGGCATGTGTGGGTGTGGGGCACATGTGCAGGGGCTGTGTGCGCATTGCATTTTGGGGGTTTGGGCGCTTTAGCACTTGGCCCAGAAAAGGTTAGCCATCACTGCTCTCATGCCTTGCTCGTTTAGAGGAGCTGTCAAATCAGCTGAAGCTCAGAAATGGCAAGGACGAGTAAGAGAAAAGAAAAATAATAATTCCCTCCAATGGTGAAATGGGCCATCCACAAACTCTACACATTTTCACCTATTAAACTGAGGGAGGGGTTTAGTTTACATACAGCAAGTTTGAGCTGGGAGTAGATTGGGCTAGCTGCAGAATTATGTTAATTGGGAGGACTGAATTGGCAATAAAGGAGAATATTTGTAGCTCAAGGTTGAAATGATGTTACTTAATTTGGGCAATGAAAAGTCTGCAAGAAAACAACCAAGCTCAAATTGAGTTGCTTTTGAAAGGGTGCAGAATCCTTGGATGGAAGGATCTGGGGTCTGTTTAATGAAAAAGGCACTTTCTGTCACTGAGGATAACGTCCTTCTTGGGAGGAGAAGTAATTGGGAGAAGTAATTGGAATGTTCAGTATATGAAAGCTGATGAAGACCACTTTGGCATGTATGTTATTTTGACCCTCTCAAGTCCTACTATGCTGCCTCATCATTTTCTTTCTTTCTTTCTTTGTTAAATTTATATGCCATCCATGTCAACTCTGGATAGCTTGTGGTGGTGTTCCAGGTAGGGATGAGTGAAGAACACCAGGTGTGAATACTAAGGTAAAGGTAAAGGTCCCCCCCCCCCAATGATAGTGAATAGTCTTAAATCTAAATGATTTATCGGGATCTCATTACATGAACATTGGCTAATTCTGTTTATCACGCTCAAGGTGCATACGTGTCGTTCTCCCTTTTCTTTTTTCTAAGCGTTTCCCCTCCAGGTCAGCAGGGGGCGCTGTGGCAGAAGCAACCAATTCCAGTAATTTCCGGAAAGAGGAAATCCTAAGGAGGAAGCAGCTCATCCGGTTTGGGCCGTCATTCCCGGCGTCCTTTGCGCATTACCACCGGCATAGCTCGGCTTTCGTCTCATCATCATGGCGGAGCCGCGAGACAAGGCGCTGCAAGACTACCGCAAGAAATTGCTGGAGCACAAGGAGATCGATGGGCGCCTCAAAGAGCGTGAGTGGCTGCTCGGTTGACGGAGAAGGAAGCCCAGTCTCTGTTCTTGTCCATGATTTCACCCCTCGGGATCTCCAAAGAACCAGATTTCTTTATAATGATAATAATGATCTCATATCAAACAGGGTGGGGAAGACGCCTTGGAGCGAAAAGTCTTTATTTTTCCATATAATATTCAGTCGTCCCCCCACTCAGATCCTGTGCATGTTTCCTTAGGGAGATTTGCTCACTGCTGTCAGTACAATTGACCCTCATTATATAGAAATAGATATAGATAGACAGACAGACGGACATGAATGATTGGGAGGGCACTTTGGAATCGCTCTGTGAGTGAGATGGGCTGTTCTACACTTGATACAATAAATAATTTCATTTTAATCGTGGTATTTATATCCTGCCACATCACTCCTTCCGATGCCCACATTAGAATATGTAGCGTTCTTTCTTCCATTTTTCTCCCAGTAGCAACAGTCCTGTTGTGAAGTGGGCTAAGATTACAATTTGATTGACTGACATGTTTTGTGAACTTCCATGGCTGAGAATGAATTTAAATCCCATTTCAGCACAAAATTCATATGGATGAGAAATATCGGTTGGATTTTAGTGTAGTAAGTTCTGTAGTCCTAATAGTTTGAAAATTATGGTTCATAATTTAATAGATTTGTGAATCCAAAGACTTGTGGTTTATTCAACAAACCATTATTAAACCCTGAGCTTGTAATATATGATATGTAATATATGAACCCAGCTGTAACAGGTTTATTGAAAATTAATAAATCAAACAAATAAAAACAAGGGTCTAGTTTTGTTTCATTAATCTTAAAGAAACATCTGAAAAATGAGAAAGATAAAAAGAGGGTAGAAGAGGGATAACAGATTTATGTGTGGAACAAAAACAAATTACCTTATTCCTTAGACTTCCATATTCTGCACACATTTCCTCCAGATTTTCATGTAATATGCAATAGATTCAGACAACTGCTTTGAAAAATGCTAACAAAGATTACAAAAATAAATAAAATACATTACAAAAGGTAAATAAGCAGTGAAATACTAACACACAGTTAATGAGTTAAAAGAAACTAAATGGAATGAAAAATAGAAACCCCATCAAAATAAAAAAGCCAAATAAAATTTTTAAAAACTATATCAAGTATCTAAAAATATGTATTAAGTGTATGGAAATGTGTGTGGTCTTGCTGTGCAGAAGAAAACAGACTGAGAGGAGGTATCTTACAGAAGGTGCCAGTAGGCCTCCAGCAACCCAGATCCTTGTGCATATTCTATATAGGAAAAAGTTGAGAGGTGGCAAAATTTGGAAAAAATGAGATGGTCAGGTGAGCTGCAAGATATAAAATCATTCACAATTATAGAATGTAAGAATTAGAAGATACCTTGGAGATCATTTTGTCCCCCTTTGTCCAGTACGGGAATCAAGTATTATCATCCAATTATCCTATCTTTGTTTTCTGGAACAACTGAATAATTCAGTCTTTTTAGTGATACTATAGTCCTTCAGATATTTGAATATAGCTATCAATTCTCTCTTTAGTCTTCTCTTTCTCAGGCTAAATGTGCATAATATCTTTATTCCTTATATGTTTTTCTTTTCAGTTCCATATTCATCTTGGTTATTATCTTCTGAATACACTCCTTCCATTCCTAAAGTGCAGTGCTCAGAATTGGATACAATATTCTAGAAAAGAACAAATGATATTCTTGATCTTGACAATGGACTGTACTTTTATTGATGCCACCAAAGATTACATTTGCTTTCTTTGAAGTTGTATATTGCTGTTGGCTCGTGTCCAGGCATGTAATCCACTAAGAAACCAAGATCCCTTTCACATGTGCACTATGGTCCCCCCATTCTATACTCATGGTTTGAGTTCTTTTACTTTAATGTAGGATTTTACATTTACATCTTGCTGGCTACTGTCCATTATTCTTGTTTGTGAAGTTCTTTCTGAATCTTGATACTGTCATTTGAGGTGTTTGCTATCTCCCTATATTTGTGTTGTTAGCAAATGTGATGATTTCCTAATCTTCATCCAAATCATTTTTAACTATGTTGCACTGTACAGGACCTATATCACTGAATACTTTCTTTTATTTTGACATGGAGTCATTCATGTACTCGTTTTGTCTATCGTTATTGAACCAGCCCTGTAGTGATCAAATGGTAGTATAGTTCTGCTCTCTTTTTGTCATCTTTGCTAGAATTTCATGAGGGACTTTGTAGAACTATATCGGAAATTGAATATACTATGTCCATGGCTTCTCTGTGGTCAACTACACCTACTTGCTGAATCAAAAAATAACCCCATAATGTTGACTTGGCGTGATTTATTCTCAATAACTCTATGCTTGGTTTCTATCAATCAAGAGATTCTTTTCTAAATGGTCACAAAGCAAATGCTTAATAATTTGTTCCAGAGTTTTGCCCAGGTTGTCATATTTTTTCTATTATTACAAATGCTTTTATGTCACTTCAGTCACTTAACTATAAAAAGATTTATAACAAAGAATACAAAACAATACATAATTGTTTGAAAATGTAATTGTATGTATGTGTATGTGTGTGTATATATACAATTTTTAAAAACAATTATGTTAAAAATAAAAGGAGTCCCTGCAGGTTTTACTCCACTCGTTATTGCCGACTCTGGGGAGTAGTGCTCATCTCCGTTTCAACGCCACTCAGCCAGTGCTATCCAAAGACATTTCCACAGTCATGTAGCCAGCATGACATCACAACTACTGTTACCTTCCCACCAAAGTGGTACCTATTTATCTACTTGCATTTGCATGCTTCCAAACTGATATAGTTGGACAGGAGCTGGGGCAAGGATGGAAGCCCAGCTGCTTGAGTAGCACTCTGGTTTTGAACCTTTGCTGTCGGCTTTTCAGCTAACAAGCCCAACATCTTAACTGATGAGCCACTGTGCCTCTCCACATATATACTTACATAGAAACAAATAATAAATGCTAATACAAATTCAGTTGAATTATATAAACACAAAAGCAGCCAGAATCATCTCAACTCAGTCAAATCCCATTTTTACTCACTCACCAAACATATTCATATTTTAAATTTCCTGAGTGCTAGGAATGATGATTTCTGATGGGACAATATTCCACCAGAAAGAAGCTCTGGCAGAGAAGCCTGATATCCATGTTTCCTCTTATCACACCACATTGGTTCTCCACACAGGAAATATGCTCTAAAGGCATATTTTGGACAGGGAGATTGTCACCAACAACTTGAATTGCATCTGTTATTCCAGTAGCAGCTGACAGTCCAGAAGCACCCCAGATTGTGCATCAGCTCTTTCTGGAGGAGCAGAATCCCATCAAGAACTAATGTTGGTATTGTTTGACCCCGGTCTGTTTTTATACCTGTCTCCTTGGGGTGAGTTTTAGCCTGTTTTTCCCTATCCAGACCCTTATAGTATTCAGACACTGAAGCTAGGCTAAAAAATGTGTTAAAAACATAGGACAGTGCCTTTTTCTAACTCTTGGGGCCCTCTGTCCTCCATGATTTCTCAAAGATCACAGAAAGGAACTTCTGAAATGACATCTGTAAATTTCTTTAAGATTTTTGGGAACAACTGGCTTTTGAGACATTCAATTATGGTGTTTCCTAAACATCCCTTAACTGGCCTTGGGTTACCCTTCCCTTCTTCGGTCAGTTATTCTCCTTAGGTTTTTATGAAGAGAAAACAAAGTAGAAGTTGAGTTCTGCTTTCTTTTTGTCGTTTGTTTTTACTATTTTCTCTTACCAGTGGGCCCACTCCTTCTCTTTTGTTTATTTTACTATTGATGCTGCAAAAAACAGCCCTTTTTGTTGCTTTCAACTTCTCTTGTGAATCTAAATTCCTTTTGGCTCCCCCCCTACCCTCCTTGCAGATAATCCCTAGTATACCTCCTTGGTGATCTTCCATTTCCAACAGTGGTTCTTTGGCTAGTGGATCTTTCCAAGCAGTTTCCAAAGCTGCTTCCCATTTTTTTTCCTTCTCATTGAAGTTGTATCCAATTCCACATTCAGTATTTTATTTTTGAGGAATTCTTAACTCTTGTGCTCCCTTGGATCAGAGGAAAGTTTCCCATGGGCTCTCACCTAGTAGTATCTTTCAAAGCTTGTTGAAATTAAATTATTTTCTAATAATATTCCATTTATTCATTTATATTTCTAATGGGATTCATGAAATCTAGCATCTTTATATGACTATACCCTCAATGTTTATTCTGCAGTATGAGTTTAAGATTCCATAGCCACTGCCTCCTGTATTTCCTACAGTTTTTTTACCTCTTCAACCAACTCATATACCTTTATTACAGTCAAACATGGGAGAGCCAATTCCTTTGTCTTTCTTCAGTTGTCTAGCTTAAGTTAAAGTTTTAAATTTAATTTGTTGATTGTCACAATTTGTATGCTGCTGAACTCCCAATGCCTATGCAGCAACCTCCTGCCAAAGACATGAGCAGAATGTAATTTATTGACACAAAAATGAATTTGCACAGTAAATAAAAAGAATTTTATCCCTTCATTCCTAATTCTCCCCTCCTTAAGTATCTTCAAGTATGAGTTAAATAATTCCTTTAAAATGGGTTTAAAACAAATGAATTTGAGGAAAATACAATAGGAAGAAGCATAGGGAAGACACTTTTAATGTACTATACAATGGTCCACAATAAAATTTAGCATCTTGATTTTCCCCCTCTAAGGATTGAAATGGAAAAACAGATAGAATCAACTATTAGCACTTATTGTATGAATTTTACCTGAAAGCTGTGTTCTTCTTTCTTAGTAAGGGAACAACTGAAGGAACTTACCAAGCAGTATGAGAAATCAGAAAATGACCTCAAAGCTCTACAAAGTGTTGGACAGGTGAGTGATCATGCAGTCACAATTTTCAGTGAATAAACTGTTGTTTAATGCAGGGGTCCCTAAACCCTTGGGCTGTGGCCCACTACCGGGCCACGGCCTATTTGGAACTGGGCTATGAAAGTGGTATGCCAGAGCGCGCAGCTCAACTTACGCAAGTTGAGATGCACACAGATGCACACTGGGCCATCACTGGCACGGCCCAGTTCCCCCCTCCCCCAAGCAGGGCTGCCAAGGCGCAAAGGTTGGGGACCGCTGTAAGAAAGCAAATTTTCTGAGAATTATGATTGGCTGTTTGTCAAGGAACAAATGTCAACATTGTTTGTTTTAAATGGGTTAACAACACCCCCCCCCCTGAATTCGGGGAGGATTCCTTAGCTGTTCGTGAAGAAGTGCTCATACATTCTCCAGAAAAGGTATTGCCTTAAATCCAGCAACGAATGATATCCTGTTCCAAATAAAACTTTGTTGCCTTTTCACAAGACTGATTGTGAATTATCTTGTACAGTGAAACTGATTTTTTCACTGACTAATTGTGTATGATGGTCACCAATGGTATCCTGACTTTATATCAAGGCCAAGTGATCTTACACATTTCAGAAATTCAAGCAGGCAGGCACGGAGATTATAGTAACAGTATATTTTTCCATTTCCTTTAAAAACAGATTGTCGGTGAGGTTCTTAAACAATTAACAGAAGAGAAATGTAAGTACATGGTCATACCATTTTATTACTTTTCTATCAAAATTAAAATAACTTGGATTTGAAGCATGAGTAGCATAATTATAATGGCATGTAACTGTTATTTTAAAATTTCTGGTTGCGGGTTTTGGTTTTTATTTGGCTATTCAAATCATGGTTGAATAATATGCACTCACCTGCTTTTCTTTGCTACTCCTAGTCATCGTCAAAGCAACAAATGGACCAAGATATGTAGTTGGCTGTCGTCGTCAGGTGAGTACGAGTAGTAGTTGCTTACTGAACATTTGTTCAGTGACTGTTTGAAGTTACAATAGTGCTCACGAAATGACTTTACAACCCATTTGATCTTCATAGTGTCCTCAGTCCCATGATCATCATTACAATTAGTCCTGTGCTTGAGCTATGTTTTTTTTCTTTTTCCCCTGGCAGCTTTACTGTTCTATACATTGAAAACAATGCAGTCATGCTGGCAATCTAGAGCTGAGAGCCATAGTTTTTACAAATAGTACTATCTTGAAATCTCTCTCTCTCCAATCTTTGCTCTATTGGGAGGGTGCGTGAAAAATAAATAAATTTCTGTAAGACTCTCCTTTGTCTGATCTTTTCCCATAGCTGGTGTGATCACATTGCTTTTGAAAAAGTAAAGAGCTTACTTTCTTGAAATCTCTTTCTCCACTTTCTTGGGAGGGTGAGGAAGGAGAAAGAAAGCAAATGGTTTCTATAGTCAATTTCTCCTTTGCCTGACCCTTCCCCCCTACTTCACGTAGACAGATTGTTGAGAGGGATTTCAAGAGAGTAAGATGTTTGTGTATCACACCCATGGCTCCCAACTTTGGGCTGCTAGCATGATTATATTGCTTTCAACATATACAAGATAATAAGCATGGGCTCCAGCATTCCAAGGAGTGGAGGAGTGGTTAGAAGGCAAACGGAAGCCAAAAGTGTGAAACTGACTAGTCCTGTCTCTTTCCAGTTGAAAAACACAATTGTGGTCATATATAGCGACTGCTTTGCTTAGTGGTAGAGTTGCCGGTTTTAAATAGGGTTGTAAACTGAGGACTACCTAGATCTTGTTTATGAATTGGTTTCTCAAAATAGAATTTAAAGTTGTAGCCACTAAGTTGTGGCTTGGTGTCCTACTTAAGCAACTCCCAATGCCTAATTTATTTTTGCAGGCATAGGATGGATGTGTGAAAATTGTCCAGCCTACAATACATCCACCTGCTGTGGAAAAAGAGTCATCGATCTTGTACGAGCAGCACATTTTCAACTTTGATTGTTGTTTGCTATTATGTGAATAGACTTTGTTGTGCTTTTATTCATTATCATACATACTCCTTTGAATATATATTTGGGTCCTCCCTCCTGTCCCCCAAAACACTATAGTAATACAAAGTGAATATTTCCTGGTTGAACATATCTTTGGCATGCTGCTGCAAATTTAATAATTGCCTTTTTTGCCTCCAGCTTGATAAAAGCAAATTAAAACCCGGGACAAGAGTTGCGTTGGATATGACCACCTTAACAATTATGAGGTAAAATCTTGCCTTCATATATTTAGATTGCAGGTGAGAGAAATCAAAAGGATGGAAAACAACATCCCTTTCTTCATTATACGGGAAGGAAGGGGGAGGAGGAAATATGAGCCAAAGGCTTTGCTTAGGATTCTTCCCTTTTGTGCAAGTAGCACTTACGCTTAAGTTTTATGTGGTTTCTTAACAAACCTTCTGGGAGATCATTATAGAACTTAGTAACTTTTTTGTCTTCATTGGGCGGGAAAAATATTATTGGGAAATTACTTTAAAAAAAAAATCCACTGGTGCAGAATCATCTGAATGGAATTGGAATTGCTAACTGGAATTGCTTCACTTATTTAGATATTTGCCAAGAGAGGTTGATCCACTTGTTTACAACATGTCTCATGAAGATCCTGGAGATGTATCTTATTCTGAGATTGGTGGATTGTCAGAACAAATCAGGGAACTAAGAGAGGTACGTGTCCTTTTCTTATACCAGTCTGTATATTAGTTATGGCTAAGCTACTCATATCTTCTAGAATAACAGAGTTGGAAGGGACCTTGAAGGTCTTCTAGTACAACTCCCTGCTTAGGCAGGAAACTCTACACCACTTCAGACAAATGGTTATCCAACATCTTCTTTAAAACTTCCAGTATTGGAGTATTCACAACTTCTGGAGGCAAGTTGTTCTACTGATTAATTGTTCTGTCAGGATATTTCTGCTTAATTCGAAGTTGCTTCTCTTTTTGATTAGTTTCTACCCATTGCTTCTTGTCCTACCCTCAGGTGCTTTGGAGAATAGCTTGACTTCCTCTTCTTTGTGGCAGCCCCTGGAACACTGCTATCATGTCTCCCCAGTCCTTCTTTTCATTAAACTAGACATAGCCAATTCCTGCAACCGTTCTTCATATGTTTTAGCCTCTTGTTCCCTAATCATCTTTGTTGCTCTTCTCTGCACTCTTTCTAGAGTCTCCACATCTTTGTAAGAGGAAAATATTTTTGACTCTGCCGTGTCAATTAGATGCCCATTGCAGAATATCAGGAAAATACATAAGTAGAACTGCTTAGAAGTTTTAACCAAACTTCACAATGCAGTGAGTTTGTTTCAAAGAAATCTATCTAAGTGTAGAAGACTACAGACTGTTTTGAGAGTTTTAGAAGGGTGATTGTATAAATGACACAAAGTTTGTGACTTCTGGTGCACATTGAATCACTTGAGCACAAAACAGATTTTCATCTTTGCAGGTTATAGAGTTACCCCTGACAAATCCAGAATTATTCCAACGTGTGGGGATTATACCTCCCAAAGGCTGCTTACTGTATGGCCCACCAGGTAGGTTCACTTTAATAAGTTTGTATGGCTATCTCCTACGCCAAAGCAAAGAGGTAGGTCATGTGGGATATTTATTTTCAGACCAGCTCAATTACACATTCTTACTTCATGCGCAAATAGATGTTTTCTATGCTGTCAAGTCCAAGTGTAAGATTACAAATTCTGAGAAGATCCTGGATGATAAAGACAGAATTAAGTTTATGTGTCTTCAGAGTCTTTGGCATAAATGCTCAACTATCATCCCCTCCCCTCATACATATTGTATGCAATTTCACAAAGAAATATATAATCCGATTTGGTTCAGAATGTACCAAATGCAAACTGTGAGGGGTATTATTTTATCTGGAAGCCCCATGGTCTACTTATTTCGGGCATATGGCCTTATCCCTTTTATTCTGAATTAGGATTAAAAAAAATAAAATAGACTTAGGGCAGATGCCAGAAGGAAAAAAAGATTGAAATAGAGCTGTTTGAATACTGAAGCTTTTTCTTGGAAGGATTTTATTTTGGATATTTGGGTACTTAGGATTGTTCCAGTCCTATACAGTTGTGTATTTTATTTAGAGCTTTTAAAATCCTTTTTGGAAGAATAGTTTTATTTTGTGATTTCTTTTATGAGATTTAATATCATACTCCTGTCTCATGAGAAAGGCAGTTAGAAATGCACTTTTTGGTTAAAGGGCACTCCAGGTTTCCCAAATCTGTCCCATATTTCATTTCAGTAAGAGTGCCATCCCCAGCAAAAATTGCTGACTTGTAAATTTTAATTGAGTTAAAGGGGGAAATTTTAAAAAACAAATTGGTTGAATAATCAGATTAATTATGGGTAATTAAAATAGTCTTATCCACTTTTTGAGTTCAGCCCCAACATGCCACCAAAGGATGAAGCCAGGCCCTTGAAGGTCTGTGCACTGGAGTGCTTCACCATGTAACCACAAATATATGTCTGTCGTGTTGATTCTTTACTTCTTGAATCGTCTTTGGTATATTGTCATTTCAGGAACAGGGAAGACTCTCCTGGCTAGAGCTGTTGCCAGTCAGCTAGACTGCAATTTCCTAAAGGTAAAATAATGGTTTTTTTCCTGAATCCTTAGCCCAAATTTTTTTTTTACTTTCAAGCATCACATATTGATAATTTTTTCACAGGTTGTGTCTAGTTCCATTGTAGACAAATACATCGGGGAAAGCGCTCGGCTGATCAGAGAAATGTTCAACTATGCCAGGGATCATCAGCCCTGTATCATCTTCATGGATGAAATTGATGCTATTGGTAAGGATGCAGTCTTCTTAAAATCTGAAGACTGTTTTTTTTTAAATTAGCTGCTCAAAGAACTGCTGTGTTCCTGCAATTTTAAGACTGGAACAGGAAAGTGAAGTTAGCAGGAGTTGAAAGTGAAAAATGTCAACAATGTAACTACTCATCTCACTATATGAGTGATGGCGAACCTATGGCACTTGTGCCACAGGTGGCGTGCGGAGCCCTTTCTCTGGGCACACGAGCCATCACCCCAGCTCAAAACAGGAGGCGGGTTGGTGCAGCGATTCCTCCTGTGCCCTGTTTTTGGTCCCAGGAGGTTTCACGGAGGCCTGCTAGGCCCAAAATGGGATACTGGGGGGGGGGGGGGGGGGGGGGGGGGGGGGGGTTGTCGCACACAGTTATGTGTTGGGACGCACATGCATGTGCAGGGGTGGGGCGCGGGGAGGTGTCACGTACACATTGCATTATAGATGTGGGCATGCACACACGCGCTGTTGCACGCGTTCACACGGTTTCGGCACGCAATGACAAAAAGGTTAGCCATCACTGCATTATACCAAAGATCTGTGACCCTTAAAGTCTAATATGTTACTACAGTATGCTATCAGCATCCATTCTGGAACATAACTGATGAATACATTGTGATGGAAAAATGGTAAAGCTGCAAACACTTCTCCAAACTCTCCCACCACCTTTTTCTTTGTCTCTTCTTTCTGTCCTCCCCATTCCCACCCCCTCTTCTATCTCCTGTTGCAAGCACTTTCTCTTTGCTGTTCCTTCTGCCTCTATTTGCATATGGGAAGAAAGCTCTCACCCATCCCAACCAAAGGCTCATCTAATGATGGAGCCCGTCATAACCACGAATGGGCGCCTGGCTGTCTCAAAATTCCATTTGTCACAGAGGTGTGATTTTAGTTTTACAACAGAACAGCCTTTCCGCCCCTGCCTAACACCTGCCTCACTTCCTCAAAAAAACAGCCTGTGAATCAAATCCTTTGGATTTCCCACCTCTGATCCACCAAGTGTATAACAAACTTTCTATTGTTGCTCTGGGCCTATCCCTCTCTCTCTTTCTGTCTTGGAAAATTGGCACACAATAAAGTTTGATTATTTCTCCTCATAGCATTGAGCTTCTTTCTTCAGCAAAAATTCCATGATACTATACCTATGGAGGTGGCGCAGTGGTTAAATGCAGCACTGCAGGCTACTTCAGCTGACTGCAGTTCTGCAGTTCGGCTGTTCAAATCTCACCAGCTCAGGGTTGACTCAGCCTTCCATCCTTCCGAGGTGGGTAAAATGAGGACCCAGATTGTTGTTGGGGGCGATATGCTGACTCTGTAAACCGCTTAGAGAGGGCTGAAAGCCCTATGAAGCGGTATATAAGTCTAAGTGCTATTGCTATAGTGCTATTTTATTTTTAACCTGCATTTATTATTTTTATAAATAGCTCAAGACGGCCAACATATCTAATTCTCCTTTCTCCTCCATTTGAGACAACAACTCTGTGAGGTGGGTTGGGCTGAGACAGAAGTCCCAACTCACCCATCAGGCTTTCGTGTCAAAGGAGGGAGGGGAGCTGCAATTAAAACTGGTTTATTCTTTGGGCAAATACCTTTTAAAAATGCCTATGTAAGTCAGCTATCATCAGACATTTTTGGAAATACTGGATATTATTTTATATTTGGCTATATTATAAATAAAACCTTATGTCGAAAGTTCTGCTTGGTGAGATACTAACTACTCTTCCATGCTCTTTTCTTGAGGTGGTCGCCGTTTTTCTGAGGGAACTTCAGCTGACAGAGAGATCCAGAGAACTTTAATGGAGGTAAAACTTGTATATGTTAAGTCTGGTATCTTTCAAACACTAGTTTTAGGTAGTCAACCCAAAAGTGAAATATTGAGATTGGTTTGATTTTTTTTATACTGTATTGGGTGTGCTATTACTTTTTATTTTGAATAAAATGGTGGATTTATATTGTCCAGTTATATAAATGGAGATATGATTAAGTAACTTGTTAAAATTACGATGTATCCGGGCTTTGTATCTTACAAGAGAGAAACTTTTCTTTCACTTGGTAAATCAAAACTTCTTAAATTAAATGTTCTTTATATAAAATTCCTATTGACAACTGCTCTGGCCAGAGGACCAAGCTCACATTTTCATTTTTGCAAAAATTACAACTTTCATAGATGCTCTTTCTAACCGAGAATTAAAATTCTTGTGGATTCTAAGGTTGTGTCTTGGTATCCCAAGTCCTGTGTTTCTGAAATGTGACAAATGCTGTCCAAAACAAAAACTGTCAATACATTTTTCTTAATTGTTTTGTTGGAATCAACTTCTTGGTGGAAAAATGCCAACATTCACTAAAGCCTATGCTTCCTTGCAATATTTTTCAGTTATTGAATCAGATGGATGGATTTGATACTTTACACAGAGTCAAAATGATAATGGCTACAAACAGACCAGATACTCTAGATCCAGCATTGTTGCGACCTGGAAGATTGGACAGGAAGATTCGTGAGTAAACTCAGTATATCAGCATAAGCCTTTGGCTTTGTTTGGTATGCAAGCAAAATTGGTAATTGGGAAAAAAAAACACTCTTTTCACCTAGATATTGATTTGCCAAATGAACAAGCTAGGTTAGACATCCTGAAAATCCATGCTGGACCTATAACTAAACATGGAGAAATAGGTAAGTTCCCAAGACCATTTTTGCATCTTAAGACATTGTTTTATACAGTTCCTGTTCAGTACATAAATATTTAATGCAATTCATTGTAAATTTTTGGACTGTTTGGGGCAGAAATTGTCAGTCATGCAATAGCTTTTTCAAATATAATCCTTTATTTTATTGTTTTGATTGATTTTGATTGATTTTTGATTGATTTTATTACATTTATATGCCGCCCTTTTCCCCAAGGGGGACTCAGGGCGGCTCACAATTCAAATCAGGGGAGGGGGGTACAGACAAGAAATAAAAAAGACGGAACATAACAATACATAATTTAAAAAAAACACAGCAGTCATACCATTCGAGGCGGGGGACAACAGTTCTTTAGCCCCAGGCCTGTCGGAACAGCCAGGTTTTAAGGGCTTTGCGGAAGGCCTGGAGGGTGGTGAGGGTTCGAATCTCCACGGGGAGCTCGTTCCAGAGGGTCGGAGCAGCCACAGAGAAGGCTCTCCTCCGGGTAGTCGCCAGTTGACACTGGCCGGCGGATGGAATTCGGAGGAGGCCTAATCTGTGGGATCTAATCGGTCTAGAGGAGGTAATTGGCAGCAGGCGGTCTCTCAAGTACCCAGGTCCAATACCATGAAGGGCTTTATAAGTGACGACTAGGCCTTGAAGCGTATCCGAAGATATTGTGAAAAATTTACATACTGCATTTATTTATTTATTTATTTAATATAATTCCCTTTTCCTCCTGGAGGTTTAGAACAGCATAATCTATAAAGTAGGCCCTAGTTGGGGTTGAGGCTTAGCAATTTAGAAATGCTCCATGGGTTGCCCCTGCTTCCAGAATTGTATTCATCTTACTTTTGGAAATTGTCTAGTACACTTCAAAACAGCCTATTGTAAATATGAACTTGCAAGGGGAGGTTTGAAGCATCTTCAACTTTTTCAAAACAGTGTTCCCAGATTATTGTATAGCTCTAAAATTGCGGTACTCCAGTCAGCATCAGAAGCCTTGATTTGCTTGCTTACTCTGCTGAAGCTTGATAGTGAAAAGATCCAGAGATTCTTTAGCATTTTTGGGTCACAGTTCTGATTAACCTAGCAATTTGACTCTTACTATTAGACTATGAAGCAATTGTGAAGCTTTCCGATGGATTTAATGGTGCTGACCTAAGAAATGTCTGTACTGAAGCAGGTAATGAATTCTTTCTATTTTCCTTAGTTCTTAGTTTAACATAGGGCACATAAAAGTGTCCAGGGACTACTTGTGGGATCCGATTCTCTCTTGTGTGGCTGCCAGTGCATGCACACATGCACACCTGGTGGGTGAGATTTTTTTTGTATTTCTTTGGCTTAAGTGGTTTAAGGGCTAAAATAGATATTTAAAACTGCAGGTTGAACTCTTTCAAACACTTGAAAGCCTCTCTCAAGGTGGGTTTAGTCCCAGCACTTGTGGAATGAAGTCCTCAACTTGCCATGCCAAACCTGGTGTGAGTTAAATCAAAGATGTGTAATAATTTAAAATAAACCTTACAGTAGTACTCAACTTATGATCAATTGCTTAGTGACCATTCAAAGTTCTGGCAGACCTCCCCAGGTCTGAAGAACCAATGGTTATTGCCACCCCTGCAGTCATGGGACCACAGTTTGGGTGCACAACAACCAGCCCACATTTATGGCTATTTGCAGCATCCTGCGGTCACATGATCATAATATCAGGAACTAGCATTTACTTCTAATTTCTGATTTTTTTAAAAAACACCCATTGCAGACAATAAGATACTTAACTGCTGTGTTTGCTTAACAGCTGCACCAATTCATTTTAATACGGGCGCATAAAGGGTTGTAAAATTTGGCACAGTAATGTAGTAGCCTGGAATGAGGAACAGTTCTATGTAGTTATTATATCTCCATCTCCTGTGGTTCACAAAAGAAATCTTACCTATTGTGCAGAGTCTGGTTTGAATCCCTGCTGTTTCCAATAAATATATGTTTTTCCACACTGTCTTTTTGCAGGCATGTTTGCTATTCGTGCTGATCATGACTTTGTAGTTCAGGAAGACTTCATGAAGGCAGTTAGGAAGGTTGCTGATTCCAAGAAGCTGGAGTCTAAATTGGATTACAAACCAGTCTAAGTGCTGCTACATGGTTAATGGCTGACAGTGACTGCTGCATGGGAAATGTGGGGGCTTCCTAGGTAAAATGAGAAACAGACTATTCCTTGATTGTGTTATTATTTCGAGTCTGTGTATTAATGATGGCAGTTAGCCATTGGTTAATATTAGGTAGGAGTCTGCTGCAACAAGTTTTGCGGCCCTCTGAAAACAAGATGGCTTTTCAACCCCACATATGTGCAGTATATAAAATCTGCTTTCAGATAATGACTTTATCAAATGTACTATATTGATTTCATCTGGCAGATTTGAAGGTGGCATGCTTGTTTTATATCATTTATTATTTTCTCTTTGAAACAGTAAAATACACCTTGTTTAAATCAAGTTTGTTAATTGGTTCCTTAGCATCCTATAAATTAGAAGGAACATCATCTGATGTTGGACCATGATAAGTTTTTGGTATCTTGTCTAAATCCTAAGCAACCCTGCTTTTCATAGAACAGTGTTTTTAATCGAGAAGCTAAAAGCATTTAAAAATTAGAAGAAGTTATACTTTTTCTCAATTTATTTTTGATATATGCCAGCTTAAATCTTTCACACATTGGGATGAATAAATTTTAAAAACATAGCATGTTCTTCTGTTTAAATATCCTAGTTGACTTCTACTATTCTTTAAGACCCAGTCTAAGATGAAGTTAAGAACTTATGACGCAGGCCTAGGACACATTCCCAGCACATATCAGGATGTCTTAGCTTCACAACTACATGTACCCTCCCCCCCCAAAAAAATCAGCTTTGAGAATGCTCAAAATAATGAAAGTTAAAAAAAAAATATGTTTAATCTTGTGCACATGGCAGAACTGCCTCTCTTAAATTTGGCTTTTTATAATACGAGTAAATGGAAATACAGAACAGCCTACTGTGGTTACTCTTGTACCCTGATTGCTGTCTAGACCAAAGAAGCAAATCAAAATATTTAATTGGAGTTTCTGTATTCTGCCTTCTGCGTCATCATTACTTATTCCCAAAGCAAATCTCTCCCGGCAAACATATACAAGAGCTATTTCATAATCATTCAAAACATAAACGAACACATCTACAAAATTGGTTTAAAGCATTTAAGAAACTAGAGCCAGGTATATTGCACTGAATATAAAAATGGCCGCAAGCAGTAAAAAAGTTGGATTCTCTCAGAGTTACACCCTGGGAGGTTAAGTTATAGAACATGTATATACTTAAGCCCTCTTTTTGTCAGTAAATTAAGATAGCCAGTGGTGGGATTCAATATTTTTTACTACCGGTTCTGTGGGTGTGGCTTGGTGGGCATGTTATTGCTTGGCGGGTGTGGCTTGGTGGGTATGGTCAAGGAAGGATACTGCAAAATCCCCATTCCCTCCCCACTCTTGGGGGAAGGTTACTGCAAAAAACCCATTCCTTCCCCACCCCACTAATCTGACAGCAGAATCCCATGGTTGTGTAATCATGATTTGCAATTTTCCTTGCCAGATTCCCACAATCAACATCAATGAATGCCTAGTGAATTTAATTTCTATGCATTCATTCTAGTAATGTCTGTGTACAAAGATGATGTTTTGGTTGTTTGAAGACAGTCTGAGCTTTAAGTATAATTGTAGTTGCAGAAATTGATAAATCAGTCTTCATTTCAGTTTCCTAAGCCATACAGTCAGATTACATTATCTTTCATGTTTCCAACATCAGCAGACTATGCATCAGTGGTTGGAGCATAAACATGGATGTTTATATTTTCTATCAATATGGTTTTCTTCATAAAAATACAGGCATGGTTTACCATAGCCTTTTTCCACACACTATGAATTGAAAGTGATCGTATGTTTTGCATCTTCCTATATCACTGCAGCACAATAGCAATAGCATTTAGGCTTATGTACCACTTCACAGTGCTTTACAGCCCTTTCTAAGTAATTTAGAGAGTCCACATATTGCCCACAACAATCTGGGTCCTCATTTTACTGATTTTGGAAGGATAGAAGGCTGTCAGTCTATTTTTTTAAATAGTTTTTATTGAATGTTTTAATCTTTAAAAACAGAAAGCAAAACACAAGAAGAAAAATACAAAACAAAATACAAAACACACATAACAATATAAAGTGATTATACAGCTTTCTGTATCGGTTTTCATGTTTAGCCTTTATAGTTCTCCATTCTGCATTGTAGGAAGGCTGTCAATCTTGAGTCAGTCAGGATTGAACTATTTAATATATATTTGATGGGATGATGATCACATCTGACCCTCCTAGAAATTTCTTGATACACACTTCAACATGCTTCACTCATCCCCCCCCCCCCCCAGAAATACCTCTTACATACACCCCAGCCACAACTAAACAGCAGAACAGGATATGGGGAGAGGGTGGCAATATATGCATACACTAAATAAAAAATGTCAGGGCAGGTAGGGAATAATATGAGTATTGTTTTGCTTAGAATTAATTACTTCCACAAGGAATGTGGAAGTAATTCTACGTCCTCTAGGAATAAACAGGGTGAACATTTAAAGAACATTTAACCTGCTGGATTAGTCCAAAAATCAATTTAATCCTGTATTATTTTACTGTAGCAAGTTAAATTATCTATAGGGAAAACCTCTATAAGTCTTGTTTGTTAGAGTAAATACAGAGCTCTGAACTTTGCATTCTTACGAATCAGAGTTGTACATTGTTTCTCTCAAGTTGCCTTTGTTGGTTTTTAATACCATTTTTGACATACATTGAGTGGTTTGAAAAACTACATAAACTGATGCAGCTGATTTCACAGAACAGAGCAGAATTAAGGCGAGCAGTACCCGACATAGAGATGGAGTTCTATGTTCATCTGTCCAAAGCAAAATAAGATTTTAGAACTAGTTGCATCTTCGGATACGGGAACTGTCCCAGTTATTTATGTAGCTAAAGAAGATGCACAATGAAATTATGCAAATCTTTTGTTATAAGCTGGGACGTCAATGGCTCCTAACATAGGCAGAGGTGATTAAAAGCATCCTATGGCTCTGTTGGCAAGACAGGTTGAGTAAAGGCACATCAAATATAAAAAGGACCCTTTCTGGACAGAATCGGGTTTGGGGGAAAAAAAAACCTTCAGGAGCGGGCTGCTGTCGCGCGAGAGCGAGGGAGCCTGCCCGCATCCGTGCACGAGGCAGCGACAGCCGCTCTCCTTCCATCACGCATGCGCGTCACCATGGGCAAAAGGAGGACAAGCGCGTTCTCTGTTCTCCGACACGCCCCTTCCTCTCAAACTCCAGTCACACACCCCTTCGGGACCTTGGCGCTCGGCCACGCCTCCTCCCGCCTGTGACCCGAGCAGAGGCGGCTCCTCCTCCGTCAACACCACACCCCGTTCCAATGCCACGCCCCTCGGCGTCCCCACCCATCCCGACTGACCTGGGCAGCAAACGGCGGTTGGAGAAAGCCCAGGAGGGTAGCGTGAGGGGAGAGGAGGGGAAGGGAACGGGGGGGGGGGGGAGAGAAAGGCGTCGAGCAGAGCGCGCGTGCGACGGCGTCTGCGAGCGGAGCCAGGAGTGACCGACCGACCGCCTGCCTGCCAGCCTTTGAGGGGGAGGGGTAGCCTGCGAACAGCATGGCGGCTGGGCGCGAGCCCCCGCCGCCGCCTCCTCCTCCTCGTCATCATCATCTTCCTCGGTTCCCTGCCAGCCCCTTGGCCACCGCCGCTCGAGCGTCGAGGCCCACCGACCTCCTTCTCCCTCTGCCCCGCTGACTGACCGAAGAGGGAAAAGAAAAGAGGCACAGGGGAAGGAAGGAAGGAAGGAAAGAAGCCTCGCCCTACCCGGCCCATCCCGGCCATGGAGCTCGCCAAGCCGGTTTTCCCCGCGCTGCCGCAGCCCAAAGAGGACTCCGAGGTGAGCGAGAGCCGTTCGCCCAGAAGGCGGCACCTTGGAGCGCAGCCTTCGTCGCCCGTTGGGGTGAAACCTCTCGAATCCCCTTCCCCGGCTGAAAACTGGGGAAGGCGCCTTCGCTCGCGTGCTCTTCCGCGCCCGCCCGCAGCTCTATTTCAAAGCCCCAACGCGCACAGGTGTTCCACTTGCTAGGCAGGTGGCGGGAAGCAGAATCTCCTTGTATTTGCTCGGCTGCGTTAAATAAACATTCCCTCGCGGGTCACAGGGTTTGTTTGGAGAGCCCGTCCTCCTGCCTTTTAAATATCCTGTTGCCTGTAAGAGGAGGAGTGACAGGAAGGGAGCCTCGGTCAAGAGGACGCGTCTGTTATTCCTGCATGGTTTGATTCCCCCCCCCCCTTCAGCGACAGACTAGACTAAAGAGGTGGAGTGTCTTAGTTTAGCCTTTCGGTGTAGATGAGGAGAATCAGATTGCTGCCATGTAGTATCTTCCCGGAACCCGCACACCCATTTAATGACATGCAGGCACACAGCACTACCACCATCTAGAGTTGTTCTATGAGAAAACCCCTATTATTAGGGAATTTGCTTAAAGCAGTTTGGAGGGGGTTGTCATTATGCAGGTATCCCCCCCCATTCCTTTTAACATCTTACATAAAATGATCCAGTTGTGCCCCCCAAATCTTATTTTAATTAATCAGTTGAAAATTGACACTACAGTTCCCTAGGAAACATGCCAAAATTGCATGTGAAGTGTGTCTGCTACCAGTCACTCAAAGGTTGCCCATCCTTTTGACATGCTTAAGTATCTTATATTGTTCCTGCTCGCATTTCTATGCTTCCCTTTATCTCTATATTGAATGCTATCACAGCAGGGGGTAGCATAGCATTCTGACTAATCTTGAAGAAGCTGTGAACTTTCTAATCACTTTAAATATTAACTACTTAACTTTCATACTCAAGGAACTGGAATAGCATATAAGCTGTTTTGGTCTTGCAGATAAGATTGGTATGCCTATTCATTTCCTTCCAAATTGTTTTGAAATGCATAATTTTGTAACAGTTGTACAAAAATTTTTAAAACAATAGTACCAAAAAATAAAAAAAAACATTATAGTGGCATAGATGATTACACAAACTTTCTTTAATTACCAGAACTGTGGGGACTAAATCTTTATAAATTTACATTTTAAAAAATATAGGATAGAATATTGCAATCCGCTGATCAAAATTATAGTGTAAAAAACCTGCATTGGTCCACAGGAAGGGGGGGAAATCCAAATGTATATTGTTAATTCCTTTATTGGGACCAGCCAGAATTGTTTTCCATGCCATTTAATGGTGAAGAACTCAGAGCTTGCATGCTCTTTTCTGCTATTTTGATTGGCCCTAATTATGATATTGTCCAACTGTGGATTTTGGGTAAATATTATAATAGCCAAGAGGCATAATTTTCAGTTAAGTCAAATTTAACAAGCAAGCAGTTGAACTCAGTACAATTGGTAGAAATAGGTCTGACTGACTGCTTTATCTCTCTACCTTTTGATGGAGACTGCTAAAAAATTATGATGAATATGGTTCGGCAAGATTTGGACCTAAATGGCAGTTGGTTAGAAGATAGAATGTGCATGGGAATTTTACTTTTTTTTAATGTAACTCCAGATAAATTCACTCCAAATATTGGACTAGATATTTATGAACCAAGTCAGCAAGGGAAGTCAGTAGAGGGTACTAACTTACCATTATTCTAATATTGGCAGTTCATGCAATATATCTAATGAAAATCCATAATTAGCATTTTCTGCATATTAGATGAAAGTCTAATGTATATTTGCAATTGGAAATAGGATTTTTCAACACACACACCAGTGAAGCCTATATGAGATTAAACCTATATTTAATCTTACTATTTTAGTGAGTAATAACTTTTGAGAAGAGACAACACAGATTGGATTTTCCATTGTGGACTTTGTCCATTATTTAGAGCAAAGTCCATTATTGCCTGAAATTAAGGCATTGCCTTAGATCTAATGTAGTTCCTCTTAAAATGCTAGCCTTTAAATTGAGGCTTAACATTTTAGCCAATTTCAGATGGTTATTGTGTTCTCACAAGAACACCATATTTGTTATTAAAAGCAGATTTCTGTTTCTAATTTTTAATCAGTGATACTATAAAATTAATTTCTACTCTAGCTTCTTTCAACGCTACGCTACAGCTGAATTCCATATATTCAAAATACTCTGGATGAAGTTTATTATTTCTGTTTCAAGCTCAAAATCCTGTATTTGCAGTATGGTCAGCATTGGAACACTATGAGTAAGGTCAGAATTGTGGCAAACTGAAAATGGCCTTTTAAGTTTAGAGTTTAAACCATTTCAAATTTGAAACATTTTGCATTAGGGTTTTCAAATAGATGTTAGTTTCTATGGAATTGTGGAGATCTGTTTTCGAGGCAACTAGTATCCATTAAGACTTGGGCAGCTTAGAGTATGCATCTCAAACCAATTCTCAGGATAATATTTTATGATAAATTAGTTTTTTTGCAAGAATCAAGTCATATTGAGGATCCAAATTAAGGCTTTAGTCTATTACTTTCTGATTAATGTGATTCTCTTTGTGGTAGTCTATAGGAGAATATTATCTATTTCTTTGTCTGAATTTCTCACTCTAGGAGGAAGGACATATGTCATTTTGCTCATAATTCATATTCCAGCCAGGTCTTGCAAAGTAATGGTTATAGTGAATATGGTAGTCTGCTTTTTCTGCTGCTGCTTTTTAATAACTGTATTTCATCAGCTTGGCTGTATCTTTAAATGCCTTCTACTTGTGTCTCAAATAAACGCTCCGCAAGACTATGCTCTACATTTTCATCTCTGTTGTTATTACTAAAACATATAATTTGCTGTTCGCTATCTTATATTAAGCATTTCAAAATATTTATATTGCAATACTGCTCTCTGCTCTAATGACAGAGAAACTTAAGATTTATTTACTTATTAAATTTCTATGCAGTTTTGTTCACTAAAAGTAATATCAGATGAACTATTATAGAGTAGTGTGCGCTTTTTATTAGCACAAATATTCCAGCTAATCTGGTTTTTTATTGTATATTGGCCAGACATTTGCAGTTTGGGGGGAATCAGTGCTCTTTTTCAATTGCTACCTGTGTTGTAGTATTTAATTTAATGTAATGCTTAAATGCTGTTCTGGTGTAGAATCTCTATATTGGTCTTCACTGAGCATGTATATGGGCAGCAAATTGATGTACAAATTGAACCAATTCAAAATAAGGGAAAAGTTCCTATATGTCACAACATTTTGTTTGTTTTCTTTTAACATTCTTTATTTGCTAATTTAAGAAATGGATTATTTAAGCTAGGGAGGCATAACTGGATTTAAACATTGCTCTAAAATATGTGTGGCTTATTTGTAGCTTATTGTGTTACATGTTGATGTTGAGACTTATAAAGTAAGGTTTATTTAATTTGTTAATATGATTTTAGTCAGTTATGATAAAGTGATGCATAATAATGATGGTTTAGCACAAAATGTGCACTAGGCCTGTTACTAGTAATATTTCACTCAAGGCCTTGACTTGTAGAGAAAGTGATTAGGTAGATAGTGGGAGATGTGACTTATTATATTTAGAAAATTAAATTTCTGGAAATCTTTCAATTAACAACACATAGTCTTAACATTCTTAATATTGCATTTCCTCTTTAAAACATTTTCCAGGGTTATTTACATGTTTCTTTTCTTCCCATAACTGTTCTGAACCACTAATATTTCAACAGGGTTGAGGGTTTTTTTTTCTTTTTTTTTTGCAAATTGGTAATAGTATATAATGTTGAAGTTTAGCTGGGATTCAGTGTCCAGATTGTATTTTGCTTCATGTACAAATGAGGATTTTTTATGCCATTACAGTCCTCATAAATATATAAAATATTTTCCAGGATAACTGTAGTAATGAAAAATTATAAGATCAAACCTAAACTTTGCTAGCTTATTTAACCTGTCATTTTCATCTTGCATTTTTTTCCAGAACCTCACTATTTTGACTGGTCTAATATTCAAATGAGAAAATGTGTTTTATTTCTTCCACTTAGGATTGGACATATCCAATGAGAAGAGAGATGCAGGTATGAAAGTTTTATTTACCAGGTATTTGGGCTGCTGCAGGGCTTTAGCAACTTCTTGAACATGTATGCTGACATCTAACATTAGGCAATGAAGAAATTGATTTGGAAAATTCATTTCATGTTTGTTACATATTGCAAACCATAAATAAAGGGGTGGGGGAAATTCCAGCAACACTAAGGAAGGATGGTTCCTATAAAATGTCTGGGAAATTGTCCTAAAAATAGCTTTTTATTATCTACTTATTACTGTAGATTTGTAACCAAGAAGTTCAGGGTGGCAAAGGATTACAATATATTATTATTCTTTTGAAATATACCTAATTGAAAGAGCTACAGACTCTAGACCCTAATCTGGCCTTTTCTTCTGAGCTCTACAAATAATTGCTAATCTAGGCTATTCCAATAATCATTACTTCTGCCAGTCCTGAACATTATATATTCTGTACACATTTCTGTCACTGTTCTCTGAATTCAGAGGACTGGAATATAGCTAGGTACTCAAGCTTTGTTATTAAGAATGAATTGTCTCAAAATAGTTACAACTACTTGCAAAAATTTCTCAAAACAGAACAGAAGGGAAGTTATCATAATTTTAAAAAAAATCTTGTTCAAGAATTCTAATCAAATCAACAGGTGAGGTTTTAGTTAAAATCTTAAGTCTATTTTTTGAACTCATACTTTTTTAAATGCCATTTCACAAAAGGCAAGTTGAATAAGATACTTAACTGCTAACAGAAACTAAATGAAAAGCAGAGATAAAGGCTGAAGTCTAATAGATATACACATTCCCCATTTCCCATCATAGTCAAAATATCCATTTGTAATGTGTACCAGAGAGATATGCACATACACAAACAAGCACAAAAGTTGTATCATATTAAAAAAAAAGAGAATCACTATATTCTGCTTATGCACATTTTTTTAAAAAAATGGGCAAGTGTATTTACCTTAGGCATTTAATCTTCATTTCATTCCTAGCCTCTCAGAAAATCTGTAGTCCTTTGTGGATGCTATGTGCCCACTCTCTAAATTGGTAGTGTAGACTTCAGTCACCAGAATTTTCAAGCCAGCATAGCTATCTGGGAAATACAGAGAGTTGAAGTCCATACATCTTCAAACTGCCAAGGTTGAGAAATGCTGCACTAAATATAAATGTTCTTTTTTCTGGTTAGTTGGGCACAATTCTGGATAAAGCTCAGGGTTCTCTATTAACTTTTTTGAAATGAAATACATTTTTCTAGACTACACTCCATTCTTAGCATGAAAGTTTCACTGTTAATATTTTGTAGCTTGAAAATAGCTAAAGGGCCTAGTGGGCACTTAAGGAGACATAAGCATTAAATTAAAGAACAGAGAATATGCGTTGTCTAGGTTGTTTTGCCTTTAACTGTTGCATGGCAGACAGAAACTCATTTTCCTACTTAAAGATGCCATGAAGAAATGTTTGGCCTATTGAATTTTCCTTGTCGACAGGAGCATCACCAGAAAAAGTATTTTGAGAAATGGTTCTACACAACAGTGTAATAGAAGTGTATTCATCTTTGTTATAAATTACCAAGTTCAGAGGAAAATAAGGTGTTATTGACATGAACAGGAAAAATAAAAGTGAAAATTGGAATGGGTTAAACATGTAATGAAAATTGAGACTGAAAAATATATATAGGGACAGTCTGGATGTGTATATTTTTCTCCCTTCAAATTTTTTAAGGTTTTGAATTTCTTCTATGAATTAGAGGATTGCTCCAGAATGAGTTTGAGGAGGAACAGAAGCACAACATATTCTAGCACAAAAGCAAACAGTTCTTGGCATTTTAGAAGTCAGGGTTGCAATCATACTTATTCATGTTCCTTTCTTTTTCCAAGAAAAATGTACTAACTAACTTCCCAGAAAAAAGAGCAAATTCATAAAATTTATAAAACAATTATTGTACTCTGCCTGAATTCATTAAGCTTGACCAAACATGAGGTTGTCATTTGAATTCTGGCGTGGTCTTTGGGCACGAAGATCAAGGAGTTTCTCTTGTAATATAACATGTAGTTAGGCTGTGACGTATTTTCTTTTAGCTCTGTGCTGATTTACAAGAAAATAAACCTGGCCTTTATAAATCACCTATTGGCTTGTGTTTTTCTCAAGACTAATCTTGATATTGCAATAATATAATTCTTATTACACATTAATGTTGTACCTTGTAAATTTTGTATTTGTGTTTGTTTTACTCCACCAATCCACTTACCCACTGTTCGTTCTTTATCTCTTTTTTTAGGAAATTTTACCTGGCTTATTCTTAGGCCCATATTCTTCAGCTATGAAAAGCAAGGTAGATTGCCTATAACCTTTTTACGCTGAGTAGTTTACATGTAAATTATCTAGATGCTTTCCCCCACTTCATTGTGGATTTCTGTCATGCATTGAAAATCTCTCTTTTTAAGAAAACGTTTTTGATTTTGTATAAATATACAATGCACCTTAATTATTAGAAAATATATATACCATGCTGTTCTTTGTACCCTTTAAATATTGTTGTAGCATTTTGATTTTTTGCTGAGTATCTCTGATTTCTGCCTGGGGAAAGGGTATAGGAAACAGTTCAACAAAAATAAAAAATAGTTGCAGGATTGATTGACTTTAGAGATATTTATACTTCCTGCAGATGCACTGTTTAATTCAGATATGTTTGGGGGTGGGGGAGATGAAAGAGACGTATTCTATATTGGTATTTTAGTGTAATATTTTTATTATGTATTTATTAAATTTGTTTATTGGCCATCTCATATATAACTATTAATTACTTAATTAACTATTAGCTACTAAAATGCAGTTCTATTGTTTTAAATTTTCTTTCTGGCTTGGTATCAGCCATACATGGAATTTTTCACTTGTTCATAATTTTGTTTTGTAGCTACCTACACTTCAAAAACATGGGATCACTCATGTAATATGCATAAGACAAAACATTGAAGCAAACTTTATTAAACCAAACTTCCAGCAGTTATTTAGGTAAGAAAATCTTAAATAAATTCTGCTTTGAAAACAGTTCTATTTCTATTGAAACGTTATACAATGTGTACTTTTTAGGATAGTATATGCTATATCATTTCTACACTCTTATAAGTGTATTTATACTTCACAGTAACTGATACATCTTTTTCCAATACAGTAACATGTGTTAATACATAAAAGTATTGGAAAGAGATGTGTAAGATTATCTGTTTTCTTCCTTACCTAAGATGAGAATGATGCAGAGAAAAAATTAGGTAAAATCTTGAAATGTTATATATGTTGTAGTAATGTACTTCATGTTCTATCAAATATGTCAAAAATTTGATTTTTTTTTTACAGTAAACATTTTTAGTTCTCATAATTCCAAATAGTTATCCAGGTGACTTTTTAGTCTTTATTCCAAATGTTCAAATGTTTCATATGAAGTGAGTAGGTCAGTCCTATTTGTAGTATTATTTTAGGGCAGTAGCCCCCAACCTTTGGACACCAGGGACTGATTCTGTGGAGAAAAGGTTTTCTGCAAAGCAGAAGACATGGTTTCACGTGCTGCCTGCATCCCATGTATGGGGCTTCGCTTGTTTACATGGCCTGGTTTCTGGCATGCCGCAGCCTAGTCCATGGGCCATGGGTTAGGGAGCCCTGCTCTAGGGCTTTAGATGCAGTCATTGGAACGAATTTTGATGTAGCTTTATAAGGGAACATGAGGCATCTATTCTTTCTTTAGAACTTGATACACAGAATTTTGCTAACTTCCTAAATCAGTTGGGTTTCAGTTACTGTTCAATTGCTTAATTCAAATATTAGCTACAGTGGTTTAATAAGAAATCTCATTCAGTAACATATAAATACTTGGTTCCACCACAAAATCGCGGAGGACAAAATCGCGCTCGACGAAAGCGCGCATTTGACGTCATCACAGCGCGACGAAAACATTGCGCTGTGATCGAAAAATGTAAAAATAAAGCTAAAACCTTACCCTAACCCCCCCAAACCTAACCCTAAAACTAACCCTTAACCTAACCCTAAATCTAACCCTAAACCTAACCGTTAACGTAACGCTAAACCTAACGCTAACCCTTAACCTACCGCTAAACCTAACGCTAACGCTCTAAACCTAACCCTAAGCCTTAACCTAACCCTAACCCTAAACCTAACCCTTACCTTTATGTGAATCGGCTTGCTTTAATTTTAATTTTATTTCAATTTTTAATTTTTTTCGTCGTGCTGTGATGATGTCACATGCGCGCTTTCGTCGAGCACGATTTTGTCCTCCGCGCTTTTGACGGGTCACGAAATACTTTTCATTACAGATGATAGAATTAATGGTAATTCTTTTACTTCATAAAGAACATAACGTAATGCCTTCTGCATTTTTTGCAAACGTGAAGCTGGAAACGCCAACATTGCTAAATGTTTTTTTTTTTGCTAGAGCAGGGGTGTCAAACTCGATTTCATTGAGGGCCACATCAGGGTTGTGTTTGACCTTGGGGGAGGGGGGCTGGGGTGTGTGTGGCCAGCTTGACATCACGCGTTTGGTGGTCTGAGCACTCTGCCAATGAAAATGGGCTCGCAAGCTCCATTTTCGGCTGCAACAGCCTTCTCCAACCCTCTGCCAGTGAAAATGGAGCTTGGGGTGGGGGCTCCCGAGCTACCTTTTTACTGCCATAAGCACTGCAGGCCAGTCCTTCGCTGTTTCCAGGTCAGCTCCTCTGGCTAGATCTAAGCACTCTGCAGGCCAGATATGACCCCCAGGCCTTCAGTTTGATACCCCTGTATTAGAGGTTTGAACAACTTAAGCCACTAGTTTGTAAACCATTAGCTGTACCAAATGTGCTATACTACGAGTCAAACATAAATACCTGATTTATAACAATGCAGGCTACAGATAGTCCTCGACATATGTCAGTTTCTTTAGTGACCAAAGTTACCACAACACTGGAAAAAGTAACCGTTTTTCACATGACTACTACAGCATCTTCATGGTGACATAATCAAATTTCAGATGCTTGGCAACTGACTAATATTTACAACAGGGTCATGTGATCACTTCGTAATCTTCTGACAAGCAAAGTAAATGGGGGAAGCCAGATTCATTTAACAACTGTGTTACTAATTTAACAACTGCACTGATCCACTTAACAACTGTGGCAAGATAGGTTGTAAAATGGCAAAAATCACTTAACCACTGTCTCTCTTGGCAACAGAAAATTTTGGCTCAATTGTGGTCATAGGTTGAAGACTTCCTATATTTATCTTTCTACTTCCATGTTATCTATTGGCTGACATTAATTCCTCAAGATTTCAGCCAAAATTCTACCAAAGACTATTTGGAGGTGGTAGGAATAGAACTTGAGAGCTGTTTTGAAGTAATGTAGAATCGAAAAATATTAATCCTCATTGCACTATGATTTCTGAAATTCTCATTTAATTTAATTTTGCTCTATAGAAGTCTATGTCTAGAATATTTAGACTATTTAGCAGAGGAGGGATCATCAGAATATGCAGTGGCAGTGTAAAAAGTTTAATCTCTGAGAGATTAAAATGGGAGTAGGGAGTAAACCTACTCCCACTTTCTCAATGAGCTCCTTGATTTAATGTTTTATGGCTGTTTAACACTCTAGAAAATGAATGGTCCTGACTATTTTACTTAACACACTTATTTTAATTGTAGGTATTTGGTCTTGGATATTGCTGATAATCCCATTGAAAATATTATAAGGTTTTTCCCAATGGTAAGTGTCCATCATCATGAGTTAAATTATTTCATAAGCATACATTTTAGATCTGAAGGGGTAATGCTAAAGGAGTGAACAAGTATCTGTAATAGAAATTATTCAGGTAAATAAACTATCTTTGATTAGAGTTGCAATGACTAACCATATTACATGAAACACCGTAATGTATTGATAAGCATGGCATATTATGACTTTCTTGGTAAACATGAACTTTATTTTCCATTCTGCAATTTACATTACAGAACAAATGGAGAAAATGTTGCCTTTTCAATATCATTCCTTCATATAGAACCTTTTCAGATCAATAAATGAAACATCAAATATAGCTAGCTATACGTGATGTTTTATCCAAATGTGAACATTTTGTTCTGTGGTTTCAATTCTTATTAATTTTTTGTTGGTTTATTTTGATGAATAGCAAAAAGATTAAAGTAAAATTATTCACACTTACATTGTGAAAATATAGTGGAATTTGATTTTTTTTCAATCACATGCATTCTGTAATCAATATCATTCTCAGCGGTTATTTTACTGTGAAGCATGTGATTTAGAAATGTCCAGATTTTGAGTTCCCTGATACAATTGATGTTTATTATGCACTTATTTTTATATTGATTCTCCCCAGTAGATTATATTGTTCTGGAGCAAGCAAATCAGATTTTTTTTAAATGGAGTAGGGGATTTTAATATGCATTAAGCATACTAAAAAATTAATCCACCTATTTTCCCTTAAGTTCTGAAAATTGGTAGGGAATCATAGCAATGTTATTGAGCAGTTTTCCTCTGAATTTTGTTCCTGGCATGATCCAGTAGTAGAGGAAAATGCAGAGCCCATAGAAATTGCAGAATGCTGTCCTGTATTGTAACACCATATAATAATAAAAGCAAACAATTAGCAGTACTCTTAACAAACAGCAATAAAAATGCTTTAAAAAGCAGACAAAATTAAATACGTTGGTCAACTTTAAGTCCAATTATAGCAATGCTATTTTTCCATTCTTTGTGGTCTATAATGTACTTGCATGCATAACTGAGTTAATGATAAAATTGGTACATATAACAAAAATTATCACAATCATAAATCTAAATTCAATTTGGAGGAGCTTGGAAGTGCCCACAGATTTTATTGGATTCTATGCTGATATCTGTAAGATGCATCTCCTTTTCACTCTCTGTAGTATTGCATTTAAAATAAAAAAACAGGTGTTTGCATAATCCAGTAATTTTATCAGTATGATGCAATGCAAGCTGCTCCTTTTATACATGCTGCATGCATTGTCACAGTGAAGTTGTGTTCATTTTATTTCCCTCCTCAAGCCCCTATAATTAAATGTGCTGGTTTTTTTTCAATTTAAGCACATCTATGTAAAGTATGTTGTTGATCTCATCTTGTTATTGCATTTCCAACAATTTTTAGAGAATGGAGGTAATTTGAGTTCCCTACAGACTTTATTGCATTCTGTAGTAATATTTGTGTGATTTTTTAAAAAAAAAACTGAGTTTTTATAACTTAATCTATGTACTGTAGGTGAGTTGGATTATTATTGAAAGTAATCATTTTAATGCATTTTGATAAGGCATTTATTTTGTGTATTATACCGTCAAGAATCAGCTTAAATAAAATACAAAGAAGATAGGCAATTGCTAACATTACATTATTTTTGTAAATAATTATGTTTTGTGAATATTAAGTTTTTGTGCAGAAGTTACTTCAATGTGATATAATAAAACTGAGTGATTCTATCAGTGTAAGCATGTTTAATAAAATGGAAAAGGAATGGTATGTTTTTTTCCTTTAGACTAAGGAGTTTATTGATGGGAGTTTACAAAATGGAGGTATGTATCTTAAATTGTTTGCCTGAAAATTGGACAGATTGTTGCTTCTTTTCATATTAAATATATAGAGATACAAGGTATATGAGAGAATACTTTGTCATAGAATGGCCAGTATTATTTAAAGGCTTATGTTATGTTTTTCTCTTTTTACAACTTTGATCACTTTGATACCTAGAATAGTTTAAACTTTAGAGAACAAATTGTTTCTTGCCAGTATATAAGGGTGCATTAACTTTTACTGTCATGATGCCTTAAAGCAAAGATGGGCAGTGCATGAACTGTACAGGGCCTTCCCCACCCATATATGCACCCTGCTCATTTGTACCCCCATGGTATTGTTGAATTTTAATGACACAATGGATGCTTTGTGGTAATGTAGCCTGTTCCCCCCTCCCCTTGCCCTTTAGGTTTGTGCATGGATGTTTTCTTGGGTTGCAGATGTCTCCAATTTCTATTTCGACATTAGGTTAGATGGCACAATATTACAGTCTTTCAAAGAAGGCATGTTTCTGTAAGGATAGGAATATGACCTAGTGTTCTTATTTCCATTTTTAACCTGCCCTTCCCACAGTAAAATTGACAGCCGTGCCCTTTTCACTAGTGTCACTGAATGCTCTCCTCCAGTTCTCTAGAAAGGCTGAGTTGTTTTTCCCAGTGATTTAATATTTGCCAATATTTGCCTTAGAGGCTAATTTGAACAGATGACTACATGACACAATCCTGTAGCCTTCAGTTACCAATCAAAGAGAATAAAGTTTCTTAGCCTATGCATTTAGTCGATCTTGATTTGTGATTTAGATCAGTGTTTTTCAAGCTGTGTCCATGGAATCCTATAAGAATGTGATAGGGTTCCATGGGAGACTAAGGGTGGAGCCATTGGAATGCAGCTGGGATAGCAATTTTTCCAAAGCATAGTGAAATGAACCAATCTTGCTTTCCCATGAAAAAAATTATGGCTGCAATTTTGCAGATCAAGAGCTTCTGTTTTTTTTTTTTCATGAACAGATTCTGTCTCTGAAAAGGTTTATAAATCCTTGATTTAATTTCTATAGTGTTTTGTTTCTCAGCTGATCTACAAGATAGCTCATACTATTATGTGTATGTATGTTCACACAATCAGAATGTAGATCAGCAGTTGGAAGGGACCTTGGAGGTCTTCTAGTCCAAACTCCAGCTCAAGCAGGAGGCTATATACCATTTTAGACAAGTGGCTGTCCAGTTTCTTGTTAAAAACCTCCAGCATTAGCTTTCTGTATACAAGCAGAGGCTGTGTTTATGCTTCCCTTCTAATTGCAGCTCCAGGGCAAGTGGCAGCTGGAAGCAAGTGTTCATTTTGTCAAAATGGGTTTAATAAACACCTTGCTACTATTTCACAAATAGATGGGCCAAGCATATTTCCCACTTGCCATGCTAATATTACTGAGGTATGGGGGGGGTTGCAATTTCCAAGAATTCTTTGATATTATGTTTAACCTTAATAAACACTCTTGTTAATGTTGCAGATAAGTGGTACTGTGTACTGTAATGTAAATAATATAATACAAGAGGAGGAAATGCTATATAGCCAGTGTAAAGTAACTTTCTTCATTCTCAGGAAAAGTTCTTGTGCATGGGAACGCGGGGATTTCTAGAAGGTAACAAAAATTCACATTTAAAAGAAACATTGATAAGGCATGTCCAACATATCTTACCTTGTTTATTTGTCTGTTTTCAGTGCTGCCTTAGTTATTGCATATATTATGGAAACATTTGGTGTGAAGTACAGGTAAGAACATTTACTAAATAGCCTGTTGAATTTCAGGATAGGGGATTTGTAAAATACTTAAGATGTTTTTAACTATCTTCAAAGCAAATTCTTGGATTCTTCACAGAAATTAATCCCCTTGTTTAAATTTAACTTTTGTGAACTTTGTTTAAACCATGTTTGTTTAATACGTTATACCACCACTATTGCTTTTAAATGTCCCATATCTGATATAGCATAAAACAAAATGCTATTTATTTATATCTGGCATGGGACATTTGAAATCAGCAGTAAATTTGCCCAAGATATGTCATTATATTATATATTAGGAATATATAATATATATATAATATATATGTTAGGAATTTCGTATGCAATTTCAATATAAAGAATAGTTTGAGAAGTTAAGTATGAAAGTCTGATACATGTTGAACATATTCCTTTTTGCAAATGTAGGCTTGGCTAACACTAGCACAGAGATTCTAATATATTGTAAGATCCAAAAGTGGAGATCATAATAAACAGCAAATAAACAACAAATAAAAATAAAAGAAACTATTAAGTAAATTAGAAACCAAATGAAATGGACATGAATGGGTAATTTCTTTTTTCTAGGGATGCATTTACATATGTGCAAGAAAGAAGGTTTTGTATTAATCCCAATGCTGGATTTGTTCATCAACTTCAGGTAAAAATATTTGTTCCGGTTGATAATGTAGATTTTATTGCTAATTCTGTAGGTAGTAATATCTTAATTGTCTGAAATGTATTTATGTCCAGATTTGAAAGAAAAGTATTCATCTTTTTTGGATGTTGGTTATATTTTCCAGTGTAGTGGGTTATTTTTATTTAAATATATTAATTTGGACATTGAAATTCTGGTTTTTTGAATGTGAAATTTAAATGTTTGAAAATTTGAGTGGATAAGCAAAATATGTAAACTGTATATTACTTAAATATGAAAAGGAGTTTTATGATCATTAATAGAATTTCTAAAATATATGGCAGAGATAGTTAAAATTCTGGAGTAACCATCAATGAACTGTCATCTTCAATGGCTGCAGGTTTTCTTTAAACCACAGCTTTCATTCTTTTACATGCCATGTTCTAATACTGATTCAGATAGCATTTTGGTGATTGCTTGAGCTGTGTGCTATCTATGTATGTGCAATCAGCTTCTACTTGCCTACTTGTTCTCCTTTCATTGAAATATTCGGTAAAGAGATACAGAGAGTCAAGTCTTCCTCCAGAGAAGAAGCTACAGTGATTTCCCACCCCACCCCCCAAGTCTAGATTTAATTTAATCCAGTGGAAATAAATTGCTTATCTCCCTTCTCTCATCCAAATCTATTTCTCAGTTTCCTGAAATATTTCATTTTCCCTGAATTATAATATTTATATGCTCTTGTTGGTTTTTCCAGTGGTTGCTTTTTGTCTTAAGGTCTTGACACAGATTCCTGCAAGTGTTGTATAATTCTTCAAGTCTTCTTGTTTTAGGAATATGAAGCCATCTATCTAGCAAAGTTAACTATCCAGATGATGTCACCTAGGCAGCTGGAGCGATCACTCTCAGTTACTACAGGTGAGGTCTTAATACAGGGGTATAGTTATAGCTTTTTTCATGTATGCTGTATGTTCTTAGGATATTCACTGTTAATTTATGAGGGAATTACCTTCTAGAAACATAAAGGTGATGTGACAATGATTAAACAAAGAAAAGGCTTGTCTTTGAGTTTATACCATAGTGATAAGAGCACTGAAGCAAGCTTGCTTTTCTACTGTTGCTGCATCTGCAGATAGCCATCTAACAACATTGTTCAAAGTAATTAGTCATATTGGGAAAACAAGTAGAAGTAGACTAAGTCATCTACTGCTGTTATCTCTCCCATCTGTGAATTAGATTCCTATCCTACCTAGTTGCTGGAAGCAGCCAAGTTGCTGTTTTTGAGGGAAGAGGGTGGTGCCTCCTTCCTTGATCAAGACAGCAGTGTGTTCCCTCCTCAATAAAACAATTCTTAATCTAGCTAACTCAACTGTAACTGTCAACTTATCTCACATATTGCATTGTAAGCCACCAAGAGTCACTTTAAATATTGAGATGAGCAGCATATAATAAAATAAAATAAAATAAAACATTCCCTTTCTAGGGAGAGTGGTTGGATTACAGTCACTATTAGATGAATTAGTTTATCTGGACCTTTCTTACCCTGATTTTGGAACTGAGTCTGTAGAGATTCTCAGTCATCCAGGTCAGGGTTGTCCCAAAGGTGCTTTTTTTCAGGAGGCAATTGGACTTTGTTTTTTCTTTGAAGACATCTTTCTTCTCAGCCCCAGAAGCTTCTTCAGCTCTGAAGGACAGGATAGTGGGGAATGGAAGGATTTATACTCCTTGCAGACAGCTTATCATTTGCATCTTTTTAGCTGGTCATTGAAGCACTTGGAGGTTTTTCTGTGCTGTTTGGCACTGAGTGTGGGAATGAAACTATATTCGCTCTTGTTGGTGATCTTTGGCAGGATTGGGATGACTATGACTCCTCTGATTATGCTGGACTTTTCAGTGTCCTTTAATACCAATTTCCCATGGTATTTTGGGTTGGGAGTGGGAGAATGCTGTCTTTCTGAGTGGTCATTTCCAATAAGTGATGATGAATGGGGAGAAACTAAGCCCTTTGTAGATTCATTGAGACCCTGAAGGGCTCTGTTGTGGCTGTTTAACATTTACACAAGCCAACTAGGAAAGGTCATATGCTGGCATAAGGTGAACTATCTTAGGTATGCTGATGATCCTTCATTATATAGAGAGTCAATTTGGTGTAGTGGTTAAGATGTTTGCCTAGAAACCAGGAAATACTGAGGTCTAGTCCATTTATGCATGAAAGCTAGTTGGGTGATTTTCAGTCAGTTACTGTGTCTCATCCCAATCCATTTCACAGGGTTGTGAAAAGGAGGAGGAAGGAGTATTATGTTTGCTGCCTTGAGTTATTTATAAAGTAATAAAGGTGGGGTAAAAAAAGTCTGCTAAATGAAAATGAAATAAATGAAGCTTATCTTCAGTCTTATCTTCAGGGCCAGATGGTGATCAAATGCCTAGAGACTGCTATATGTCGGATGAGAAGAAAAAAGCTTAGACTGAATTCTATTAAAACACATGGCAGCAGACTTTGAAGTAAATTCAGTCAACAGATCAACTCTAAATAGGTTTGCATTTTCCCAAAGAAAGCTGGCTTGCAAGTTGGAGGTCTTTGCATGAAGCTAGTTGCTTCAAAAGAAAAATGGAAGCCACAGCCAAGTTGGGCATATTATCTGCCAGTTTTAGTGTTCCTTCCTGGATCAGGAAGCACTTGCCCCCACATTATTGCATTGCAATAATGGATTACTGCAATGCATTTTACACAGGGGCTGCCCTTGAAGACCACCCAAAAGCTTTAATGCAACAAGCACAACCTGGGTAGTTATGGACACCTGGAGATTCACCTCTGTAACACTACTATAGGTAGTACTTGCTTACCAATTCTAATTCAGCATGCAAAGTTTAAAGGTGCTGAACAAGTAGTACATAAGGCGAGTCTGCATTATATGATTCTGACTCTTGACAACAGCTCACATTTACAGTGATATGATTGTGATTTGTGGCCTTCTCCACTGGCTTATCACAAGCCACGTAAATGGAGAAGCTGGCATGGAAGGTTGCAAGTCACTCTCAAAAGTCACTTCTGCTTTTTCTCCCAAGGAGTTCCTGGGCAGCAGTGTGAGTGTAGGTCTCTGACACGCAGATGACTGCCTATCTGGCTGTACTCATGCCAGTGTCTACCCTCTGGCCTTCCTGCGTTCATGCCATCCATCCTCCGGCCTTCCTGCACTCAAGGCATGCCATCCATTCTTGGCTTTTCTGTACTTGCACTGCACTGTCCACCCCAGCCTTCCTGTGCTCGCATCACAGCCTTCCCCACTCTCACGCCAGCCTGTTTGCAAGCCGCCTAAGGAAAGGTTTGTTATGACTGGGACTTGCAGTTTCCAGCTGGCTTCTCCATTAACTTTGCTTGTTGGGAGGCCAGCCAGAAGTTGCAAGTCCTGGTCACATGAAGCCCTTACTTAAAGATATGTGGTAGTCATTTAACAATGGCAACATTGACTACTGAGACTGCCACTGCTAAGGAATGTGGTCACATATTACACTTTACAATTGCATTGCATAGTGATGGAAATTCTGCTCCCAATTGCCCATATTAAGTGAGGAAAAGTGTACTGTGGAAGCCACAATGGCTGCCAGTTAGCTTCTGGATGCAGTTCAAGTTGCTGGTTGTCAATTTTATAAATCTTCATGGCTTGGATATCACTACGGTTTAGGTTTAGGTTTATTGGGATTTATATGCCGCCCTTTTCCCTGAGGGGACTCAGGGCGGCTTACAACCACAGGGGGGGGGGGTGCAAGGTCAAAAACAAAACAATATGTGAACAAAGAAAATATAGTAAAACACAACTTTCATTCGACAATCAAACACTCGGGCGGGTGAATTGGAAGCCTATCCCCAGGCCTGCTGGGAGAGCCAGATCTTGAGGGCTGCGCGGAAGGTCTGGATAGTGGTGAGGGTACGGATCTCCATGGGGAGCTCGTTCCACAGGGTCGGAGCAGCAACAGAAAAGGCTCTCCTCCGTGTGGTCGCCAGTCGGCATTGACTGGCAGATGGGATTCGGAGGAGGCCCAGTCTGTGCGATCTAATTGGTCGATTTAGGGAAGTAATCGGCAGAAGGCGGTCTCTCAAGTACTCAGATCCACTACCATGGAGTGCTTTAAAGGTGGTCATCAGTACCCTGAAGCGCACCCGGAGACCAACAGGTAGCCAGTGCAGCTCGCGGAGGACAGGTGTAACGTGGGCGAACCGCGGTGCGCCCACTATCACTCGCGCGGCTGCATTCTGGACTAGCTGCAGTCGCCGGATGCACTTCAAGGGCAACCCCATGTAGAGCCCATTGCAGTATTCCAGTCTAGAGATCACAAGGGCTCGAGTGACTGTTGTGAGAGCCCCCCGGTCTAGGTAGGGCCGCAACTGGCGGACCAGGCGAACCTGGGCAAATGCCCCCCTGGTCACAGCTGACAGCTGGTGATCAAAAGTCAGCTGTGGGTCCAGGAGGACTCCTAAGTTGCGGACCCTATCTGAGGGGTATAAAATTTGACCCCCCAGCCTAAGCGTTGGTATATTAGCCAAATTATTGGGGGGGAAGCACAACAGCCACTCGGTCTTGTCCGGGTTGAGTTTGTACTACGACTATGTTCTTGAGATTGACTCCGCCTTTCCCATAATATTAATATTGTGAACCATTCAGTGTCTTCAGAAATGGAGCAGCAGGTGAATTCTAGTTATAACTGCTGCCAAAGACATATATAAGTGGTTATGCTATGAATTAAGGTGCTATGAATTAAGGTAAAGAGAGACTTTCTGATTGAGGTTCTGAGAAGTCTGGGGGAGAGAAATGACTTTCAAGGAGATGTGTGTTAGATGTAAAACGAGTTTTGCACAGTAAGTAGAATATCTGCTTTTAAACTATTTCAACTACTATGTATGCTCAACATGGATATTTTTATATAAAATTGTTTCACATCTTAACAATAAATTCTGAAGGAATTTTTAATGTGCCAAATAAAATAAAATACTTAAAATGTCTGATTCTTATCAAACTATTTTTTTCCCTAGAAAACACTTTCTTACTGCCTAATCTCTTGAATTTTACTGCCTGCTTCATAGGAACTCTGAAACGAACACATGAAGAGGAGGAAGAAAGCAGCGTACAAGCAGCAGCTCAGAATGGTTGACAGCTGAAAATACCTGGACTTGTTGGGAGTTTTATAGCAGCTTCTAATCTTGGCAAGATGAACAACCAGATATGAATTTATAAACGGAAGATGATTCTAACTTCCTTATGCAAACCTGTTCCTTCAGTAGCATACAAGGCAACATTTTTAAGGTATTAGATTCCTTGACTGACTAGAAGGCACTGATTGTTTTATTGTTTTTTTTTACACTTTATAGTTTTACCCTTACCCCAAAGTTTTGGACTTGCAAAGAGGTATTATTGCAATAATGCACTTTTCATACTTGAAATTTATTTGTATTGATAAAATTATTACTTAAGCAAACCATGTGTTGGGAGATTATTATTTATGTAATTTATAAGAAGAGTGAAAAGAAAAAAAATACTTAAATTAACCACGGGTTGTATTTTCCATTTTCCAAATTTAGGCTTCAGGCAGAAGAAAATAGATTAAACTGGTGTGAGTATCTTGAAATAAAAACACAGTAGGGATCATCACTGATATATTAAAATAGAAAATGAATATTTTCTTTCACTTCGCTTCAAGACAAAAGTAGGAATCACTTATCAAAGTCTTCAAGAACTGATTGTATGTATGCCCTTTCCTTCAGTGCTATTGTAACTTCAAACGGTCATTGAAAGAAAGGTTGTAACTTGTGAACTACCTGTATTATAAAAACAAGGACAATGACGACATTTATATCATTTCAACAAATTACCATTGGCAGTTTCAATTTTCATCTTCATAAGAATACTTTGGGAGACTTTCATATATATTTTAGTACATGTAACAATCTAAAGGCCAATTTAAATGTCCTTCTTGTGATGGGTAATGGGTTCGTGTGTTGTTACCCAAAGAAAAATCAGCTTTACCCAGTTTGGGATAACATACGCAAGTTTCAGAAGCATTTTATTTGAATCAGAATTTGAAATAGATTGTTTTGCTTACATTTATGGAACATGTGCTTATTTATCCAATAACAGAAGAATTTAGAAAAGCATGGAAGAACTGTAAAAAAATGTACTTTGGGGGAAATCCTTAAATCTGACTAAACAGAACTTGTAGACTGCCCCAAATAAATTGATATTCTTGGCTGTGAAATACATACACAGCATGCACACACACGCAGCCCAAATGTACCCTTTGCTCCTTTGATATGTGAAACTGAATCAGCAATTTTAATGACAATGATTCTTCAGCAAGACAATGAACTCAGGTTTAGGTGTACAGTTCAATTTATGATTCTTCAGAGAGAATGCTGCTTCTAGTTTGAGAATATAATATGCCCTATCCAATGATATTTGTTTAAAACAGATCACTTAATAACATTTCCCAAATTATAAGATATAAAATATCTGGCACCAAGAAGAAAACCAATACATCAAAATAATCACAAACCCCATTTATTTAAGTTTTGCAATATTTGTTTGTAAAATATTGAATAAATAAATACTCAAATACCTTTAGAATTAAGAGTACCTTAAAGTATGAAATGGAATAACTATCCCTATTTTCTGTAGCTATCTGTGATTCAATTTTTGAAACTAATCATGAGACCACATAACCTCATTTATAATGCCCATTATAGTTATTTCCTTCAAAATTACAGGGAAATGGGAAGATGTTCTTCTTACCATCCAATAATATGCAGGGGTGCTAAAAGTATTACTTTTCTGGCCTACCTACATTCCTTTAGAAGTGCTCATTGTTCAGCTAAAATTTTGCATTTTAGAAGAGTTTTAGGAGCATATGGATACCTTGTATTTCAGAAACTGTCTTTTAAAACTCTCCTGCAGAAACAAAGCCCACTTTAGACATAGCTCTGATTACTTTTAGAGGGTGGGTGAGCCAACATGGTATGTGTATAATGAAACAAAGTGCTAAATTTCTTCTAAAATGAAAATGAAAGCATAATGAAAAGTTTTTGTAGGATCTACTGAGTACATTAACAGACAGTAATTATACTTAATGCAAATAAGATTTTAAGCAGAAAATAGCTGTGAAACTATATATTTTACAGAAAGTATATATTTAAAAATTGATAAATGTTGCATATCCAAGTTTTGCTTCAATTTGTGAAATGGTTCAAAACAGCCAATGTTTTGGGAAACAGTACTGACTGGGGATGGTAAAACCTTTGGTTGAACATATCTAAAGGGCACCAAGTTGGAAAAGGCAAAGATGAGGTATTTCAATGTATCAGCCCAAGTACAGAATGCCACTTGTAATAACTTCTCTCCATTGTGAGTGCAATAGAACCAATAAAACCAAGCTACACATCTATACTAGGGATTATCCATTTTGAAGTGCATTAAAGGTCAACATAAAAGATAAAACTTGCAAGTTTTTCCTTGGGACAAAAAATTACAAAAACATTTCCAGCATACTAGTTACTGTTTAGCTGCCAACAAAAAGCAGCACATTACAGAAAAATGCAAGGTAAGAAACAAAACCCATCAAATTAAAATTTACTTTGGGCTACAAACCATCCTTACCTTGCAAAGATGGCTCATGTCTTAGCTATCAAAAACAATGTACAGGCTGAATAGGAAACTTCTTTTAATAGGTTACCTTGGTAACAAGGAAACCTAAAATCAAAGTCTGCAGCATAGTAGTGTCATATCTAGTCCTTATTTATTTGCAGGGAATTTGCTTTCCGAAAAGAGACGTCAGTAGTACAAGCTCCTCCACCAATAGTTGATTAAAAGAGATGATAGCAGGAAATTCTTTAATTGAAGAACCTTTGGTACATATAGTTTTCTTCAGATACGGAGTATCCAAACTTTGTATAAAAAGCTACATTTTTTGGCAGACACTCAAGAGTAATTTTGTAGCAATTTAGTCTCTTGCTTAGCAATGTAAGAGTTGACATCAATCTTTAAAAGAGACAATAAAAAGAAATAAGGTTAATTTTGCAGGATGTGAGGACAACTATTTGAGACTGCATCTAGTAAGGGGGCATGTCTATTTACACCCACTACTATTACTATCAAACAATAGCTACAATGACATTGCTGGGCAAACTTTAGATGATTGGACACTTGCTTCCCCAAAGGGACGCAGCTGACTAGAATGAAACTAGTTTTGAATTACCTGCAAAATGCTACCTATATGCCAGGTGAATACCAGAAGTTTGGCATGTAGAATGTGTTTGCTCACAGAATTTTGTTCCATTTAACAGGCATCTAGACATCCTTTATAAGTTCCTAATTATAAGTGATCACAATTATGAATTACTTACAGTTTCCCAAGCTGTTTTCCTCTGCAATCTCCACTTACAACAACATCTTCTATTCTGCCCCTCTGAAAATAAGTTAATACCATTTTAAAAGGTCAAGTTCCAGAATGTATCCAGAATGCATGCTTTTTCTTCAGTGTACATACCTTTGCGCATGAGTGAGTGAACTTATGTTCTATGACTAAGGTTGCAGTAGCTACAATCGCTCCTAGATTAGTATCTTCCACAACTGTAACATAGTAGTCCCCAGAACTCCGCATATGTTCGAAATTTTCTGTGGAAATGTAGGCAGGAATACGAATACTATTGGTAATGGATTCAACAGTTCCTCAGTATCAGGCTTTCTTGCAGCTCTGTCATGTTTGCTAGCTCAGGATGCACTGCACCTGAACTGGGACAAGCAGATGAATAGGATTGTGAGAGGATTCTATGGGAAAGGCAAGCATGTGCATTGACAGCATGGTCAAACTGGCAAACTGCCCACAAACTAATTACTTCAATTGCTATCTAAGCCAGAGCTATGGAGTCTAGAGCCAATTGATCCCTCACTCCCACAATCCGCCTGCAACAGAGAGAATAAAAAATGGCCATATTTTTAGGAGAGGGTTCTGGGCAAAATAGGTGTTTGATCCTCTTCCAAATCACAATCAAAATACAGGAAGCTTTAAGTGATAAACTATTTTCCCAAACTTTTAAAAGGGATATCTTAAGGAGTTAATCACTACAATATTTCTGTCACTGAATCTGACTTTCCTTTTCCATTTTTCCAAATAGCAAAAAAACAAAGAGATACTCACCAAGGAATTGCTGGGGGTTAACAATTCCAGTTTCAGTCAGTTGACCTAGAACTTTTAAAAAGCCTAAAAAAATGTTTTTATATTTTAGGATCTCCTTAGAGATCCTAAACTCAACAAATAATATAATAGAACCAACGCCATTCCACATAACAGCAATAAACAATAAACTTCCCCCAAAATATTTAAAGATGCAGAGAATACACCTAAATGCTTCATTCCAAAATCTTCCAAACAGCAACTAATCTTCAAATGCATTGAAGTTCTGCAGCAGCAGTGCCTGTACCCACTACGCTTCATGCTCAATTGTTTTAAGAATCATGTCAACATATTGTAGAAGGAATTACAAATGTATTTGTAAGAAAATCAAAATATTCAGCTCTGTTATGTCTTTTAATAGGGACCAGAGGGTCATAAAAAGTTTTTTTTAATGCTGCATATTCTCAGCTGCAAAAGGTTACTGTTCTCCACTGGAAAGTCATTATCATCTGAATTGTTTCTGAATTTTCTCTAGATTAAGAGAACAAGTGCTTTGAACCTTATTCCCTTTACTTTGCTCATAGAATCTAGCAATTCTAAGGTTTATATCAATAAACTTGTAATTTCACACAATCGTTCCTATGTAATTCTTCAACCATAAAATAAAGTAAGTAAATACCTCTGTTGATGTCAGCACTGCAAAGAGGTCTTAGAACTAAACCCTCTCCTGGATCCTCAGGAGAAATATCAGGAGAAAATTTCACAGTATTTTGGGTCCAATCAAGTTCTTTAAGAAGGTGAGGATCATACATTGGTGTGCTCTCGAGTTTTTTTATTGCAGCAGGCATCATGGCAACTGAAATTGAAGCAAGAACCATAGAAATGAATTACACCTTAATTCACACATTTGCCAATATTGTAAAATTCCTATCATAGGGATTCCTATAATATAATTCATTTTTAACACATTGCAATTCACAATAATTCACAAATATTTTTTGATTCATCTTCAGTATATCTCCACTGATCACTTTACCTTGTGCAAAATCTTTTCAAATTAGCATCCAGTTTCTGGCTAAGCAACATGATATATGTACTAGAATACATAAAGGATCATTTGAACTAGTGTCTGTGCAGAGAAAAAAAATATAGACTTAGGACTTCCCTTAGACTAGCTACATCATTTTGCCTTTAGTTCAAATTAAAATATTAAACTGATGCATTCCACCCAATTGGACAAGAATGGCTATGATGCAACAGACAGTAAATATTAATGCAATATTTACTTGTCATTAGATATATTTGTTGAACTAAAATATAATAGGATCTCAGATTTAAACATTCCAAGCATTGCATATATGCACATATACATGTACCTATGTACAGATATACATACACACACACACATACCCATGTGTGTATTTTTCCTTCTGAAGCAAAATTTATATTTTATAACAAAGATACATTGTGTGTGTGTGTGTGTGTACAACAAAGACTTTGCTGCAATTTATATTTAATATCTATCTAGTCAGATCCATTTATTTTCAGAAAAAAAGAATAAAACAGGTATGGTAATATTAAATAGAGTCATTTTGATGTAGCAATTTAAGGTACTAGGCTAGAATCCCAGAGACTTGAGTTCTGATTTCTAGTCCTTTATTAGGCAAAAAGCCAACTGGATGACGTTGGACCAGTCAGTCATTCAGCTCCAGTAAGACGGCAAGGGCAAACTACTTTCAAAAACTTTGCCAGGAAAGTTGCACTTAGCAAGAGTCAATAATGACTTGAAGGCATTAAAAGAGTAGCTTTGAACCAACTTGGAATTATTTCTACCCAAGACTACATCTTCATTCTTTCCAATGAAACAGGATGTTGAAAAGATATTACATAAGAGAAATCAGGACTACCTACCTCTGTAAACAGTGTAGGACAACATTTTTATGGTAAGAGACATCAAAGAAAGACTGAATTCAAAAAAGGTTCATGAGAGAAAAGAAATTAATAAAATAAAATCCCAATGTGGCCCCATGGCATGCAATATCTCAGCGCAGTGCCATCTCCTCCATTCAGAGGATGGATGAAGTAGGTAAGATGACCATCATTCCTTTGATCACCACAGATGAAGCATAAATGGCTTGACATTCAGACAACCTTTCAAACGGAACTTGAATTAACAAACTAATTTATGCTTATTCTTAGCAACTCTTTAATTAAGCATCTTATGTACAACAAGGCAGGAGAGGTTGGGAGAGGCATCTAACCAACTACAGAATGGAGAACAAACACAAATGAAGTCCCAGAAGACTACAAGCAAGTCAATATGGTCCATGAATGAACAGCTTCTCTTAATTACACAATGCCTCATGCAAAGACAAGGATTGAAAGGCCACAAAAGCTATTTCTTGGCCTGTGTTTAATTACTGCATTTCCATGCAACTTTTGAAACCAAGTACTCTTTTAAAAGTGGCTTATGATGTGTCATAGCAGGATTTTTTAAAAATAGATTTTTTAAAATCTATTCTGAAAGAAATGTTGAGGATATTTATCAAATTTTTATGCCACCTATTTCATTCTAAGAAGCGACTCTGGACAGTTTTCCAGCACAAGATAAAAGAATAATCTTGTAACACCTTTATTACAGGACATGGAAGCATCTGTGCACTCCTTGATGCTCTCTAAGCTTGGTTCCAGCTAAGAACGATTAAGACCACTCCCACCAATACTAGCAGGACAAGCCACTAGTATATAAAAAAGAATAAACTCCATTCCCTACTAGCACTGATGGTATATGAATGTTGGTATGAAAGCAAATAGCCGAGCTCAGAGAGCACCAAGAGCCACAGTTCAATCCTGAGCTACAAATATTCTGTGCATCTGATGTGCACAAGCAATGGAAAAGGCAGAGAAAGCAAACAAGGAAATAGACTCCACAATTCTGCATTGTTATTTGTCAATTACTGTTAACTAATTATGTACAAACTATTTATAAACGACAGAGAAAACTGCTTTTCCTGGGTTCGCATTATGTGACCCATCTGTACACACTAGCATTACTGATAAACCAGAAGGTGAACATTTAAAAGCCTGACTGCCCTTCGATTCTTAAACCTCCCTCAAAAGAGAGAAAGCAACAAGCGACCCTTGCCATTATAGCTTTTGAGGATAATTTAAATATTTAAATATTTAATATAAGAATGAATTTAAATAACGTGCCAGGCTCTCCCAGGATGCCGAAAATGGGGATGGAGGTGTTATAGACTAGAGCATCTCAAGCAACCCGGATCGACCTCTCGGGTCCACCAAAGGCCACCCGGGAGGCTAGAGACCCTCTTAGGACTCCTCCTCACCGAAGCTCGGTTCCGACCCCGCAGGAATCCCAGAGAAAGTCGAACTGCGGCGTCTGCCTGGCCGCTCAGTGGAAACTTTCCCCCTTCACACAATCAGGAGGAACGACACGAGGCGCTAGTGAGGACAAGGTCAGACCCGAGGAAAGGAAGGCGCTCTGTACATGGTCAGAGGCGTTCTTGTTAACCGACGAGCGCACCTTCCGTTGGGAAAGCAGATAACGGGGCCAGGAGCGTCGCCCGCGAGAGCTCCCTCTCCCCCTCCCCACCATATCCCTCCCCACTACCGAACCACCGCGCGCGCACGTCAGTCACTCACCCCCTAACGGACTCTCTCGCTCGCGCTTCTCCTCCGTCGCGCGCACTCTCCCGCTCCCCCAACGATACCGGCTTCAGGCAAGATCCGGCTCACTAACCCCTCAACGCGCAGGCGCAACTCAACCGACGTGGCAACTCCGGGAGGGCGGCGCGAGGCTTCTCCTTTCACACACAAGGGTGGTGAAAGCGGCCAATCGGAAAACTCCATCGTTGCAGCGCCTCACTTCGTACCCTCGCGAGGTGGGAAAGTGCTATATGCCCGTCCACCCGGGGGCGCGCATGCGTGGCATTGGGTTTGGTGGTGTTTTTCTGCCTTGGCATGTTGTTTTCCCGGCGGTTTATTTTCTCCCGTTTATAGAGTTTTTTAAACACTCACACATCGTCCTGATCACTATTTGGAGGGGGGGGGTCGCGTTTATTTTCCCTTCATATAAAGTGGTCTCTGGAAATACCGCTTCGCCAAAGATGATGCGGACATTTCCGGCGGGTGTAGCCCCCCCAATTCAGTCGTTTCCGAGTCTCGGAGACTGCCTGCAGTTTCCTTAACAAGGTTTTTCTTAGCCGTTTTAAATTATACCACTGTTAAATGTTTTGAATGGGCTGATTTACGCCGAAGTTAAGCCTGTAAGGTTATTGGACTTCAACTCCCATAATTCCTATTCCTCCTTGTCGTGGTTCACGCAGGCAAGGGATTCTGGGAGCTGTGGGCCTGGTCGGTGATGAAAAATCTCAATGACCACTAGATGGCAGCAAAGAGCCAGAGTTCGTTTTTATGCCTTTGACTTCTATTTGTAGCGGTTACCCGGATATTTGCGCCTCAGATTTGGCAATGTATGATAGTTGTGCATCCGCACAGCTCATACTAGATTCATAGGATGTGCGCAATTGAACAGAACTTTCCCCAACTTGGTGACAGTATTGAAATATATAACACCCATTATTTTGGCAGTGGTTTGATCTCCAAGCTTGTTTCAGTTTAGTTTCTGAACGTTTCGTTACAAGACTAGATAACATCATCAACAGGATTTTCTTATCCTATTCTTAGCTTATAAATGTTATTTTATTGGATTGTTAAGCAAAGGCATCATTGCTTAATATTTAGATGGGGACAATCTAGGAATCCCAGGTTGGAAATCCAGAGACTGGAAGGAAAGCAATAGCAAATCACTTCTGTAAGGTTGCCAAGACAATTGCAGAGTTGCACTCTCGTAGCATTTATGGGGGTTTTTTTTATTATTCAGACCCCAAAGCCATCATAATATATACTTCTGATCATTATTGTTATTTACCTTCATGATTGCTGATATGTTAACTTATTGCAGCCCAGAGTTACATGTGAGATGGGTGTCCATATAAAATGTTCAAATAAATAATATGAATAAATCAAGCTGAAGCTAAGTACCACAGTATCTTTACCTTTTTATTATTTTAATCTGAAACCTAGGACAAGCTTATAACCTACCTGTGAGCTACAGTTCCTTATCTCAGTTGGCATACAGAGGCATGAATAAATGAACACAACAGCTTAGAAGTTCCATGATGGATTTCTTCCTTACATCCTTTCTGCGTCTTTCATCTTGTACTATTTCTTCATTCTCATGAATCACCCATTACTATGGAAACATCCAAAATGATTCATCTTTTGATCTAGACAATCCATCAACATAACCCAAATATTCATTTTTGGACTAGGCACACCCAAAAGATCCCTGCTCTTTGTCTCTCAAGAGTTCAAATATTATTTGTAAACTCTATGGCAACAGTAAACTAGTCTTCCTTTGCTTGATATTTTCCAGTTATAATGGACTACATTTCCTATCATTCCCAGCCTCCATAAACGTTTATTCCATGAATTATCAAACAGGACCCTGTAAAGGATGAAACTCATTAGTAAAATCCAAGGATTGAAGGATACAAGATATTCCAAAGGGAAACACACCAGAGGCCAGTGAAATAAGAGTAGCCTTAATTTCCTGACGAGAATGATTAATATATGGAGTAGCTTGCCTCCAGAAGTTCTGGGATTTCCATCAGGTTCGGTTCTATTCCTATTCTATTCTATTTCTATTCTATTTTCTATTCTTGATTAATTTGAACATGAGGGTGTAGTTGAGATTGTTTGGATAAGAATATAAGAAAGAAAGAGAGAAACATTGTGAGTAAGGGTAGGGTGAGGTTCAGTGGTGGGTTCCTACCGGTTTGGACTGATTCGGCCGAACCAGTAGTGGTTTGGCGGCTTGGGTTGCTGGAACCGGCAATGACCCAAGCCTGCCACGTCCCTGAACTGGTTCTCCATCTTGTTTTTCAATTCTGTGCATGCGCAGAATAATTTTTATTGTACTGCGCATACGCACGAAGTGCACCCATGAATGAACCAGCAGTAGTGGCTGCTGGAACCCACCCCTGGTGAGGTTGCTATAGATTTATCAAACTAGGCAGAAGGTCTCATGGACCATGTGTTCTATAGGCGAAACCTAGTGATAATAAGAGATTCAGATATTGTTAGGAAAAGTGAAAATGGCAGGGTTTCCAAAATATCTCACTGATCTTGCTGATAGTTTCATTTTCTAGAAAGCTGAAGAACAAACAAGAGGATTTGCTGGATTCAAGTCTAACCAATAGAGAAGAGTTAGTTGAAGAAATAAAGACAGTTGCAACCTTGGGGGAATTGAATGCATTATTATAGAGTTCAGAATATTACTGAAAGAGAAATTAGAGCATAATTATATGCACAAACAAGATTTCAGGACATTCAATTCAAACTTAAAAGAAATCCTAGGAGGATCCCATGGGCTGAAATCTATTTTGTGACATCAGATTTTTATGAAACTCGCCCAATTTTGTAAGAGGGAAAAAGTAACACACATACAATATATTTATCTTTTGCTATGGATACTGATTTCTGGACTGCAGATTCTGTGTGACATTTTCCCTCAACTTAATGTCTCACAGATTTTTGGAGTTAAAATTTCCATCCGCCTCATGAAGTATGACCACCACATTGTGGGGATTAATAGAAATTGTGATTTCAAAAGTTAGGGTAAGAAAGCCTACATCTTTGTTTCGTGTTTTAATGCTCAAATACATTCCCTCCAGTGGAAATATTTGTAAGTGTCTGAAAATTATCCACAGAAATCAAATGTGCTGGTTGGTTTGTTTGAGATGAAATTTTTGCCTATTTTCTGGAATAGCTAACATTTTAAAACATACCTCCTATTTCAATGAATGTCTTAATAGGAAGATCTCCAGCCCTAACTCATCCCTACTAAATTTTTCTTAAGGATAGAATTTTTGTAATAGGGGCTTTGTGAAAGGACCCATCCAAAGAAATGTAGGGTGGAGTTACAGAAACATACATTTCTAAAGTTCTTTAATGATATCTAGTACACTGTTTCCCAAACTTGGCAATTTCCAACTGTGTGGACTTTAAATCCCAGAATTCCATAGCCAACATGGCCCTCATTGAGAATTCTGGAAATCGATTGAAATACCTGGAAAGTTGTCACAGTTGGAAAACATAGATTTGGTCCAAGTTAGAAAAACCATCACTGAAACACCTTGGTTATTTCTATAGGAAGAATGATGAGCATTTGGTCCTTAATTTTTACGTAGTTATATTGCAAATGTTAAATAAAAGTTCAAATATCATGCTAAACCTGGGATTGATTTTAGACAAATCATATGGTAAATCATATGGTTTCTTTGGTTATGATGTGAAACGCTGTGTGAAATCAGCCAACATGCTCTGTAAATACCGTAATTCAAAATGGAATTTGACTTCCTGAATTTTTCCAAGACAAGATTCCCTCAGGAACAAATAAACTTTCTGATCCTACTAGAGTGGGATTGGGGAAGCAAAGGGGTGCGGGGGAAACAGGAAATACCATGAGATTCCATAAGGGAGGAATTTGAGATAAGCTTAATCTACACTGTCTTTATGGTCCAGGCATCTATTGCTACATTTATCGTTCCTTGGATATTAAGTATAATTGAATAGCAAAAACTTTATATCTTGCATCACTTGAAGAAGCTAAAGGGAAACTGTCTCTTCCAATTCTACACAAATTGTTAAGGATTTATGTCCAGACAAGAATTTTGGTAGAAGATGGGCACATTTCTGTGGCAGTTTCATGAAGCATACCTAACTTCTCACTGTGGATGATTCTTAATTCAACAGGAAAAGCAGTGGGGAGATTAAGGAAAAGGTAATTTAGAAAGAAAGCATATTTGATCAACAAGTTGTCTGCCTTTAATTCTGGGACAAGAAATATTAACTGACCACTGCAGTTTATGATCATGAATGCTGGGAGCCAGCTAATTACTGCATTCAGAGGATCATCCCTGGAAGACTGCACTGTTCCTCTGAGGTCAAAAAGCCTTAAGTACCCCTTCTCCCACCATCCAGGATATATCCAGGATATGAGGTGCCTATGATAGTGACCCAAGCAGAAACATTCCAAAGTACTGTTGGAAGAAATGTCCTTCTGGGTTCGGTTCCAAGTGGGGGAAAAGACACGGGAACCATGAAGGCTGTTTGGAAAGATGGTTTAATGGTGGACAGGATCACATACTTTGGAGCTCCTGGGTGAAAAGGGGGATCACATGCTTCAAGATGTTGGGTGAAGAAGAAAAAGGGCCAAGATGCTGAGAGTCCCTGAGTTTTATACTCTCTTCTGGGCTCCACTTCCTCTTCCTGTCCCTGTGTAAGAAATGTATTCTGACTGGTTGTCAGACTTCCAGGGGTGGGGTGGGGGGTCTTAGCTAACTTTGTAGGCTGTCCTGAGACCCAAGCTTGTTTGCCTTGCTGACTGATGTAATCTTCCCAGGTGTCATGTGGTGAGATGGATAGCAGGTTAATCCTACCTGTTATGCAGACTAGACTGGCTCGGGCCTTAATGGCCCATTGACAAAGGTGGGGGGAAGGAAACTGCAGGGAGCTGTTTTGTCTTTAAAAACATGTTTCTGCTTTTCTCATCCAGGGAAACATAATGATCTGCCTTTTTAATATTTCCTAAAATATTTCATTTTTCTAGGAGAGGGAGGGGGTGGATGCTTACTTCATACGGTACAAAGATCCTGTTTAGATGGAGAAAGAATTTTGCATTCCCAAAAAACAATTACACCGTGGTTTTGAATGCTGGGGAAAATTTTACATTCCCAATTAGAAATTTCCCAATTCCACACAATAAGTAACAACTGTTCAATTATTCCATTGTAAACAGATACCCAGAATGAAACATGAACGCAAGACCTCAAAAACAGCTCACTGGGATAATTATATAACTCCTTATTACTCACTGCAGACTTGCTTCATTGTGGTTTGTTCAATGTGTTGCAAGTAGCTGGATTCATATAATGCATTATAACAAAATAAAATAAATTGTGTTAAAGCTTAAGGGGTTGAACGAACTTCCTGTTTAAATGCATTTAGGGACCAAAATTCAGAAGTGAAATGTCTTTCATCCCAATTTGATTTGTTTATCTTGTCTATTCCAGTGTTTCTCTAGTTCAATTAGAAAAGCTTTATAATTGTACTTATGCAACTAAATGAGATGGTGCAGTTCATATTGTAGTGATAATGGCCATCTGATATTCTGCAGCATTCTTCCCAGGAGTGCTGGGACTACTGCTTCCAAAATTTGGGAGTTCTGAAAGTTGGAGTTCTCATATATCTAGGGATGTTTCATAGATTGCTTCTGATAAGAAAAATACACAATGCTCACTTTAGCCCAATTGTCAGTTAATGCACCAGCCTAAAAAGCAACTCTCTGAGACTCCGTCTAATTTACCTAACAAAACTAAATGAAGTTAGCATAGTGGGATTTTCTTTTAAGTAAACCTATTTAAAATAGCAGGCTGTGTCAGGAATAACTAAATAGGTTGACTGTGCCGGTACACTGCTTGTATCTCCAAGATAGTAGCAACAAGGCTTGCAAGGGAATCTCCAGATTACAGATCCTGCCTCACACAGAACATTATAAACATTTTTGGAGTACCATTGGGATTTGGCTGTTCTTGTGGCTTGCAGGACAAAATGTTCCAGATTTGATGATCCTTGCATTTATCATTAGTAAAGAAAGACTCTATGTGGCGTGGTTACAATTAAAGTGGTAAGCTAGCTTACTTCAAGAAAAAGTAATGATCATATATGCTCGATATGACACCCAGTTGTATGACTCTGGTAGAAAGAAGTCAACCACTGGGGAACACAGTTTATACTGTTGGAAGAAATGTCCTTCTGGGTTCAGTTCCAAGTGGGGAAAAAGACACTGGAAACATGGTGGCTGCTTGGAAAGATGGTTTAATGGTGAGCAGGACCACATGGATTGAGCTCCTGAACAGAAAAATGGAATCACATGCTTCCAGATGTTGGGTAAAGAAGAAAAGAGACTTAGATGCTGAAAGTTCCTGGTTTTATGCCCTCTCTCACCTTTGATCTTGAGCTTGTATTCTGACTGGTTGTCAGACTCCCATAGGGCCATGGAGGGGCAACTCTATAGGTTGTGAGTCCACATTTGTTTGAGCATTGCTTCTTCCCAGGTGCCCTGTGGTGAGATGGGTAAAGGGATAATACTATCATGCCTTAATCCCATCACCCTGGAGCTGAAGTGGGGAGATCTTTGTTATGTAGAACAGAGTGACCCAGGCTTTTTTAATGGCCCATTGGCAAAGATGCGGGCTATTTAGAGTGAGTCTGCTTCCTGCCTAAAAACATGTTTCTCCATTTCTGATCCAGGGAAATATAATAATCTGCCTTTTCAATATTTCCCAGGATATTTCAGTTTTCTAGGACAGGGGTGGGTTTTAACTTCGTACAATACTGGCATACTTTTTGGACAGCATAAAGACTGAAGGAATACAGTAATTAAAAACATTGAGTATCTTCTGTCTATACCAGTCTTGAGCTTTGCCAGCAGATGTTTTTTCTGAGCTTTCCATGCTCCGGAATCCAGATGTCTGCTTTCAGGAAAACAGCAAAATCTCATCCTCTCTTGTCCATTCTTGGTTTCCTCATGAGCCAATCTCAAATCTTCTCTCCCCCCGCCCCGCCCAAGTGGTTCTATCAAAGGATCTCACTTGGCCAGGAATTTTCCATTTCTAATCCTAGGGGATATTCATATAGGAAGCATATATATGTAAACAACAGTCCCACCCCCATTTATTATCAACATCTCACATTCCAAGATACGCTATCTCTGGACAGGAATGGCAATGTTGACATTATTTCTGGTGCAATTCTTGTAAATTATAGTTGTTCTGATTAAGAGCAGGGATGGGAAAGGTTTACCAATACATCTAAATGCTGAGGAATGGATCAACTCCAGATCCAGTAACATCTGGATGGCCACTGCTTTTCTTCCCCTGATTTAGAAAGTGGCATGTTTCCTGTAGTTATGTTTCTTATTCTATCTCATGCCAAAGGCAATGAAGTAACTGAATTCTTGTTGAGATGAAAGAATCCTGCCATCTCCCTTCCATCTGCTTAATAACTCTTGATCAGTTAATAGACACATGTTCAGTGAGCACTTGAAACACTGTATGTGGCTGATATTAATTTAAAGCTATTCTTTCTGGAACCCTATTCTTGAAATAGTTATGATACAATATTGCTTTACATGCTTATGTGCTTAACATTTAGTTACCAAAGGAATGGATGATCAGGAAATTACATGAAAACAACTTCTGCATGCCTAAGAAAAAAAAAGAAAACTTGTTTAAAAAAACCACACCAAATATTGACTAAATTAATTTCATATATTTTTCTGTTTTAGATGGTAAGGTGTTTCATAGTGTCATCTTGCTTCAACAGAATAGAAATATGTAAGCAATATGATGATTTCATATATATATATATATATATGTATGTATATATACAACCCAAATGTAACAAAGGCAACAGTAAAAATAATGGCTTTCTGTATGGATGGTCTCCTGGGGTGAGCCGATAGACAGAGAAAGGAAGCAGTATGCTTCCTCCCATATTTGGGCATACCAGGGGTTGTGACACGACACAATACATACATACATACATACATGCATACATACATACATACACACACACACACACACACCTACATACCATGGAATCAAATTTATAATTACTCTGAGTATATTAAAAACACTTTCTATTCAAAATAATTTCTTAATTATGCAGTTTTTAGTTTTGCTTTTAAAAAGAGTTCCGTATCAATGCATGATTCTTTTACTCCATTGTTCCTGCTTGTTCTACTCAACAGAATCTTTCTTTAGGGCTCCTTGGTGCTTTCTGAGCTTGATTGTTTTCTTGTAGATGTTTCCTTACCCAAACTAGGCAACATCATCAGATATTTGGATAATAAAATGTCTGAGAGCCATAGAGCATCAAGAACCTCTCCTATCAACTCTGAGCTACAAATATCCCCCTTTAAAGTCTTTCTTATTGATTAGCATTGCCAAGAAGAGCTGATCTTCCTGTGATGTCCTCCATACTCTAAAGAAGAAAGTTCTTAGCAAGACAAAATCAAGGAACCTACTCCACAAAAGCTATTTCCCAACACAGGAGGATAAATGAAATCTCCCATCACTACAACTTCATACTTCTTTGGAATTTTGGCTGGATGCTTTTTGGAAAACATTGACTACACCAGGGGTCTCTGCTACTGGAGGAGCATCTGTCTGGAAGCACTTAAAAAAAAGGTGGTCCAATGAAGACTATGTATTATTTTTAAGAAATTGACCTCCAATTTACTTGATCTTTCAAGGCAAGGAAGCTTTTGTCATTTCTCCACTGAGGATTCCTACACACCCAACATATTAATTTTTGGAGTTTACGAAAGAACAATTTTCTAGTAAGCATCCATCAGATTCTAACAGTAAAAAACGAGGAAACAACTCTCCCTCTCCAGTTGTCTTCTGATAAAGATGAGCTGACCAAGATGTTTATTTTTGAGTTGAAGGATATGAGGTCTTTGCCCTTCTCATTATCCAGGGTCTTTAATTAGAGCTCCCTACCCCAGCAAAGAGTGAAATCTGCTTCCTGTGCAATGAAAACAGCCAATGAAAAGGAGAAATAGTAGAATACTATTAGGTTTCTTTCTTTTAGCCTGGTGATGCAAAGAAATATTCTGACTTCCTTTTTTACCTGTAAAGGACATTTTTGCACTTGGATTTTTTTTCTCAAAGGAGAGGAGAATTTGGATGCAATTCACATGGATGGGGGTGGTATTCTTGCATGTCACCTGTTGAGTTAGCAAGTGGCCAAGAAATGGGTATGAAAAGTTTATTTTCCCACTGAGATAGCAATAGCACCACTTAATATGTGCCACTTTATATGCCACTTAACAGTGCTTTACAGCCCTCTCTAAGCGTTTACAGCATATTGCCCCCAACAATTCCTTATTTTACCCACCTCGGAAGGATGGAAGGCTGAGTCAACCTTGAGCCTGGTGAGATTTGAATTGCCAAATGGCAGGCAGCCGGCAGGCAGCAGAAGTAACCTGCCAGTACCACACTCTAACCACTGCGTCACTGTAGTTAGATATCTCATCACTGGCCATCAGCAACCTCCCTGGCCTCTGCCATTCTAGTCATTCCAAGGGAAGACCCCGTGGGCGAAATTTCTCCCATTGGATCTTTTCAGTTTGGGAAGTGGGCAGCCAAAGAAGCTCCAGAATGGTGTCTATCTGAAAATGACACTAGTAACAGTAACCCCAACTATCTTCAAAAACAGAAGAAACATCCCACCAAGGGAAGTAAGAAAAGAATTTCTAAGCATCTGAGAATAAAGTCTTAAAATAAATCTCTTTTCCAGGAGGAGAAGTCTTTGAAACACTTCCAGGATAGCTGTCTGTCTGACACAGAGTTTTTAGGACATCCACAACAATGATATCAGAAAGTAAAACCTCCTTTGAGCTGCATTAAATTCCTGGGGACTTCATGGACACATCCTGTAATCTCCCCATGAAAGAATTAACATCAGCATAGTTTTTGGGGAATCAGTCACATTGGTTAGCACAACCTTAAAACACGGGAAGAAAGCAGCAGTACAGAAGAAGATATTTGTAGCTCAGGGTTGAACAGTGGGGTTCTTGGTGCTCTCTGAGATTGGTGGTTTCCTTGTAGACATTTCATTACCCAACTAGGTAACAACATCAGTGCCCTGGCGATGCATGTGTGCATTGTTGATGTTACTAGTTTGGTAATGAAACGTCTACAAAAAACCCACCAAGCTCAGAGAGCATCAAGGACTCCAACAGATACACAATGATAAAAATAACAATATTGTTAAAATATTGGAAGAACAGTTTGATCGCGAACAGCAAGGCAGTTTCTCTATGTACTAGAACTTTAGTAAGGAACAGCTGATCTTGAAAGGGACACCTGCGTGTAACTCCCTGGAGTCCCAAAGTATTGAAGTTGCAGTTCCTGGAGGATAACAGTTTGGGGAAGAGAACTGTTTTTACCCTCAACACATTTAGAGAGGATTGAGTTAAGAAAGGAAATTTTTTTAGTGAAAGGGTTGCTTTGCCATTACTAAGTAGATTAGTTTTGCCCGCTCTCTTAAATTATGCCGCTCTACATGGGGCTGCCCTTGAAGAGCATTCGGAGACTTCAGCTTATCCAGAATGCAGCCGCGCGAGCGATTGTGGGTGCACCTCGGTACACCCACGTTACACCTATCCTCCGTGAGCTGCACTGGCTGCCTGTTGGGCTCCGGACGCGCTTCAAGGTGCTAGTCGTAACTTTTAAAGCCCTACACAGTATCGGACCTGGGTACTTGAGAGACCGCCTGCCAATTACCTCCCTACGACCAATTAGATCTCACAGATTAGGCCTCCTCCAAATACCATCTGCTAGCCAATGTCGACTGTCGACCCCTCGGAGGAGGGCCTTCTCTGTGGCTGCTCCGGCCCTCTGGAACGATCTCCCCGTAGAGATCGGGACCCTCACCACACTTCAGGCTTTCCGCAAAGCCATTAAGACCTGGCTGTTCCGGCAGGCCTGGGGCTGATGAGTTCCCAGCCCCACTTGAATTGTTGTGACTGTTGTTTTTGTTTTTAACTTGTTTTGTCTTTGTTTTGTTGTTTGTATTCCACCCCCCACCTTTGTTTGTTAGCCGCCCCTGAGTCCCTCGGGAATATGGTGGCATACAAATGGAATAAACATTTCCAAACATTTCCAAACATGCCAATTTATGCATTATTTGCTTAGTAAATTTAATAGACATGGGGAGTATAGGAACACACACCCCCACAATCCAAAATAACTATTTCCCCAT